>NW_027491104.1:0-600000 GCF_021521415.1 Bidens hawaiensis
GTGTAGAAAGATATGATTTGATCTCTCTTAATTCGGCAACTAAGTAATCTATGTTAGGGCTGTTCACCAACCGAATTGAACCGAACGCGGGCATGCTCATACTTGGTTTGGTTTGAAAGCGAACCGAGCGGATTGACTTTAAAGAAACGAGCGATATCTTTATGCTTGAACTTGGTTTGGTTTTGAAACCGAGCGGCTTGGTTCGGTTTGGTTTTGCTTGAATTCGTACAAAGTTTTCAATTTTAATTTTCTAAAACTTTAAAATATCATTAATTCAAGACTTTCAACTCTAAATTGTCTAAACTTTCACCTTTAAAATGTATAAAGCTCATAGTTAACAACAAAACATATATAAAACGAGTGGCTATGGTTTAAATTTGAACTTTGAATTCAACACAAAAGAGGAAAATTTTAAAAACTTTAAAAAATAATATTCTTTTATATATATACATAAAGTTTATATATAAAACTAATAAATAAAAAATAATTCGAGCATAACGAACCGAACCAAACCGAGCGAGGCTTTGCTCGTGCTTGGATTGCTTTTAAACCGAACCGAGCCGAACGGCTTACTTCCAAACCGAGCCGAAATTGAACGAGCATTTTTCGAACAAAATTCAAGCGAACGACGAACGAGCGACGAGCGGGGAGCAATTTGGACAGCCCTAATCTATGTCGACTAACTAGACTCATTTTACAAAATAATTTTAAGCATCCATAAAGTCAACTACACTGGTAATCAATAATTTTAAACAAGGTTAGGTATATGTCTTTATCTTTTATTCAAATATTCAAATACGAATCTTTTGTCCCCAACCCATCACAACAAACAATTGTCTTCATCCGCTCATATTAATTTATCCCAATTATTTTGAACAAGGGCCCAAGTTTGTGATTTTTTTTTCACAATAACATGGTGGCTAATTGTGAATGTGCCTAATCAATAATTTAGAACAAGGGTTTGGTATATGTCTTTCTCAATGGTAAGCACGAATCTTTTGTATGTCCCCAGCCCCCAATGTAAAGGTTTTCCAAACAATTAATCTCTTATCAGTCGGCACAAATTTCCCCAAACATAAAATATTTCATTTCATTCGATCTTTCAAGCAATGGCTTCTCCTTCATCATCAGCTTCTGCATCGCCCATTCAAAAGAGCTTCAAGTATGATGTCTTTTTAAGCTTTCGGGGTGAAGACACCCGCAAGAACTTTGTTGATCATCAGATCCATTGAAGACTCGAGAATTCACATCATTGTTTTCTCCAAGAACTATGCATCTTCATCATGGTGCTTGGATGAGCTTGTACAGATTATGGATTGTCAGAAGACGATGGAGCAGACTGCTTACCCCATATTCTTTGATGTGGAACCCACTGAAGTCCGTCACCAAAGTGGGGCATTTGGAAAAGCCTTTGCAGAACATGAAAAGGTTAGTAGGAGCTTTGTTCTACCTCTCGACTATCTTTGTTCCACTCTAGCATTTTGTTTCTTATCCAATTGCTTTGTACTTGTGTTAAATCTTGTTAAGACTAAGAAAGCTTTGAACTTTATCAAACAGGAAAATGAAGATGATGTTGGAAGATGGAGAAATGCTCTCAAAGAAGCAGCCGGCTTGGCTGGGATGGAGTTGAAGACTACTTTTAATGGGTAATTCCTTCATCTTATATTCTTCTTTTCTTTCCTATGTAACATGTTCTTCATAGGGACATTCATGCAACCTGAATGAATCTTCTTTAATTCATAGGCATGAAGCTAAATTTATCCAACAAATTGTTCAAGAAATTTCACTAAAGTTACATTTCACTAATTCGAGCATTGATGGGAAGTTAGTAGGCATGGAGACCCGGGTAAGGAGTGTAGTTTCATCTTTAGAAACTGGTTCCGAAGATGTTCATCTGATAGGGATCAAGGGAATAGGAGGTGGTGGAAAGTCCACTTTGGCGAGAGCTATTTTTGATCTAACATCCGTTTGGTTTGAAGGTGTAAGCTTTGTTGAGAATGTCCGAGAAGTTTCAAAAGGCTCTTCGACTGCTTTGAAGGAACTGCAAAAGCAGGTCCTTAAAGATGTGTTAGCTGATCAAAACATTGACGTAACAAGTGTTTCTGATGGGAAAAATAAGATGAAAAGGATGATGCCTGGTAGAAAGGCTCTTGTTTTTCTAGATGATGTGGATGATATAGAGCAACTTGACGCGTTAGCTGGTGAGCTTACTTGGTTTAAGCCGGGGAGTAGAATTGTCATCACAACAAGAGATCAGCAGGTGCTCATAGCACATGGAGTGAGCATTATTCATGATGTTAATCTGTTATCAGATGAGGAAGCACTCTGCCTCTTCAGCAGGTATGCATTTAAGAAAGATATTCCAAATCAAGGGTATGAAGAGCTATCAAGTAAAGTTGTACATTATGCTGCTGGTCTTCCCTTAACAATCAAAGTTTTGGGTTCACATCTTTGTGGTAGAAGTGAGCCTGAATGGGTAGATACCATAGAAAGACTAAAAACTATCCCTGAAGATCAAACTTTGAAAAGATTGGAGATAAGCTATAATGGCCTAGAGGATGATCAGAAAGAAATCTTTCTAGATGTTGTATGCATGATGAAATATAAGAAGAAAAAAGATGCAATCAAAATACTTGACAGTTGTGGATATTATGCTAAAATTGGTTTAGGTGTTCTTGAGCAGAAATCTTTGATAACTATTTCTGATTATGGCATTTTAGGCTTCCATGACCGTATAGAAGAAATGGGCTGGGATATAGTGCGTCGTTCGCATCCTAACGAGCCTAGCAGACATAGTCGATTATGGATTACAGAGGAAATTGAAGACATATTGGTTAAGGAATTGGTAAGTTTTAAGTTTATATGAAATGTGGACAACTAGGAAATATTATTTTCTTTGACAAATTTTCACACCAGCATTTTTTTTATTATGTACAGGGCACCAAAGCAACAAGAAGTATGTATTTGAGAAGTTCCAATCTCCATCCTGTTATTATTATGAAAGGTATTAGAAAGATGGAAAAACTTAGACTACTTGATGTGCGATGCTACGCAAAAGAAGTTGATGAAGTTAGCAAATACTTACCAGATGCTTTACAATCTCTATGTTGGAGTTGCTACCCTTTTCGGTCTTTACCTGAAATGTTTCAAGCAAATAACCTTGTTTACCTTGAAATGGATGAGTGCAATATAATTGAACTCTGGGAAGGAGGAGAAAGAAAGGTAGAATAATGCATATAATGTTATATATTGTGATTACACTGATTCTCATCTATTTTTATTTTCTTATGATAGGTTTTTAATAAGCTTAAATTCCTTAACCTCAGTTATTCTTTAAAGTTAAGAACCTTTGACCTTAGCATGACCCCACATCTTGAGGAGTTAAATCTTGAAGAATGTAAAGACTTTGTAGAACTCAAATTGCCCGTTGAATGCCCGAATCTCAAAATACTCAACCTCAGTCGTTCTAAGGTGAGTCACCTTAACATTGGGATGGTTCCACATCTTGAGAAATTATATCTTGAAGATTGTTCTCATCTTAAAGAAATTCATGCTCCGGTAGGATGTCTTAAAAAGCTTGTTTACTTTAGCTTAAGTGATTGCTTAAATGTTGAATATTTAAAGGTTGACAAACAACATGAGTCAGCTTCTCTTATAGATACATTGGAAATAGATGTAGGTTGTGAAGATGTTACAAATGATTTTATAGGGTTTTGGTTTACATGTATATATGATGAACCTAGATCCTCATGGAGTGGAAATTTAGAGAAACTTTTTGGTTTTGGTTCATGCGTTTGCGAAAACCATGAGTATTTTCTAGCAACTATATGTGATTTACAACATTTAAGAGAGCTTACACTTTACCAAAGCATTCCTCAGGATCTGTGGCAGTTAGAAAGTCTAGAGAAGCTATCTTTGTGTTTTCAACAGTTTCAACATCTTCCGGATAGTATTTTTATGTTGAAAAATCTGAAATTACTTCAACTTTGGTATTGTCGGGCTCTTGAGCAGTTACCTGAGAATATATGCAGATTAGAGTGTTTAGAAGAATTAATCATATGGGATTGTGAATTATTGCTAAGTATTCCGAACAACGTATGTAGGTTGAAATGTTTAAAACGTCTAGAGCTCTTCTGTTGTAAAAATATTAAGAAATTGCCAGAGGAACTTGGGAGTTTAGAATGTTTGAAAGAGTTATGGATAGAAGATACAGACATTAATCGTCTTCCGCAGAGCATTTATCAATTGAAAGGTCTGCGCATTTATGGGTCCAGGGAGCAACTTGAGTCGTATGGTTTTACATCCATTTTGGCTGAGGAAATCTTGAATCCACCATGGAAGACCAAGTGCTACGTAGAGCTGTAAATAAGCTTGTCAGCCACAACATGAGTATTTGTCTTAATCAGGTACAATTCACAATTTAACAATGTTGTTTGTTTACACTCGTGATTATGAGGCTCAATTGAATCAAATTATACATATTCACGTATTTTTTAATTCATGCACACCACCTGCTCGACTAAATGCTTGTGTAAGAAATTTTCATCTTTAAATCAAAATCGATGAAAAGACCTTGTTATGTTCTTTCATTTTCAGGCCTTATTTTTTTCTTTCTAAATCAGTATTAATCTCAATAAATACTTATGTCATGTTTGCTAAGCAGTGTTTTGAAACACGTATAAAACTTGTAAATTTATGGTTTGCAGGCCATCTTTGAGGGCCAACAATATTATTAGGAGTCTAAATTGGACTGGGAAATCTCATTGCAGGATTGACGGAGCTCTATACTATTAGCTGCAATAATACTCGTTGATGGTGCGAGAGCTAAACTCTCCGTAAGTTTATTTCTTAGAGGCTTTTATATAATTGAATGTTGGTATTTGTTATATATTTATTTGCTTTCAGCTTCAATTTGTCTTGTGAAAAGAGATATGAGATGCTAAAGAGTCTTTTTGTATTTTGCAACTTTGTATTTTGTCATACATTCTTGTGGGGGGTTGTTCCTAATAAGTTTTGCTTATTAAGATATCTCACCGTCTACTATTGTAAAAAGAAAGAAACTTTCTGAAATGATCATATTATGTGGTTCAAGATTGTTGTTATTATGATAGTATTGATCCTCGGTTCTTATTTCATATAATTAAGTTGCTGCAGTTATTTTGTAGATATTATTGTTGTTATTATGATAATACTGATCATGTTGCTAAGCATTTATAAAATGATGAAAATACAAAGTTTAGTGCAGATGGGTTTCATAATCAAACGCCTATCGTTTGTTGTCTTGTTTTCATGGAGTGTAGTCTCTTCTATCATAACGCAAACAGGTGATCATGGCATTAAGATCCAAAACCAATTCATACCTTTCAGCTCAATTTTGACTATAATAAATTCAACACAACTCTTATGGTCAAAACTGAACGCCTTTAGTCCAAATAACACTTTCCATATTTCCCGAATTATCCCTACATCTATATCCAGTTCTATTATATGCCATTTGAACCAACTATTAATCCAGGATGATTCAACTGTATACCGGATATAGGAGAAAGTCAAATACAGTCCAATAAACCAATGATGTAGAAAATGATGTAGATATTGACAACTTTATTAATCCAGGTCATTCCAGGATAAGCCAACAGTTGCAAATTCTTTTGTTGACTTCCATTTATACCTAAACTCTATACCAATATTGCATGAGACTCAACAATACAACCGATTCACCAAATTTCTCAATTATTTTCAAAATTGATCCAAATCTTTTGAAAGTTCCATATGTCATGTTTGACCAGCAAAAAGAATCCAATAAGTTTTGAGACTCAACATACTCTTGTATGGATTTTGAGACTTTGTATTTTGTCATACATTCTTGTGGGTTGTTGTTCCTAATAAGTTTTGCTTATTAAGGGATCTCACCGTTTACTATTGTAAAAAGAAAGAAACTTTCTGAAATGATCATATTGTGTGTTTCTAGATTGTTGTTGTTATTATGATAGTATTGATCCTCGGTTCTTATTTTATATTATTAAGTTGCTGCAGTTATTTTGTTGATATGATTGTTGTTATTATGATAATACTAATCATGTTGCTAAGCATTTATAAAATGATGAAAAATGTTTATATTGCAGATGTAACATGATTTCTACAATTGGTTCCTATTAATGGCTACGGCCACAAAACATTTTTTTTTGATAAATTAAGGGATTTGTATGTATATATTTACAATTAAATCATTTAATTTGATATATATAGTTGGACACTACAAAAAAAATGTCATTTAGCGGCACACATTTGTGATGCATTTTAGGGTATTTTGATCTTCAAATAAAAAGTTGACTCAGAAAGTTGGCTGGGGTTAGTGGGCTTGGTGGCCATTCTGCAGAGGTAAATGAATCTTAAGAATTTAATGGTTGTGGGCTAAAGTTATAGGTTTATTTTACTTGTTTACAGAGTCAAGATAAGTCAAACAGGACAGGTGAGCCCACACAAAGAGCTTCAGCATTGGCAGCCTTGAACTCGTCTTTTAACTCAAAAAGTACTGACTTGGGGTTCATAGCGTGCAGCTGCGGTTACAGCTTTTGTCTTTAATTCTTACTGCTAAAAAGAAAGGCTTGTCTTATGCTTCTCCAGCCGGCCCATTAGAAGCCCACCATATGAAAGTCATTGACCTGGTACTTGTTAATTTTGCATTATTAAAGATGGTGAAAGTGATTAATGAGCGCAGTGAAGTTTTCAGTTTTTATTCAAGTAACATGTTACTTTTCTTTTTATATATTTGATATTTTGACTTAATCCGAGAGTTATTAGGCATTTGGTATGTGCTTGGATTGTGATCGGCTTTTAGTTGTGGTGATGAGATTATAATTTCTATATTTAAGAGTTTTATTTTTATTTTATATTGTTAAAAGGTGCAATAAGATCCCAAAAATTTGTGGTGAAAGAAAAAAAAATGTCACTAAAAGCTCAAAAGTTTGTAGCTGCAGACTAGAAAAGTGCAATAAGGGTCAAAGGTTTGCAGTGGCAAAGGAAAACAGTGTCACTAGTTCAAAAGTTTGTCGTGGTAGGAAAAAAAGTGTCACTAAAAGTCCAAAGGTTGTAGTGGTAGACGAAAAAAAGTGCCACTATTTGTGATTTACAACATTTAAGAAAGCTTAAACTTCAAGGAAGTATTCCTCATGATCTGATCAGTGGCGGTTAGAATGTCTAGAGAAGCCATCTTTGGACACGCAACAGTTTCAACATCTTACGGATAGCATTTGTATGTTGACAAATCTAAAATTTCTTAAACTTGGTTATTGTTTTGCTCTTGAGAGTATATGCGAATTAGAGTGTTTAGAGTACTTAAGAATAAATTCTTGTCATTTCTTATGATAATATTAAGAAATTTCCGGAGGAACTTGGGAGTTTAGAATGTCTGAAAGAGTCATGGATAAAATACACGGGCATAAGTCGTCTTCAGGGGACCATTTATCTTTTTCTGTACTTTCCATTTATGTGGTGATTTGAACAGATCAGAACTGCTACTGGGATCTCGATATTTATTCAGTCTCTTTCGGGTAAACCTGCTAACTGCAGGAGTTTTTCTGTCTCTTTTTGGTTTTTCTGTACTTTCATTTTATGATGTGCACAATTAAATGAAAATGAAGTTGACCGAAACCTGTCATTCCATGATTTGTGTGTTGACTTTTCGTAGCATTAATCTCAATACATTCTTATATAACGTATATTGATGGTTTGCATGGCCGGCTCAATGGTAAGGATTGAAGGATGAAGGATCTCTAAAGTATCCGTAAGTTTATTTCTGAGTGGCTTTTATGTAATTTAATATTGGTATTTGTTTTATTTACTTATTTAATCTGCTTTCAGCTTCAATTTGTCATGTGAAAAGAGGTTAAGTTTTCGGTTTCCCTTGGTCCATAACCAAAACTGATTTATGCCCACATCAGTAACCAGATAGTAACTGAACTGCTGGGATTTTGGTCCGGGTCGGGTTTTTGGGTCGGTTATTAGGTCTCATTAGGGTACTGCAATTGGTAACAGCTGAAATTATATTTCCCAAATTACCCCTCCATTCATATCCGGTCCTGTTACTAGTTTAATGCCATTTGAACCAACTATTAAATCAGGTAAGTCAACAGTATGCCCCATGTCAAGTTTGACCAGAAGAAAGTCAAATAAGTCCAAACCAGCTGCTTACCATTTTGCAGATTCTTTTGTTGACTTCCATTTAGACTTAAGCTTTGACTATTGTACCAAATGACAAAATTACCCCTGCATGTATCAATATTGCATGTATTGTAAGAATCAACAATACAACTAATCTACCAAATTCCCCAATTATTGTCAAAATTGATCCAAATCTTTTAAATGTTCACCAGCAAAACGTCAAACATGACCAAAAACTCATGTTTAACCAAAATGCTGCTATTAGTTAAGAATTCCTACAACACAAGCCATTGAATACTCATATCTTTAAACTTTGTCGTCTCAAAACCAAATATTATATTATAGAGCCCAATGACCAAAATACCCTTGCTATGAAAAAGTTCAAAATTGGACATACGTACTGTGAGGACCTCTAGTACAGAATTTTCAGTCTAATAGAAATCAGACAAAGATTGACTTAAAACACTAATCACAAAAATCAACCTTTGATCCTTAATAACTTCCATTATGACAATGGCTTTAATAGCTTGATTTTGTGATTGTGTACCAAGATTGATCTTAAGCTGCCAGCAACAAAATAGTAGCTGAAATATTCTGACAATATTTTGTGATTTCATCTTTACAAAGTGTTTCCGACGATGTTCGCATGATAGGGATCAAGGGGATGGGAGGTGGTGGGAAGACCACTTTGGCGAGAGCTATCTTTGATTTGATATCCATTTGGTTTGAAGGTAAAAGCTTTGTTGAGAATGTCAGAGAAGTCTCAAAAGGCTCTTTGTCTGGTTTGAAGGAATTGCAAAAGCAGATCCTTAAAGACGTGCTAAATGATCAAAGCATTGATGTAACTAGCGTTTCTGACGGGAAATATATGATGAAAAAGATGATGTGTAGTAGAAAGGTTCTTATTGTTCTAGATGATGTGGATGATATAGACCAACTTGAGGCGTTAGCTGGTGAGCTTACATGGTTTAAGCCAGGAAGTAGAATCATCATCACAACAAGAGATAAGCAGGTGTTGTTAGCACACCGGGTGAACTTCATTCATGATGTCAGTCTATTATCAAATGAGGAAGCGGTTTGCCTATTTAGTAGGCATGCATTTGGGAGAGAGATTCCAGTTCATGGGTATGAAGAGCTATCTAGAAAAGTTGTACATTATGCTGCTGGTCTTCCCTTAACAATCAAAGTTTTGGGTTCACATCTTTGTAACAGAAGTGAGCCTGAATGGGTAGATACCATAGAAAGACTAAAAACAATCCCGTTGGATAAAACTTTGAAAAGATTGGAACTAAGCTATAACGGTCTAGAGAATGATCAGAAAGAAACATTTCTAGATGTTGTATGCATATTGAAAGGTGAAACGAAAGAAGATGCAATCAGGATACTTAAAAGTTGTGGATTTAATGCCCAAATTGGTTTAAGTGTTCTTGAGCAAAAATCTTTGATAACAATTTCAACTACATACGGTTTGGGCTTCCATGATCATATAGAAGAACTGGGCTGGAATATTGTTCGTCGTATGCACCCTAACGAGCCTAACAAACATAGTCGATTATGGATCAAAGAGGAGATAGAAGATATATTGGTTAATCAATCGGTAAGTTTCAAGTTTATATGGAAGGTGGAAAACTAGGACATTTTTATTTGTTGTGACAAATTATTATTATTATTATTATTATTATTATTATTATTATTATTATTATTATTATTATTATTATTATTATTATTGTTCTTGTTGTTGTTATTATACTTATTATTATTATTAGTATTATTGTTATTGTTATTATTATACGTATACTTATTAATATTATTATTATTATTTGTAGGGCACTGAAGCAACAACAAGTATAAAACTAGGATATTCCAATCTCCATCCAGAAATTATTATGAAAGGTTTAATAAAGATGAAGGATCTTAGATTACTTGACGTGAATGGTGACGCATCAAGAAAAGTTGATGAAGGCAGACAATACTTACCAGAATCTTTACAATCTCTATGTTGGCGTGGATACCCTTTTCGGTCTTTACCTAATACGTTTCAAGCAAATAAGCTTGTCAACCGTGAGAGCAAAATATCTAAACTCTGGGAAGGGGGAGAAAGAAAGGTAGTATAATGGTTGATCGGGTTGTTTTGGGCAATGCATATTGTGCTATTTTTTTGTTTTTACACTGATATTAATCCATTTTTTCCTTATGGCAGGTTTTTAATAAGCTTAAATTCCTTAACCTTAGTAGCTCAAAGTTGAGAACCTTTGACCTTAGCATGACTCCACATCTCGAAGCGTTAAATTTTGAAACATGTAAAAACTTTGCAGAACTTAATTTTCCCGTCGAGTGTCCGAGCCTCAAATTTCTCAACCTTAGTCGTTCTAAGGTGAGTAACCTTAACCTTGGGATGACTCCACATCTTGAGAGCTTAGACATTGGATATTGTAATCACTTTGTAGAGCTCTACATGCCCGTTGAATGTATGAACCTCAAAGTCCTCAACCTAACTGGTTGTAAGGTGAGTAACCTTAACCTTGGACGGACTCCATATCTTGAGAGATTATATCTTAAAGGATGTTCTTATCTTCAAGAAATTCACGCTCCGGTGGGATGTTTAAAAAACCTTGTCGACTTTCGGTTAAATGATTGCTTAAATTTTGAATATTTTATGGTTGACAAAAGGCACAGATCAGCAGTTCTTGATTCTATAGTTACAGTAACAATAAATGTAAGTTGCATAAATGTATGCCGGCTGCATTCTAGACTTACTTTGCCAAAGTTTTGGTTTGACTTTGAATATGATGAACCTAGATGCTGAGAAACTTCTTTCTTTTGGTCCATGCATTTGTGAAAACCTCGTGTATATTTTAGCAACAATTGGTGATTTAAAGCATTTAAGAAAGCTTACACTTAGAGGGGGTAGTCCTTGGGACGTGCAGCGGTTAGAAAGTCTAGAGAAGCAATCTTTGAAGGTGACACAGTTTCAACATCTTCCGGATAACATTTGTATGTTGAAACATCTAAAATCACTTAAACTTTTTAAGTGTTTTCTTCTTGAGCAGTTACCTGAGAATATATGCAGATTAGAGTGTTTAGAGAACTTAATCATATGGATGTGCAAATCGTTACTAGATATTCCAGACAACATATATAAGATGAAATGTTTAACATGTTTACAGCTCGGATTTTGTGATAAAATTAAGAAATTGCCGGAGGAATTTGGGAGTTTAGAATGTTTGAAAGTGTTAGACATAGATGGTACGGGCATAGGTTGTCTTCCACAGAGCATTTATCAATTGAAAGGTCTGCGTATTTATGGGTCCAGGGAGCAACTTGAGTTGAATGGTTTTTCATCCATGACAGAATTGATTCGTGGCGTCTTCTACCGGGTTGAGCTGTGAATAACATGAGTATCTCAGTCATGATAGCTACGTCTAATATCTTCTTACACTCTTTTTCGGAGAAAACGGTAAATCAAAATTCCGTATGTTGGGCCCATTTTGTATTAAGTCTTTCTTATTTGTATGAAATGTATTGTTTTTTTATTTTTTATTTTTTGGATTTGTTAAGTCAAATTATCAAACGAAAAATAATCAGGTATTTACTTTTAAACGAAAAATAACACTTTTGCAGTTTTTCTATAAAGATTTAGAGGAACTTGTATGCTGGTTCACTAATTGAAGAGGTAGGTCCCAGCAGAGCCCAGTTGGACCCGCAGGACTCACCTTGAAGAGAGACGTCTGCGCAGAAACCAACTGGATCCGCAGGACCCACCATGCTCAGAGACGTGACGTCCTTACGCGCAGTACGCAAGCTGTTCCCACAGGAAATGCCTCCCAATGGTGAAGTACTCTGCCTGTTCCCGCAGCTGCGGATACAAGCCATCAGGGAAGGCCACCCGCTCAGCAAGGCTACACGCACAAGGCACTTAGCTCTCAATAATTCAGTAGTCACCTGAAGGAATGAGCAAAGCCGGGAACAATCCCGCACAGAGGCGGGAGGGGGAATACTCCCGCCCAAATAAGCCAGTCCGTATGATACTGGAGGATCTCTTGTACTGTACCTGACGAGGTATGGGCAAAAGATCTGACCAGAGACACGACAGCTCATTGACAACAGTATGGCGAGCAGCATGCTCTTGTACTGTATGTCACTATTAGCCGCTGCCTACTCACCAACTCCTGCCATACCACGTGCATAGCCGGCAGTTGGTGGAAAAGGAATAGTACACAGCAGGCCTGGTCACTGTCAACCGCTGCCTACCCACCAACTACCAGCAGGACACGTGCGTAGGCCACAGTTGGTAGAACAGGAATACTATTCAGCCGGCCATACCTTCTTGGAAACCTACCTTCGGCTATCAATACCCCAAATGGTATGATCATCTCACACACACTTTACATCTTGTATCTTATACCTGATATCTGCTCTAGCAATCTCTTAATATATACTTATATTTAAGAGCAATCTAGTCTGATTCTCACGCCGGAGGGTGGTCACAAGGAGGAACCCCCCCTTCTCAGTGACGAGCTCACGGTGTCTGTTTTGCAGGTTGTCAGAAGGACCATCTTCGCCGGACCTAACCCCTCGTGGGAAACATCTATTTAACCCCCAGGTTACCCGTAATCTGCCCGGGGTCACTTAGTGTTTCTTCATTGGCGCCATCCGTGCATAAAAGCTAGAACTTCATTTCTTTTCAGTTTTTTCAAACTTCTGGGAAGATGGTTAAAGAAATTCCGGTAACCACAACCCCAGCTACTGGGGAGAATACCGGCTACACAGTTTTTACAAACACTACCCCGGTTACCCAAGCCGGGGCAAGTGCAGTAAATTTTACGAACACTACCCCAGTTACCCAAGCTGGGGCAAGTGCAGTAAATAATCGCTTACTGGGATTCACCGATACCCAGTTAGAGAGACAAAGAACGAGGCTCCCCCGCCAAACACTCGATGAAGTTAAAGCGTGGGCGGAAGCACTTCAAAAAGAATTCCAAGCTGAGTTGGATGAACGCCTACGTTCAATCCAACAGCCTGAGGAATTCGAAGAATACTTGGACGATGATTCGGAGGAATCCGATAGTGACGCAAACCCTCGTCATCGGGCGAAAGGGAAGCATAAGGAAACGGACTCCCAACCGAGAAGGCGTTTTGAAGAAGCCTTCAAACCAAAAAACGCGGGTGGAAACCCACGTGACTTCTCCAAAACATTTAGACCAACTGTTGCAAATGCGGGAACGTCCAAATTTGCAAGGGACATTGCGGAAGCAATTGCCCCAAAAAGTGCCAAACAAATGTCCAACATAGGCACATATGATGGTATATCTGACCCAGACGATCACTTGAACAGATTCATAGCGGGGGCAACCGTCAGCAATTGGACGGAACCCACGTGGTGTTACATGTTCCAAATGACGCTTGTTGGGGCAGCCAGAGCGTGGTTCGACCGTCTACCGGTCCACCACATCTACGATTGGGCAGACTTCCAGCAAAAGTTCAGCCAACACTTCAGCCAGCAAAGAAAGTATACCGAGGAGCAATGGACAATCCTCAATTGCATTCGAGAAAAAAATGAATCTTTGCCAGACTTCATCACTCGCTACAACTCAAAGAAGCTAAGTCTGGGTAATATTAGCGAAGATCTTGTTCGCGCTGCTTTTATCCAGGGCGCGAACGACCCAGAGCTTATCCGCACCTTAACAGGTAAAGATAGCATGCCATCCACATGGGATGCCATCATGACAGCAGCTAAACGCTTTGCGGAAACAGAGAAGCAACTGGGTAGAGATCTCCCCCAGAGCACAAACCTCTACACCTAGAAAACAAGAGAAGACAACGTCCTTACCTCCCGATTAAACAAAAAGCGAAAGCTAGGCATTTAGCAGTCAAGGGTAAACTTTGACACCTCATCCGGCTTGCAACATCGGTTAGGCGGAAGGAACAACGAACAGTCGAACCAAAACTCCAGCTGGACGCCACTCACCAAAAGCGTCACCGAGATATTCGCCACTGAGGAGCTCCTATGGCCAAAGGCTCCAATAATCCGACATCGTCACAATGCTGATCGGAGCAAATACTGTGAATTTCACAGGACAAAAGGCCACAACACTGAAGAATGCACAGACGTAAAGGACATGGTCGAAGCATTTGTCAGAGATGGAACGCTCGCGCACCTCGTGGCGGAATGAACGCTGAGCAGGCTGATACGTGTAGAACCCCAGTTGGGGAAAACACGAATAAAATTGCAGCTTCAATGACGGAGACTACATACTGCGTAAACAACGAGATCCCGAACCAGGTGCATATCGGCTCGATTGTACTCCCATCCCAACAATATGGAAGGGAGCTCAATTACACAGTTTGCATGTAGATCAATTCCAAACTTGTAAAGAAAAGGCCAAGAGCCACTTCTAATGGAAATGATTCTCCTTATCACATTGACGCTGATGTTTTACATTTATACTTTTATGAACTTTCCACCACATACGTGTGAAAGTCGTTGCGTGGGGAAGGCGGCAAAACCCGCATAAACCCAAAAAACAACAAACCTTCACGCAGGTCAGTTAAAGGTGAAGTTCAGTCATCCCACTAAATGAAAGTGCCGGTCTATCCGCACGAATCATGATAGAGGAAACTGAACACTAACCTATTAACAACCGCGCGTCGAACGGTTAATTTATTCAACACTGATGCCGGTATTCACCGCATACATAAGTGTGAAAGTCATTGCATGGGGAAGGCGGCAAAACCCGCATAAACCCAAAAAAGGGCAAACCTTCACGCAGGTCAGTCAGGTAAAGTTCAGTCATCCCACTAAACGAAAGTGCCGGTCTATCCGCACGAATCATGGTAGAGGAAACTGAACACTAACCTATTGACAACCGTGCGTCGAACGGATAACTTATTCAACAGAAGGATGAGGAAAACCTCCACGCAGGCTAGATATAGGTAAAGTTTAGCCATCCTACCAAGTGCAAGTGACGGTTTTACCCGCACAATCACGAAGGGGGAAGCAAAACTTCAACTTATACTACCACGTTCAAAGGTTAACTTATTCTAAACAGAATTTCTAACAGAAGGATGAGGAAAACCTCCACGCAGGATAGATATAGGTAAAGTTTAGCCATCCTACCAAGTGCAAGTGACGGTCCTACCCGCACAATCACGAAGGAGGAAGCAAAACTTCAACCTATTATCTACCACGTTCAAAGGTTAACTTATTCTAAACACTTAGAAAATCTATAAAAGATGAGGAAAACCGCCACGCAGGTCAGATATAGGTAAAGTTTAGCCATCCTACCAAGTGCAAGTGAAGGTCCTACCCGCACAATCACGAAGGAGGAAGCAAAACTTCAGCCTATTATCTACCACGTTCAAAGGTTAACTTATTCTAAACACTTGGAAAATTGCTAATTTAAACTAAAGTATGCATGAGCAAGTCATATAACGTTTATAAAGCAAGTCATCCAGTGAAAGAAGCGGTCTTACCCGCACAAAGATTTATATTTCATAATATTCATTACAAGAATGGCCGGGTAACTACCCGCCTACAAGAATATAAATCTATACAAGCTAAACCTATCCTAGCAGTGGGAAGGGATCTTCAGAATCAGGCTTCAGGACCACTTCCACTTGGACCCGCACCATCAGTAGAACGTGGCGGTTCAAGGAAAGCTCTAAGGATAGCTAGCCCATCATCAGCAGCAGCAACTTCATTCACCTTCTCCACCACCGGATGCGGGAAGGCAGCATACTGGTTCACTGCTTGGTCATAAACAGCTTCAGTATCCACATCAAACAAAGGGAAGTTGGAAGGCGGGATGCCTTTCTCAACGAACCCTAGACCAAGCAGGTTGCCGGCCTTTTCCCCATCCTCATGAGAAGCGTTGAGGGCTGCGCTCATAGCATCGTCATAAGACGTATCTGCGAAGACCCGATGCACAACCTACAAAAAATATATATATATATATATATATATCAAAACCTTTTCTATTTACAAAGAAAAGCGTAAAGACATGAAAAGCTTACCTGAGACAACGCTTCTCGAAGAAGCCATTCCTTGGCAACCAGAGCTTCTTGGAGGGCGGCTTGAGCTTAATTACAGGCGCGTTCGGCTTCACTTTTATTGAGGTTGGCAAGCAACACTTCCTTTGCAGCAGCCTCTTCGACGCCCTTTAGCTTCCGCTCAGTATGGTCAAGCACCCCCCTCTGGTCCAAGATCTCTTGGAGCTTCTTGGCATCTTCCATCGCCAAGGCATCATGAGCCTGCTGGAGAGCCTCTAATTTGGCTTTAAGCTCCTTATTCTCCACGCGTAGAGGCTCAGCAACAGCTTCAGCCTTGGTGGCCCTCTCGGTTGCGTTCCTTGAAGTTTCCTTAGCCAGCCGAAGCTGTTCGTTAACAGCTTGGGCAGCCTTGGAACGGGCCTCGAGCCGGGCCTGAACCTCAACCTCGAGGGCCTTGAAGGCCTTCTCCTTTTCCGCAGCCACTGCGGTAAGTCTTACGTTCTCCTCCCGGACAGCCCGCGCCTGAGATACTTCTTTAATACGAGCTGCTTTTAACTTGTCGTTTTCATGACAAAGCAGCTCGACGTGCGGCTGCATCCGGGCCAGGAGAACGCGAAGCTCATTGGTTAGCCTACCCTCTTGGTAGCTAGCCATGGCTTCCCCCAACGCACCGCTGGGAGCTGCGTGACGAGCCCACTCCACGCACTCCACAGGCGTGCGAAGGGTTGTTCCTCGGCGAATGTTCCATCGTGGAACATACACTTCATTGGAATCCGACACTGCAAAAAACAAAAAGCAGTTAGGAAAAGATGATATATAAAAAAAAATGGGCCAAAAGAACCCTACGCACCTGTAGGGTCGATAACAGGCCGATAGCCGCCAAACCCATCACCTGAACCTAAGGGAAATCCATCCAAGAGGTCAGGCAGATGGGAAGGAGGCAGAAGTTGGCGAGAAGCCCCAAACATACCTGAAGGGTCGGCCGGAGCTGCCGATGTCGGAAGAGGCATGGAGGCCGCAACGGTGGTCGCAGCTGCGGGAATACCCGCTGAAATAGTCACCGCCGGCTCAGTGACTGATTCAGTAAAAATGGCACTGACAGCCGGCGGAGACGTCATCACAGTCGGAACAGTTGGCTCAACTGGCTGAGCAACTGAACCAACGGATGCAGGCGCAGCCGCCTGGGTCGTCGCCTCAGGTAGGTTGACCAAGCCTACCGTCACGGGTCCGGAGGTACTCCCTGCTCCACCCTGGAATGCCGTAACATCCACGCCTGCACAAAGAAGATATAAGTATATTGGCAGAAAGATATGAAGTTTAAGAAGAAAAGGAAGTTTGTACTTACGGGTTTTCTTGAGCCGAAAAGTGCGAACGGGCGGGGACGAACCCGATGGAGCCGGCCTCTTCGTGCCGCTCACTGTAGTCCTGGCCTGCTCGGAGGTGACGATCACTTCAGCCTCCGGAGCAGTGGTCTTCGCACCACCAGGGTTCCCCGCCACCTCCTCGCTCTCTGTCTCCGAATCAGACAGAGGCACCGGATCGGCAGTGGAGGCAACCTTTGCCTTCCCCTTCCCGCCGGCAGCCTTCTTTCGCACCAGCGGAGGACCATCTGCGGATTCCTCATCAGAACACAAGATTAGAGGAATTCCGGCAGAGGTTTCAGCATTTAGAGGTCTAGGGTTGAACAACGCCTTACCTGGCCGCGTGGCGCTCAGAATAGGGTGGCCCGGCGGGTAGGCCTCCACGAACCGATCCCGCGTTTGCTCCAGGATGGGCAACTCGTTCTCGAGAGCACGAGTACCCATCCGTGCGGGACCATCACTCTCCCGCGGCTGCAGGAGAGACTGCAAATCGTTTCCCTCTGAAATAAACAGGAAAGAAGTTAGAAGAAATTCTAAATCAATAAAAAGAAATAAAGCATACCGTAAGGAACAGAGTTCAAACCGTATTCAAGGACGATCGGGATCTTTTGTGCCACCACATCCTTCCACACCCGGCTCATCCCGAGCATCACCATCCCGGACTCCGCAAAGCGGTAAACCGGAGATTGGACTCGGGATATCTTCGAGAACCATTCCGCCTCCTGGTAGTTGGAGGCGTGAAGGCTGGGGAGTGCTTGCCCATTCTTGAACTTCATGGCAAGGGGGATGGCGCGAGCGAAAATATAAAAGAATTCCCGCTTCCACGAGCGAAGACTACGCTCGGTCACGCAAATCTTCAAACCCTTGATCCGGGTTATCAGAGTATACCACCCCTGGATGCACCTCCAAGAGTAGAAGGTCATCAGGCGGTCAACGAAGGGCTCAACGCCCAGAATCTGGCACACCCACTCGAAGTGGCGAATCTTCGCGATCGCCATCGGGTGTACCTCGGTCAAATGTACACCGTGCCTCTCCAGAACACGGTACACAAACTTCGTCAACGGGAACCTAAGATTCCCGTAGACAAAGAATGCAGCATATACCCCGATCTTGCCTCTGGGGGCATCATACACCGTCTGGTGAGGTTCAGGAAACTCAGGCTCGAAAGACTCGAGCATGAACTTCCTGACGATGTAATGATACAGATCGACGGGCAGAGCACACTGGCACTCGCCAACAGTACTCTTGTCATCCCTGTCGGACGTGGATGACGGGTTCCCAGCGTACGCCACAGCCTCCTCGGCTGTAGCCTCAAGATCATGAGAAGACATTTTGCAAGTATGGAAGAAGAAAACGATTTCAAGAGAATGCTCGACTGAAAAGAGAGTATTCGCCGGAAATCGTTTTGAAGATGAAGAGAAGTGAAAGTGTGAATTGCTAAGGACCCTCTCCCCCTTTATATACTAATCGCAATTAATGCGATGAAATTAATGCGGAAGAGAGAGAAATAGCAGGTGCAATGAAACTATGACACGTGGCAAAGAGCAGGCTGGCAACAGCTGTTGAAAGGACGCGTGCCATTAATTTCGCGGCTACGCGCCCGAAAAATCGCGCCCACGCGCCTTAAAAAGCGTCTGGAATGACCATGTACTGTCACGTCACCATAACTTCCTGCACGTCCTGACACAGTCAGAAGAAACCGCCGCACGACGTTTCAAGAGTTTGGACTGTTCTTATCCTTTCACCAACTCTTCGAATTTCAAAATTTCAAAAAGATTCAAAAGTAAGCGGGAATAAACCCCTTACCTTGGCAACCAAGTAACTATAAGACAGGTGCGGGTACAGTGTTAAGGCAAAACCCTTCACATACTTAGCACCTGCAGGGAATTGAAGCCAATAATACCTCGGCAAACAAGTAACCGTAAGACGTGTGCGGGTACAGTGTTTAGGCAAAACCCTTCACATACTGAGCACCCGCAGGGAATTGACGCCAGGAATACCTCGGCAACCAAGTAACCGTAAGACGTGTGCGGGTACAGTGTCAAGGCAAAACCCTTCACATACTGAGCACCCGCAGGGAATTGACGCCAGGAATACCTTGGAAGTAAAGTAACCGTAAGACGAGTGCGGGTACAGTGTCAAGGCAAAACCCTTCACATACCTAGCGCTCCGCAAGGAATTGAAACCAAGAAGGATCTTCTGGGCAATGCTTGCGGAAACGAGAATAACATCCCCGCATAGCGGGAACGTCGAGAACTACATTGTTCGAAGCTCCAAGATGGAATTGGTTGTTTTAACATAATTGATCACTATGTTCAAAACTACCAAAACCTCATGGAGAATCTACACAAGTGGGACTCAACGCTCCTGACTTGCGAGGAGGTTACAGACCTGCCCGCATCATACCCAAGGATCAAGCAGGAAAGTCGGGAATTTCTGCAAGTGACACTAGGACTTCCGCGGGAAGAATCCCCATGGAAAACCTAAAAACTAAACCCTTTTCAAAACCCTTTGCTTAAGTCCAAAAGTTCACCTCACTTTATTAAACATCCATGAGAAGAACATTGGACTGGGGGGACTTGAAGAGGTAGGTCCCAGCAGAGCCCAGTTGGACCCGCATGACTCACCTTGAAGAGAGACGTCTGCGCAGAAACCAACTGGATCCGCAGGACCCACCATGCTCAGAGACGTGACGTCCTTACGCGCAGTACGCAAGCTGTTCCCACAGGAAATGCCTCCCAATGGTGAAGTACTCTGCCTGTTCCCGCAGCTGCGGATACAAGCCATCAGGGAAGGCCACCCGCGCAGCAACGCTACACGCACAAGGCACTTAGCTCTCAATAATTCAGTAGTCACCTGAAGGAATGAGCAAAGCCGGGAACAATCCCGCACAGAGGCGGGAGGGGGAATACTCCCGCCCAAATAAGCCAGTCCGTATGATACTGGAGGATCTCTTGTACTGTACCTGACGAGGTATGGGCAAAAGATCTGACCAGAGACACGACAGCTCATTGACAACAGTATGGCGAGCAGCATGCTCTTGTACTGTATGTCACTATTAGCCGCTGCCTACTCACCAACTCCTGCCATACCACGTGCATAGCCGGCAGTTGGTGAAAAAGGAATAGTACACAGCAGGCCTGGTCACTGTCAACCGCTGCCTACCCACCAACTACCAGCAGGACACGTGCGTAGGCCACAGTTGGTAGAACAGGAATACTATTCAGCCGGCCATACCTTCTTGGAAACCTACCTTCGGCTATAAATACCCCAAACGGTATGATCATCTCACACACACTTTACATCTTGTATCTTATACCTGATATCTGTTCTAGCAATCTCTTAATATATACTTATATTCAAGAGCAATCTAGTCTGATTCTCACGCCGGAGGGTGGTCACAAGGAGGAACCCCCCCTTCTCAGTGACGAGCTCACGGTGTCTGTTTTGCAGGTTGTCAGAAGAACCATCTTCGCCGGACCTAACCCCTCGTGGGAAACATCTATTTAACCCCCAGGTTACCCGTAATCTGCCCGGGGTCACTTAGTGTTTCTTCACTAATAGTATAAAAAGTCGACAATCACCTTGCTACCGGAACTTGTGAATCTGAGGTAAATAGGTTGACAAGTTTGGTGGGTTTTAAAACTGGTTTTTCGGGTGGTTGTAATTGTGTAAAAATCTTTTTTTGATCCATGTCAATTTTAAAACGACCCGACTGGTGCTGATCTGGTATCTCGAAGGACAAGCTTAAAATGTGGAACATTAATATGAAGGTGTAACCCATATATCTAATGAGTCAAATGTTGTGGCGGTTTTGGTGAGTTGTAATCAAGTTGTAAACGGGTGAACAAGCTGCAACAAATCGGTTAAACGAGTCTACAAAGGTCAACTTTTTATTAAGTTTTTTATTCTAATATTAAACTGATTGAAGAAATTGTAACACAAACTTGATTAAATTCATTGATCCATACACTGTCCATATTTATGAGGCTGAACTGAATCAAATACTATATGTCCAAATCATATTTAATTTATGAGCTCCACTGCTCGACGAAATGCACGTGTGAGAATTTTCATCTTTAAACCATTATTTTTAATATTTGTTGTCTGGATTGTGACCAGAAAAAGGTGACTGCCCCTTTTGTTCTGGATACCAAACCAAACTACCCAACTGCTTGGATTTCGTTCCGGACTCGGGTGTTTCTGATAGAGGCCGATTTGAGATGGCTAATCTCCCAAGATAATGACCCTTTGAGCGGGTTAGACTCCAAAGAAATAATAGAGAGAACCGGACATTGTTAAACAATTTTCTTACTAACTCATTCTTAAACTTGCAATGCCTTTTATAGGCTACATTTGAAAGTGATAAACCAAAAGCAAAGGTAAAACTAACATAAGCATGAACTAAACCACTAACCTAAGATAACTTCTCACTAACATAAAATAAACAAACTAGTAAAGATATTGAAAGAAAACTAATTAAAAGAACAAGTTGCATGGTGAACGTGGGATGTAGCCAAAGGGTCTTGCATGTGCATGAAGACTAGAACGTGGGCACGTATCAGTTTCCAGTAGGTTATTTGGTCTCATTCGGGTAAAGTTGAGAGCTGCCCTTCAGCCATTTTTAGTTTATGATAAGTCTTTCAGCCTTTTTTGGGTGCACATCTCTTTAATGAGAGATACGGAGGAAGCTGTTTGACACCTGCTATTTGACTGATGGTACGTAACCCTCTTTTTCCTCTTACAAATCAAAACATTAATATTAATGGCTTTTACTTGTTTCCGTTCATTTAACTTTGCTCAATCAAACAGCTACATTTCCGTTTCTATCATTATCTCTAAAGGCCAAGGTTTGTGGCACTATAAATATCAATTATTATTACAACAGAAGTTGTAACTTATAGAAGCATGTAGAAGTTTATTAATACAATACTAGATAGAACATATACTTTTTAATTCATTTTTCTTCATACCCGGAAAACATAAGCGTAAGCTATATATGTAGTCTTACATACGGAACCAAAACATGAAAAACTAATAGACTTTTTAATTAATTTTTATTCAAATACCCAGAAAACATAAACGTAAACTGTATATATAGTTTTGCATACAAGAACAAAACATGAAAAACTAATTCTAACACAAAGAAATAATTAATTATAATACGCATAAACAAAATAAATACTAAAAGAACATGCAAAACCCATGTTGCCATTATATATATTGAACATATACCCTAACCTAATAACTAATATTGACTAGGATTTAAAAATTGAAAAAAAAACAAGGTGAGGCATGAACCCGTAACCTCTTAAATTAAAGATGAAACAAGGGGAGTTTTCACCCGACCAATTCAGATTCAACAATATAGGTTCCAAGTATTAATTTTGTGGGGTCCTTACAAAATTTAATATACTGTGTCAAAAATTTTTTAAAAAAAACATTGGGTCCCGGTATGATCTAACCTATGTGGATCCGCCCGTGGGTATCAGTGTGGGTAAGGTTCATGGGTAAGTTTACCACATGGCAAACTCACCCCTAACTATATGGGTAGTTTGCCAAATTACAATTTGTGGCAAATGTTTATCGTGTGGTTATATGACTTTTGAAGAAATTAAAATACTCGTTAATTAATAATCAATTTATTACATATATTACAAAAAAAAGTTTTAGAGTACTTATTGGTAGGTGTTTCTAGTTATTTTCTGGTTTGTAGTTACTTGAGGGTAGAAATAAAATAACGATGTTTGATTGGCAAGTGAATGGTTAGTATCCATTAGTACTTCTTCTCCTCTAATACTATGATGAGTAGGTAAATATGATGGTTCAATTATTAGTATATCATAGAGTAAGGTTTTGAATTTATTGAAAATACTGTCAATTACATTGCTCTAGAATTTAGTTTCTCTTCATTGAAAAGAAAAGCCATTATGCCAACATTAAATTAATTTGAGATTTTATTTTATTATATTTATTACCCTCCTCAGACCCTACCATAGCATTGCTATTGGTGGGATATACTGAGTACGATGATGATGATGATGATGATATTTGTAAATTGTAAACAGTAAACTCAAGAAAACATTTTTATATGAATGATCATGAGGCGTAATCAATAATGGACACTCTTTTATCTTTTGCTTTTTATTATGCAATAACCTTTTGTCTCCACCATTATAAGTTTTTTTCTTAGATCATTCTCATCTCAACCCCTATAATTATATGTGGAGAGTTTGCAAATTATAGGGTGAGGTTATGAGTGATTGTGAGTGTAAATTATAGGGTGGAGAGAGAAATGTAGTGATTTTTTGTAAATTTTGGGAAACATTTAGGGAACATTGTTTGCCCCTATTTATTTTTTAATATTTGTTGGATTGGTTATGAGTAGAAGAGAGAGAAAACTGTAATAATAAAGGTATAAAAAATATTATTTAATTGAACAGGTGAGATAAATATAATGTTTTTTAGTGTAATTATAGAGACAATGATGGAGAGTGGGATGAGAATGCTCTTAGTAAACGATCAAGTGGACAGGATAGATTATATATATATATATATATATATATATATATATATATATATATGGGATGGATATTTTGATAACCATGTTGAGTTTTAAGAACTTAAGAACTCAATTCTATTTCACACATTTAATTAAGTGAAATTGCACTAATTTTGACGTTATTTTACTAATCTCGTGAAAATAACGTTAAAAGTGACGGACGGTAATCAGGCATCATGTAGTGGCGTTGATAGCTGAAAGATAAGGGTACATACACTGATCAGCCGGTGTCCCGATGATTGAGTGCTATGTGCCTTATGTCCAAGGCTTGATGCAAAACTACTATCGAGGCGGGGGTCTCACCGGAAGCAGCCTCTCTATCCCTATGGGGTAGAGGTAAGGCTGCCTACATCTTACCCTCCTCAGACCCTACCATAGCTTTGCTATTGGTGGGATATACTGAGTACGATGATGATGATGATGGAATATGTGGTTGAGATTAAATCTAACAAAAAAGTCAAAGTAGGAGAGGGAATAAATATGTAAGTGGTTACACTAACTTTTACGTCCGTTACACATGTGTAAAAAGTCGACTCGGTGCGTAAAAAATTCTGTAATTTTTTTACGTGTATGTAACTTACATATATTACGCATGTCTAAAAAAATCCGAAAAAAAAAATCGTTACACTGAGTTTTTTCGAGTTCTTAAAACTCAAAGGGATTCTTAATTGAAATGTCCCATATATATTATATATATATATATATATATATAAGGGTTCAAATAAAAAGAAGTTGTTTCC
This sequence comes from Bidens hawaiensis, assembly GCF_021521415.1. NCBI lineage: Eukaryota > Viridiplantae > Streptophyta > Magnoliopsida > Asterales > Asteraceae > Bidens > Bidens hawaiensis. The sequence continues at coordinate 24,816 of NW_027491104.1, forward strand.
CAGGAATGGTAAAAACCATCAGAATTTTGACATTTAGCATTAAAACCTATGATGAAAGAACAATTGTAGGAAACTATGTCGGTTATAATGGTGAAAGAGTAATTGTAGGAAACTATTACGATTTTTTGTAATTTTAAATCTCAGCCATTGATTGATATAATCCAATGGCTATGATATATTCCTAGTCTTCTTAGAAAACTACTTGTTTTTACAATAACCCTCCCATATATATATATACAGGATTGATGTCTTTTGAGAACCGCTTTGAGTTTTAATTACTCGAAAGAACTCAACGTAACAACCTTTTTTTTTAAAGTTTTTTTTACTCATGTGTAATACATAAGTGCAAGTAATGTACAAAAACTTACCGTAATTTTTTACACACCGAATCGACTTTTTACACATGTGTAACTAAAGTTTAAACTTGTGTAATCAACAAAAATCTTTATTCTCTCTTCTGGTTCATTTTTTAATCAAATTTAATCTCATCCACATATTCTAACTCATTTAATTAAATATGTGGTCTAAAATTGAGTTATCAAAGTTCTTACAACTCATCAAGTTCTAAAAATATCACTCTCATATATATATATATATATATATATATAGTGTGTCAAATTAGTTATTTGGGTATTTGCAATCAATTAATTGTGTGATGCTATAAATTTGATATGGCTTAATGGTAGAGCACTCACTTTACAAGTGAGAGGTAGGGCGTTCAAACCTCACTATCACCAATTTATATAGGAGATATGAGGGATGACCCTGGCTTGCCAGGGTTCGAGTCCTGCTCTCACCCGGTTTTACCGGCTCCTCATTGTCGTGCCATTTGGCGGGTGTGGGTCGGGTTTTATCTACAAGAAATTTGACTTTTAGCGGCGACAAAAGTCGCCGCTAGTTCGCCGTCGCTAACGATCTAACTAGGTGGAAACATGTCGCCGCTAAAAGTGTTACCGGATTCCGATTTTTTGGTTCCGGTAGGCTTTTGGCGCCGACTATGTCGCCGCTATTGCCTCAATTTTCGTCGTTTGTGCTTTTCGTGTTTTTTGTGCTTTTCTTAGTATTCCCAATTTTTTACATCTAAAACAATTATATGCAAATTTTGTGCAAATAAAAACTACAATTAAAGCATACCACGAACAACCAATGGATATATATAAACATTTTTTTTAAGTGAAACATAGAAGAAACAATTAAAGCATACCACAAACACTTTGTTTAAAGTCAAATATTTAAAACATAAAACTAACTAGTCCATATCCCGTCATCCGTATCAACTTTGTTTCCTTTACTTGATACCTTCTTCGAATCTGAAGAAACACGGATCTACTCCCCTTAACGGGTCTTAGATCCAATGAGTCCACAGCGTAGGATACGGTTACTCACCAATACGATATGAACTCAATTCCCAAAGTTCAGTGACGTGAACCTACAAAACAGACACCGTGAGCTCATTACGGGATGGACAAGAGGGGAGGTCTTCCCGTAACCACCATCCGGCGTGAGAATAAGTACAATTCTGATGAAGATCAGGTACTTCAGCAAATAGTGAAAGTATAGTGAGAGTGCATGAATACCTCAAGATGATTGGGAAGGTGTTTATAGCCGAAGAGTGTGGGAAGGTGATTGGGCCAGCTGTCCCTTTGGAAGATGCTCTCATAACCACCTGGACACGTGTCCTCATATGATATGTTCAATTTATACGTTGCATGTGCATGTATAACAACCTGGACACGCGTCTCCATATGACAGGATGGTATATAACCCTGACCATGTGCACGGTTATAACGGCCTTGCCAGGTGTCCTTTTCTGGTTGGTTGAGAGGTCATGTATTGCTCAAGAAAGCATCTTGGTAGATCTTCTAGAATGTTATTGGATAATGACAGCTGTCCCGGGGCACTACCTCATAGTTATTTACACGGACGGATTCTCCGTCTTGCGGATGACTTCTGAGGGTGCCATGATGCTTCCTCATGTCTTATGAGGTTGTTTCTTCCTCATGTAATTATGTGGGTGGTCCCTATGTCCCACGGGTGCCTTATGAGGGACATCCGATTGACCCGCAGGTGATACTTAAGAGTATTTCGGTATTTTCAGTACCCTACCTCTATAAGTCCCCAGTCTAGTCTTTCTTCGGCGTGAAGTACTTTATGCGGGTGAAATTTTGGACTTAATGCGTATTTGAGGATTTTTTATTCTGCAAGTTGATTCAAAAATATCTTTCGTTGTTGTGGATAATCATGAAAAAGGACAAGTTGCCCACTCGCAGGTGCGTGTGCTTACGATGAGACGTGTATGACGGCTGCTACTTTACCCGGATGTACAACTTTTACCTTTTTCGAATTTCCCGCGTGACGTGGCGCTTATCTATTGGGTGATCTTTCTTCTCTCCACTGTTCATATCCCATCGCATTAATTGCGATGGGTATAAATAGTGGAGTTTAACTTCTCACCGAAGTTTTATCGCCTTTTGATTTCTGATTATTATCTTGTTTTCTTTCTTTGAAACTTTCGATTATTCATCCAATCTTTCTTGAAACTATTCGATATTCCGTCTAACGTTACTTGAATGGCGAGTATTCAGTCTGAAATCAATGAAACAGAGGTTCAATCGGACCAGTCTGAGTACCAGAAGCTCATTGAGACTTATGGTATTCCTTCGGAGTGGGGACCAGAGTTTCCCTCTTCTGGATCTATAGCCAGTTTCCCTCCTCCAGGGAAGATGACTGTTTATTCAGATTTCTTTGTCTCTGGAAACTTCCGTTTTCCTGTGACAAAGTTTTTTATGAGGATATTGGGTGCTTTTGGGATACATTTATCTCAGTTGCACCTTCATGCTGTCATGCGAATTCGTCACTATGAATTCGTGTGTATGGCTCATGAGATGGTGCCTCGTCTTGACCGATTCGTTGTTTTTTACCGAATGGTCAACCAAAACGGGTGGTCAACCCGACTGCAGTTGGTAACAGCTGAAACTATATTTCCCAAATTACCCCTCCATTCATATCCGGTCCTTTTACTAGTTTCATGCCATTTGAACCAACTATTAAATCAGGTAAGTCAAAAGTATACCCCATGCCAAGTTTGACCAGAAGAAAGTCAAATAAGTCCAAACCATTGCTTACCATTTTGCAGATTCTTTTGTTGACTTCCATTTACACTTAAACTTTGACTGTTGTACCAAATGACAAGATTACCCTTGCATATATCAATATTGCATGTATTGTAAGAATCAACAATACAATTGATCTACCAAATTCCCCAATTATTGTCAAAATTGATCCAAATCTTTTAAATGTTCCGCATGTCATGTTTGACCAGCAAAACGTCAAACATGACCAAAAACTCATGTTTAACCAAAATGCTGCTATTAGTTAAGAATTCCTACAACACAAGCCATTGAATACTCATATCTTTAAACTTTGTCATCTCAAAACCAAATATTATATTATAGAGCCCAATGACCAAAATACCCTTACTATGAAAAAGTTCAAAATTGGACATACGTACTGTGAGGACCTCTAGTACAGAATTTCAGTCTAATAGAAATCAGACAAAGATTGACTTAAAACACTAATCACAAAAATCAACCTTTGATCCTTAATAACTTCCATTATGACAACGGCTTTAATAGATTGATTTTATGATTGTGTACCAAGATTGATCTTAAGCTGCCAGCAACAAAATTGTAGCTGAAATATTCTGACAATAAGGAACCATCAACATGTGCAGTTGACCACAAAAAAGTCTATGTTAACAAAAAAAAAGTCAATTTTGGCAAAATAGCCCAAAATGACAATGACCATAGTAGTTTCCATGCTAAAATTGAGTATTTATAAACATATATATTTTTTAGAATTATGTACTTATTTTAACCCATATCTCTGAATGAGTTGAACGGGTTGACGGGTTTGGTTGATTTTAAACAGGATGGCGGATTATATAAATAGGTTGAACGAATTTAAACAGGCCGGTGAACGGGTTGACGGGTTTAGTATCTCATTTCTATTCTGATAAACCTTCTCAATATCAAACATATACCATTTCATATATTGAATGCTTAAAAGATGGCGTGTACATTAACACATAAACCCATACATTCACACCCAATAATTGCAATTCGCAATGGAAACTTTCAGTTCAATACTAACCAGAATTTTTGTAACTTTTATTTGAAGATTCATTATTTGACAATGTGCTAAAACTATTTTTATATTAATCCGTTTTCTTCAATCTTCATGTCAACTGATGGTACATATTACTCATCTTGGAAATATTTAAGAGAAGAAGACCAGGAACAGTTGAAAATGGGGCATGATGGTACAACTTCATCTTATTTATGTGATAACATGTCAACTGCTAAAAATCAAATGAGTAAAATGGTCAAAACAAGTTCCTTATTATATCACCATTGTTGCTCCGGTTTACTGTTCGAAAAAAAAGTTGTTGCTCCTGTTTATATTAACCTCTTCTCTTGTTTTTTAATGAATGTCAAGTCTACCTAAAATCAATTAAGGGATCCGCAAATAGGTGAACAGAAAAAGGAGCTCGAAAACTGAACTGATTTTAACCCGAACCGAAGGAAATTTTAAAACCAGTTTGCAACTGACCCGAATTCGATTGAAGCTTACAAACCAAACCCAACACACTTCAGTGTGTGAAACACAAGAATACAAAGCATATAAATTATATGTAATATGTGTGTCTGGGTATGAATATTACATACATGTATAAAGTATTCACGAACTTGCAATTACGTAATCTATTAATAAACTTATTACGCACACAGGGCATGTGCCACACGTATATTATCAATAACTTCACATTCTTGTCACAAACATTACATTGACTAATTGTAATTACACGCATAATATAATTTACTAGACTCATCATAAAAGTAGCTAATATGTTATTGTTGTATATATATCATATAAAATCACTATCACGGAATTATTCATATACAATTTGGTAAATCACATGTTGCCCATCCCAAACCACCCTCCCAACACATCAACCAAATACACACCAACTTATATATGGACATATTCTTTTAGAATACAAATTGGTGATCCTTAATTAAATTTGAAATGTTATTAGATTAACTTAAGATTTTATAAAATCCTAAAATTTCTCTCACTTCCCTTTGGTGCCCCCCCCCATCTCGCTCTCTACGTATTTCCTTTTCTTTTTATTTTCTTTTACCTAATATAACTTGCTTCTGAATCTCAACCAAATCTAAAAATATAACTTTGGATTTTCTAAACAAACCACTATCCTCCCCATATCTTCATGAGTCCCCATAAGGATATTGCAAGATCAATGTGCAAAACCTCAAACCCCCCCCCCCCCCCCCCTTCTCTACGTATTTCCTTTCCTTTTTTTTTCTTTTACCTAATATAACTTGCTTCTAAATCTCAACCAAATTTCAAAAGATATCTTTGGATTTTCTCTACAAACCACTATCCTCCCCATATCTTTATAAATCCCCTTAAGGATATTGCAAGATCAATGTGCAGAACCTCAACCATCCCCCCCCCCCCCCCCACTACGTATTTCCTTTTCTGTTTTTTTTTTTCTTTTACCTAATATAACTTGCTTCTAAATCTCAACCAAATCTCAAAAGATATATTTGTAACACCCCAGTCCGGATTGGGCTGACGTGTCACAATAAACATGGTTTCTGAACAAAAGATATGATTTTATTTATTTACTTGTCAAACTTATAATACATTAGATAAGGTAAACATAAGGCTATTTTACAAACTAGTGCGGTTAAAAGATATTTTATTATGATCCTGATGCTTTATTCTTCTCTCTTAACCCCGCCCATAGTAACCGGTGTACCTGTAAAAAAGATAATAACGACGGAATGAGCCGAATGCTCAGTACGGAATAATAGGCTCAAAATGATTTAATTAAACGTAATTTAGATTGAACTTATAATAATGATACGATGCAAAGTGACTTAAATAAAATAAATCGTATCATATGGATGTACCCATGAGTGAACATAAAACGTGACAACATACAGGTAGCTACTCCTGAATATTCATCACATGAGATGGCGAGTTGGCATACCCGCTATCCATCTCCTTAATATTAATCCTAGGACCGATCCATACGCCTCCTAATAGTCATATGTACCACTTGTACTTAAGAGACGCCGTGAACTGATATCACCGTCACGGGTGGTGCACATGTTGTCGGTGCCGCAACAACATGCTCGTGGGACACTCCACGAGAACCCGTGAACTGATCTCACCGTCACGGGTGGTGCACATGTTGTCGGTGCCGCAACAACATGCTCGTGGGACACTCCACGAGAAGCAACACTCAGGGTATCAGAATATAATTGAACTTATTCATATAACTCATAGCAAACATATTTTCGTAACATATATCGGAACATGCGATAATGAGTATAACCAAACATAATAATATCGCATGACATTAAAGCTAAATCCAATGTTTAATCAGAATTGGAATTCAACAGACATCCAAATGAATTGATAATTCAAAGACGTGAGGAGTTGTAAAATATATATTAACTCAGTGGGTTTATATCAATTGAATAGGAAAACAATGAAGAGTGGGGGTAAGGATCCATACCTTTAAGTCTTAAAGCAAAACCAAATTGTTCACGACCCTTTGCTAATTATCTACATATGAGTATATTTGATTAAGAATGATGTGTGATTTCATTATTTGTTTGATTTGAAGTATGTACGTGATGCTTTTATATAGTTTTACATATATAGTTTGGCTAGATTTTATGACACAAAAATACGTTTGTAATATTTTACAAACTTCTAAAGTGATTATCACAAAATATTTATTATTTAATGATGCTTTTAAAAAATTAAACTTTGTGGACATATTTAAATTAGACTAGTTATTAGTAAAAACAAAATAGTTTGGGTTTGAGGGTGACAAATATTTATTGAACAAACAGATTATTTATTCATCTTATATTATTATTATTATTATTATTATCAAGTTTTCTATTTGTTTTAACATATTTACCGAAAATGTTTTGACAAGAATAAAGTTTATGATGCACACGTGTGTATGTATGTTAAAAGAAAAGATGAGCAGAATTTTTGTACCTTTGGCCAGTTGAAAAACCAATCAGTGTATACAAGGAAGAGAAACTAGAATGCTCACTTGTTTGAGTTGAATTCTCATTTTATAATTAGATTTATAATTATTTTTACAACCAAGGCAAAGTATAGATAGTGAAGAATGAAGGTGTCCCACGTTTCAAAATGACTCATCTTTAGTTCCACGTTGCCATCAACCGATTAACATCAATTATATAATTTTAAGATATTGCTAGAAATTGTTATTCTTTATTTATTTGATTTCCATGGACGTTTATTAGGATATATTTTAAACCACTTATTGAGACTTAATAATATTTGGGAACTTACTTTGTAGAAGTATTTCTTTTCCTTACCATACAACTTTTGATTTCGTAATTATGTTTTAAGTAGTCTAGTATTATATTTTGAATGTTATAATATTATATTATTAAATCTATTTAGTTTTAACATCATTTTATTTTGTTTTGAATGCATTATTAAATATTGCTTTCTTGTCAAATATTAAAGTAACTTTCTTTTTATTATTACAATATTTGGATTTTCTCTACAAACCATTATCCTCCCCGTATCTTCATGAGTCCCCATAAGGATATTATAAGATCAGTGTGCAGAACCTCAAACATTCATAAAGCTTTATAAGACTTTGAAAAATCTATAAAATCTTCACTAAATCTCTTGTTGTTTTTAATCTCAAACTCCATTTAGTTCTCTCTTGTTGAACAAACACCCATCAGGCCATCCGTTTAATTAAGCCCTTAATTCAACCTTAAGACCATCTTATTTATGTGATTTATGTTTGTGACTAATAATCGGTCCCTAATATGTTGACACCTTATTTAAGACTAAAATTCAGTCCTAAATGTGTTTGTACAATAGATGGTTTTGGAGGGAATCGTATTGGCGACAGAATTTCAGTCCCAAATACTTTACCTCTATAATGGAAAATAGCGCAAATGTATTGGCGACTAGTATTCGGTCTCAAATACTCATATATAGAGGGAAAATATTTGAGACTAAAAATTTTTATTTAATATTTCCTAAATTAATTGAATTAAGGACTGATATTCAGTGTTAAATGCCATTTGTATTTGAAAACATCAAGGGCCGGTTTTCAGTCCCCAATTGTTTGACACAATATTACCATTTAAAGGAATATATTGGAGGCTGAAAAACAGTCTCGAAAGTCATGCAAGGAAGTTTATTTAGAACTAATAATAAGTTTTTGAAGCGTTTCATAGATAAATAATTAGGAACTGATATTCATTCTCTAATACTGCATGGCTTTTGTATATGAAATGATAATTAACCCATTTTTTGCCTCTAGTATGTCAACGTTAATTCAGCCATTTTAAAAAAAGAACTAGATATCAAACCCGTCGCGTTGCGGTGGTTTAGTTATGCAGATTCAGTTGGTATACGTTATATTTAAAACGACAACGAAAATAAATCTGAAAAAGTAAATGTACAACCGTATCGCGCAGGTTCTAACAACCGACTACATGTCGACAACTCAACTAAACCAACAAATAATTTCGTCAACGCCCAAATAAAAGTCTTTAAAATATAAAACCACCCGCGCTGTGACGGATACGACGTGAATTCGACTGGTATTGAGTAACGAAACTGAATTAAAAAAAACGGTGGTGCCCGCATTCAACCAATTAACATTTAAAAAAAAAAAGATAATGGAAACTATCATATTTAAACACCAAATCAGACACTGATATTGAATCTTGAATATATTTTGTACATCAAAGGAATAAGGACTGATTCGCACTTTTCAATTATTTGGCACGTTTTTTTACCATTTTAAAGAACATATTAACACTGAATATTAATCAAAAAAATCTTGTAAGAGACCATATTCAAGAATAGTATTTAGTCTCCAGATAGTTTTATAGATGAAAGAATTAGGACCGATATCCATTCTCAGTAGAGTTTTTTTTTATGAAAGAACTAGAGACCAATATTTCTCTTGGTGATTACGTCATTATGTACAACAATTAAGGTTAAATTGCGTGTGATGTGTAAATTTAGTTATTTTGCAAACTGAATATTTTAATTTTATGTATTATTTTAAAGATATTAACTTGAATTTGTGACCTACACGAAACCACGTTATTTGGAAGTTACTAGTTAACATCTGTTTATTTTTAGCTTTGAAACTAAAAAAATTCATAACTATTTTGTTAATACATAAACTTTATTTAACAAAAAGAAAAAAGGAATTTCAAATTTTTTTCTCATCTAAGGCTATAAATTGGCCCATTAGTATTGTAAATTTAATATTAGAAAGCTTATAAGTAACATTAGAAATGCTAAGAGTAAAAATGTTTAACACTCGAGCAATACTTGTGGTGTTGACGACGATTCCATGGATCATCGGAATCTGGAAAATAGCAAACACCACAAATATGGCTCGAGTGTTATACATTTTTAGTTTTGACCCGTAACTGTTTTTTTAAAGATCATTCGTATTGAGAAGCTATCTTTGATTGAGCAATGGTTTCGGCATCTTACGGATAGCATTTGTATGTTAAACCATCTAAAATCACTTAAAGTTGATTATTAACTACCTGAGAATATATGCAGATTAGAGTGTTTAGAGGACTTAACCATACGGTATTGCAATTCCTTACGAGATATTCCTAACAGCATATGCAAGATGAAATGTCTAAAACTGTTAGAGCTCGTGGATTGTTATAAAATTAAGAAATTGCTAGAGGAAATTGGGGGTTAGAATCTTTGAAAGAGTTAGGTATAATAAGTTCAGGCATCAATCGTCTTCGGCAGATCATTTATGAATTGAAAGGTTTGCGTATTCCTGGTCCAGGGAGCAACTTGAATCATGTGGTTTTACAACGGTGATTTCTCAAGTGAAAGGCCTGTTAAAATCATAAAGGTCAGTTCGTTTCAACTTGTTACTTTGTGCTGGTAAGATATTTTACTTTTGTTTTATTGTGTCAAATATATTTTGATATAAGTTGTTTACATTTTTGGATGAGGTGTCGTGCTTCTATACTGGAGGGAGCAAAGTGTCATTTAAATTGTGGGAAGGGCTTTGCTGTATTTTATGGAGGGACTAGAAGGTGCGTTTGTTTAAAGTTGGAGGGCTAATGTGTCAAAAGGAATAAATATCTGGTTATTGTTGCTGATTATCAAGATAGTTCAGGTGTATTTGTTTACTTTAAATTTCTTGTAATTCTGGTTTGTTTTAGAAACATTCTAGGGTTATATTGGTAATTATATCAATGTATTGTGTATTCATGTTTATTTACAAAACGCTATAAGTATCAATTTCTACACAAACTAAAACTAAGATGATATGCCACTACTTCCATCAAAAAGACCCCTGAAGTTTACAACTAACATTTAAACAAGTAGTTTAAACCATGATTTGAACTAGGCATCACATTTAACACATATGTAAACCGTTTAAAGTTTTCGGTTTTCCATGGTCCATAACCAAAACTGATTTCTGCCCAGATCAGTAAATAGATACTAACTGAACTGTTGAGATGTTGGTCCGGACTCAGGTTTTTGAGTTGGTTATTCGGTCTCGTTCTGGTAAATCCGACTGCAGTTGGTAGCAAGTCAATCACAAAAGAAGTGACTACTTTAAAGAAAATATTTGAACCGGTTTCTCCCCCATCAAATATCATCGCGAATATCTTGCAATATTTAAAGAAAAGTTCTTACAATTCTTAATTTCACAAGCAGATCTAACAAATTTCTTATGAAAAATCAAACCTGGATACATAGATTAGTGAGAACTGTCCACCGCCGAACACCTTATGAACCGGTTTCTCCCCCATCAAATATCATCGCGAATATCTTGCAATATCGGAAGACTAAGGAAGAATCGTGCTTCAGGTCCGATATCTTCTCCATCAACGTCTCCGGTGGAGATATTTTCTCTCTAAATTGAAATATGTAAACTCTAATTTTGTGGTTTTGAGAGCTGAAACAGATTAACGACGTCACGGGAGAGCATTGGGTTCTGATTTGGTGCCGGTAGGCGATTGTAAATGGGAGTGGTTCGATCTGGGCTTAATCTGATTAAAGAAACCCAAATCCGGTACATTATTGGAAAAGCCCGTGATTAATTGTAGCCGGCGATGGTGTTGTGGTGGCGGCATGGTCATAGCCGGCGGTGGCGATGGTGGTAGAATAGTGGCTGGATTTAATGATAAACTCCGGCGGGCGACAAAAACTAGTTGAGCACCCCTTTATCGCTTGTCGCCCCGAGGGGCGGTGTTCGCGCCCCTTGTCACCCATATCGCCCCTTTTAGTCGCCCCACTACGTATAGCCTAAGTAGTTTAAATCATGACTTGAATTAGGCATTACATTTAACATATGTGAAGGGTTAAAGATCTTGGGCCCCTAATCTATTCTTTATAGAAATACGATGTTTCATAAAAAGAAAAATCAAACGCCGGGATATTATAAAGAAAAACATTTCAGTGGTGACTATCAGCGTTTTGAAAAAATACACTATGGGTGACCCCCACTCAATACCTATAAAAATTTCCGGACAAAAAACGCAAAATTTAACTTATTAACCGGAAAATGGGAGTGGCTGTCACCGAACCTTCGCCCTTACCTATCTGGTATAACGATTTCGGGTATAACCGAACCGGTTTACAAGTAAATAACCCAAAAAAAACTAGTTTTAGGAATAATAAAAAAAAATAAATAATCGGATTGAGCTGGTTTCAGAGATCAATATCATAACCAGGTTTACGACGGTTAGAAATGGGTATAAACTAGTTAGTGGTGGACCGGTTACTAACCTTATAGGATTTCTGGTTAGAGTGATTATAATGATCACATATAATAAGGTATATTAATAATTTGATCTAATATAATGAAAATTATAATAATGGTCTCGTATAAATAAAACATATGTTACATATTTATTCTTATAGTGTTTGATCTAATATAATACAAATGATTATAATGGTCACGTTTAAATAAATAAATAAATGAGAAGAGAAGTTTATTTCTTTTCGTCAATATGCACAAACCTTGAGTTTTTTTTTTATCAAGCATTTTTGGTTGACACAATTTAATTAAGAGTACCAAGGCAAGATATGGGAGGTGTCCAAGGATTTGAACTAATTTGAAAGTCTAGAGGAGCTAAATTTTATTATCTTCAACAATTTTAGTATGATTTATAGTTTTTTTAATTGAAAAAACATAACATGTTATGTGATAACGAGTGTGTACATCCTGCATGGAGGACGCCTCTTTAGTTATAAAATATACGTCTAACGTGTTTTCTCTTAATTTATAAATGTATACAATGTTTTTGAACGGAGATATATAAAATATTATTTGTTAATTAATTTGTGCCACAAACACCGTTTATATACATACTACATTTATTATCCGGTGATTTTATTGCGAAATACTAAAAGGCATTAAGAATCCATAGCAATAACCACGACACATAATTAAAAGGAAAAGTTCCCAATAATGTTTATAGCATTAATTAATTAATTAATTAAAAGAGGCAAATACACAATTATCACAGATTATTGACCTGAGAAGAGACCTTGAGAGAATTGCGGTTTGATGGTTGTGGAGAGACAACCATCTTCTTTGCTAAACATGGAAACTCACAAAGGCAATTGTAAAAACCTATGCATGTCCCGACACCACTCCATGGATACCTTCTAAGGCATTTAAGATCACATACAGTATGCTCACTTGCAGGGACTCTAATAACCGCTTTACATGTCTTAGCCACGGTAATGCATGTAAGCGAGACTGCATTTTCTCATTCGTTAATCGTTAAACTCAAAAAAAAAATTTGGCAACTTTTGCACATTTTACATATAAAGTAAATTAATAATATTTGATTGAGAATAAAGAAATACCTATGAGCAAGAAAAATAGAATAAACGTGCTGGAGATAGAGCTTGTCATGTTGAGTTACCCTTATGATCGATGTTCTTGTGATGTTGATACATAGTGTGGCGATCTGCCATGGTTATATAGGAGGAGTGATTAAATATCATTAAATATAGTGATTACCTAATACAACATCATTCTCATATACCTAAAATGTTTTAAAAGTAATCTCACACCCAAACTTAAAATGTGCGTGGAAGTTAGTTATATAGAAAACATGTTTATGGTTAATGGAATTATGAAAATTTCATTTATTGTGTTATTTACTACTATGTAGGTTGAATTCCGTAAAAAGAAAAACTATTATGGTTACATAATTCCATATAATTCTCAAATATACACCTAGAACGTTTTAAAAATAACATCACACCGAAACTTTAAGTGGGTTAGAAAGTTAAAGCATTCCCAGCATGTCCTCTATATTATTTTGAGTGGGTTTTCTATATTATAGTTATAGAGTAGTTGTAACTGATTATGATTGGAGGAGATAAAGAAACTTTTGTTAACGAGTAAATTTGAAGAAACGTTATTCATAGGACGTTGTAAATATTGAAAAACCTTTAGTGTATTCTTTACTGTGTTTGTAAATTCATAGGATGTTGCTTCAACTTTCTTTTCAGTTTTTTTTTTCTTTTTAATTTAATGAGACTACTGGTTGGAAACGTTGTTGGTTCCCGTTCCATCCATTTACATGATTTAGTCTACATTCGTGAAGCCTTAAGCTGACACCTCGCCGCTTAGATGATCTGCCTTCTTCTTGCTACCGCCGACACACCGCTACTTCTGTGGCCGGCGTTTTTCTCTCAAACGTTGGTTCGGTTGGACCGGTTTAGAGGTAAACGATTGGCGGGCGTTTTTCTCTCAAACGTTGGTTCGGTTGGACCGGTTTAGAGGTAAACGATTAAATGGTTCAGATAATTATACAAAATTTATATATAGGTTAAGATTTGAATATTTATCATATATCTCGACATAGTATTGCATTGGGTTAATATCCGGGTTATCGGGTCATATCCGTTTATTGTTTGGATATTAAATGTTAACCAGTTTTTGTTTCTTTTGGGTTCGGTGACCGGGCAATGATATAAGAAACCATTTGATGTTTGGGTTAAACATTTTGGACATCCACCCTGTATGATTTAAATATTTTGTGGAATACTTCAATTTTCTTTGAGTTATAGTGTTCGTATGGGTTAAACGAGTTTCCATTTCATTTGACTAAATTGGGTCGCAAGGTATTATTTATGATCTTATCCCTATTCTATCAGCCCTACAAAGTCATTGGCTTGAGCCCATTAGTTATAATTTTGACAGTTCGAGCGAAGCCCATCAGCGTACGGTTCACTTCGACTATTCAACCAATATTATGCTCAGTACAAACGATAAGTTTTCTTTAAAAAATATTCTTGCCCTATTTTTTAGGATTGTTACACAACAATGTCCTGTCCAAATTTGTTGGTCTTTTGATGGTGATCACATTGCTATTCAATGTGTAGGGCAAGAAATTTAACAACTTGTCATTGATTTCTATTGTGTGGTAGAAGTATGTGCATTTTGCGTGTAATTTCGTGTGTTTTAATTAGTTAAATTAGTTAAACCCGTTGAAGTTTGAGAATAAAATTTTTAGATCTAGAAATTAATATTGGAAATAAAGCTTTGAAATAAGCGTGCTTGAAGTTCGTCTTTGTAGATCTAGGAGTTTCACAGCCAAGTTTAAGAGGTGATGTTGGCTTTCCGGTTTGGATTTGATTTGCTGGTAAGTATTATGATAGTTACAATGGTGGTGGTTCAGAAAGGTCTGGTGACATGGGGTTATGTCACCGGATCTTGTTTTCTGGTGATTCCGGCCATTATAAAAAATGGAACTGAAAATTCGGCTGCTTTTTTTGGCTAACAATTTTCTGGCAAAAAAAAGGAAGAAAGAGAAAGAAAGCAAGGAATAAAGAAAGACAGAAAGAAGATAGGAGAGCGGCGACGGAGAGTGGCAGGCCGGAATCGTTTTTTCAGTGGGTTTTCTTTTCCGGCGGTCAAATCTAGTCACAAATGGAGACAGCGGAATCTAAGGTGACTATGGCAGTGGTGTTTGGTGATGTTGAAGGTTGTGAACGGCGTTGGTTGATGTGGACGGCGACAGCTCTGGCGAGGTTTTCCGATGGCATGATTTTCCAGCAGCCGGTCCGGCGAGGGTGCTGGCTGATGATGTTGGTGATGGCTGCTGCCCATATATTATACATCTAAGTTTTTATTGTGCCCTAATATTGTCTATTAAGTAAGGTGGGCTTGGATTTGGCCTTGGGTCACCTATGGCTGGGCTGTTTGGACCAAGATGCGTACACTTAAACAATGGGCAGTTATTTGGGGCTTGGACTTCTAGTTCATTGACATTCAAGCCACATGTTTGCTAGATAATTTTGGGTCATAAAACAATTAATATTCGGAGTTGACCAACTGAAGAAAGTCAGATACATTCGGGTTTTCGTCATTGTGGGAACGTGTTTAAAGCATGTTATTTCTATGTTATTTTCGAGGCGTTCGAGAAGTTGAGGAACTTTGAACAAATTGGATACGAATTTGGCCTTAAAAAAGAAACAACAAGCTTTGTCATTTGATTGCGGTCTCCGGTAGTTCTTCTGAACCTATACTGCTTAATGATCCGAGATGGATAAAGAAGCAATAACTCCTTCATGAATGAATTTGGTGGATCATACCTTTAGGGGGTAATTGAAATGGCTTCGGCTTTATCGGGTTGATTTGTGAAGATGCAAGACACGGTTTTGACAAAGTTTTGATATCATAAGTCAGGGGTGATTGTAAGGCCAAAGCGTTATGACTTGCGATATCAAATTACGAAACCTGTTATATGTTTTATGGTCAAGTTAATAATTACAGCCAACGAGAAATACGGACACGAAATGAGAGCTTCGGTGCACGAGTTTAGCTTCAACGGGGAAAAGTTTCTAGATAGCATGTGTTTTGCTATAAATATTTCTATATTGTTTACATTTTAGTGTGTTTTGTATGATTTAAATCATCCACCCAAGGGGAGCTCACCTTGGTTGGGTCAGTTCTTTGTTTAATATATCAATCTTTTAACCGACAACGAGATCGTTCATTTATCTTTATGTTTTATTTATGTTCCATCGTTTGATTTACCGCACCCATCTCGACACTTTGTCTCAAGAGAAAAACCGTTCATATGGTCGTTTTGGGACCAACAATGCACGGACGAGACCCAACCTGTTCAATTAAATTCATGACATGTCTACCTCCCCATCAACAAGTGCTCATGTTCCAGCTTACACCAGATGTAATATTTATTCAAGCGATATCCAACAACTTGAGTGATGTCAATCTGTTTGCTGGTCCTTCCAACAGAATTGTACCACTAGAGGCTCCTCAACCTGTTGATACAACACACTTAGTAATCGTTGAAGATACTTCTCATTTAGATTCTGATAACTCGTTTCTGTCACCTGACATTGTAGGACCAAATCAAACTGAACCCACAACAAATGCTCAAGAAGTACCTAGTGTGGTTGAATATGTTTCCACGCCTCCCTCTTTCAATGATAATATATAGGTTGCTGCTACTGAACAGAATACTGCTAGTGCTTCTGACAACACTGTCTCCACTCCGGTTACTGGAGTTTTTGTTCCATTCATTGAAAATCTCTTGGATGGCCCTATTTCTCAAGAACATGTGGTTGATCAACCTAACATTTTTCAGCCGACCACTAGCGTTCTAATTAATGTTCCACGCAAAATCCTCAAGAAGTACCTAGTGTGGTCGAATATGTTTGCACGCCTTCCTCTTCCAATGATAATATATAGGTTGCTGCTACTGAACAGAATACTGCTAGTGGTTCTGAAAACACTGTCTCCACTCCTGTTACTGGAGATGTTGTTCCATTCATTGAAAATCTCTTGGATGGCCCTATTAATTGCTCAAGAACATGTGGTTGATCAACCTGACATTTTTCAGCCGACCACTAGTGTTCTAATTAATGTTCCACGCATATTCCATCCCATTGAGAGCCTGACAGTTGATCTTAAAGTGGAACCTGTTATTCAAGTATAAGACATTCCTCAGTTGCCCGTTCATCGGTCACACCCAACAGAAAACATCATTGGCTCTCCCTCAGCCAGCATCCAAACAAGAAGCAAATCTGGTACATTAACATATGTCTTTTTGCATGTTTTATCTCACAGGTCGAACCTAAGGACTACAAAGTAGCTCTCTAGGATAATTCTTGTGTTGAAGCTATGCAAGAGGTGCTGTTACAGTTTAAGAAGTTCAACGTGTGGAAGTTGGCTAGGAAGCCAGAATTCAAGAAACTGATTGGTACAATATGGGCATTTAGAAATAAGAAGGATGATAAAGGGGTAATCATAAGAAATAAAGCATAGCTGGTATTTCAAGGTTTCTCTCAACGCGATGGTCTTGATTACGATAAGGTTTATGCTCCTATTGCTAGGCTCGAGGCAATTTGTCTCTTCTTTGCCGATGCTTTATACATGAACTTCAAAGTGTATCAGATAGATGCGAAGATTGCCTTCTTGTATGGAAAAGTGAAAGAAGAAATTTACGTTAAGCAACCACCAGGTTTTGAAGATTCTGAACGTCCAAAAATATGTTTATCGTCTTGATAAAGCTCTTTATGACCTTCATCAAGCACCCCATGCTTGTTATGCTATCTTACCAGAACATCTTTTCCACATGGCTATAGAAGAGGTATTATTACATATTTTCAACATGGCTATAGAAGAGTGTAGGTCCCAAAACGACCACGACGAACGGTTTTTGTCACACCCCGGCTCAGGGCCTAGGCGTATGACCAATAGTTGGTACATGTTTTGTAAATACATCAAAGTTGCGGTTTATTTTAGCGGAAGACTTTGGTTGAATAAAATATTAATTTATTTGAAAACTTCTCGGATAAGAAATACCCGATGTTCGTTGAAATACTGTTTGCAATATTTTAATAATTAAAAACTGAGCCATCATTACCTTGTGAGCATCTAACTCCATGAATGTCTTGCTACCTGTACTAATCTGTATTCCCTGAAATGTGGGGAAAAATACGTCAGCTATATGCTGGTGAACACGTATGACTCTATAAAACATTTGAATGACATTACAATACAATGATAGTTTTCTTTACATTCAGTAGATGCACGACCACATTTGGGCTTTGTACCACTCCCCTACACACACAATTGTTCCCCCGAGCTATATGCGTATAGCCCCTTCAAGGAGAACTTCGTTATGACTGTTAGCCCACGACTTCCTGGCCATTGATTGATGGACTGAACAGTTATGTTTGGATCCAGACACATGTGTACTCGGTCTGAGTTGCTTTTATTGTCTATATTGTATTATAACGTTTTAGAGATCAATGTAATCTTATGAAATCATTGACTGACTCTTTAAGATAAACACCCGTTCATGTTATCGAGTATAAATATGTTTTGGTTGATTGAAAAGGTTAACGTATTCACGTTATAAAAGTTTGAACGTATTCACCTGTGATTGTCTGTTCTGAATGATTGGTGATCTCGTTTGAAACCTTGACTGTGAATGATTGATTGATTGATTGATGATTGACCTATTATAAAATAGGTTTATATAAATATCCATATCGTTACTTGATCCGGCTACAGACCCTTAGTCTGGTTTTGATAGCTTAAAACCTTGATTGATCATTTGTTTGAATAAAACATTGAGACATATAGTCTTTTTATTTGTTTACCAAATCATATGTTGAGTTTCTTCTTCATGAAGAAACATCTATAATCTGTTTCTTCTTCAAGAAGAAACATTCATTGAATGCTAGTATTGAATGTAAAATCTTATGTTTCTTAATCATATAGAAACAACATTTTAATTATATTTCATGAATATAAAGTGCTAGGTTTCTTAATTGTGAAGAAACTATATTCTGACTATATCCTTATGAATGAAAATTAGATGTTTCTTAATTGTAAAGAAACCTTACTATAATTCTTTGTACATTTAAAGCTTATAATTATGATCAAGGTTTGGGCTATACCCATGACTGTGGTCTAAGCCATATAATATAATAATAATAATAAAATAATGACTTAGGCAGAACCCCTACCTTACACGAGTATTCGGAGTTTGATTACTAAGATTGGTTGAGCAGCATTTCTACTCTCTAACGCGTACTAGAGCTTAAACTGTCGGAACCTTAAAGCTTGGCACACACTATGATACTTGGTACGTAAATCGAGGAGACATATGGTGGCCGTCGTGTTGTGCACGTACTTCGCGATAGATTATCAGGCTATCTTTGTGTGGCACGCACTTCGAGGTGTCGTCAGTATGTGGCACAGATTACGAGGTAACGATTGTCGGGTCGGCACAGAAACCGAGGTAGAGAGTAATTTCTAGAGAGAGAAAGTTTGGTGTGAGAGGTGAAGGAGCCGTGAGCCACCCTTTTATAGGCTGAGATTGTAACCCGTCGCGGTACGCGATAGGTCTTCGTAACCCCGTCGCGTATCGCGGCGCCGCAATAATACGCCGCCATACTAGAAGCTGCCACGTGTCATGCTGATTCACCAAAGGTCCATCGCGATACGCGATGACCTGAGTTCTGGACTCGTCGTGTAGCGCGATGGCCCCTGAACTCAATTGTTCACTTTTAGTCCCTTGTCTTTTGTTAGCTTGTCACTTCCGGGTCTAACTCCCATTGTCCAAAAATACTAAGGCGGCTCCCGGAGATGCGAGCGTGCGAAGTGAAAAGTGCGCCATCGCCCGAGCCCGTGCGCGTACGTGTCGGGTGCTTCGCACCCTTCGCTAGGATCGCTAGCTGCATGCTAGGCATATAAGAATATTATTATGGAAAATCTCTTCTTTATAAAGAGCTTCCATTTCTTTACCACTTTCCATGTGGGATGAGTTTTAATTTCCTTATTTATACCCATGTGGAATGCTTCCATTTTCTTACAACTTTCAATGTGGGATGGAATTTCCTTATTCCATATTACTAACATAAGATGACTTTATTTTTATTTTTATTTCCTTATAGAATGGTTTTATTTTCTTCATTTAAATTTTCCCAACACTTATTTTAAGGAATAATTTTGATCCTTCAACTTTACTTAGTTGTCAAATTTGGATCGAAATTTTGGGGATGTTACAGTTTTGCTCTTGACACGGTTTTCAAGACGGGTGTGGTAAATTAAACGGCCGAAAAAAAGATATAAAGATAAGATATATGAATGACCGATTATTCGGTTAAAAGATTGATAATATTGAACTGGAACTGACCCACCCAAGGTGAGCTCCCCTTGGGTGGGTGATTTAAACCATACAAACACAAACTAAAAGGAAATACGAAGTTACATTTATAACCAAACAACTAACATTCTAGAAGATCTTCTTCCCGTTGAAGCTAAACACGTGCACCGAAGCTCTCGTCTCGTATCCGGATTTCTCGCTCACTTTAATTATTAACTTGACCATTAATATCTAACGGGTTTCGTAATTTGATATTGCAAGTCAAAAATAATATTAATATTGGCCTTTCAATCAACCCTTGACTTATGATATCAAAAATTTGTTGAACCATGTATCACATCTTCACGAATCAACCCGACAAAGCCGAAGTGTCTTCAATCAATATATAAGCATCTCGGATATGATCCACCGGGGATAACGATGAAATGACAAAGCTTATTATTTCTGTGAATGAAATTATTTAAGTAACTCTCCCCTAATAAATATCCCGGATACTCGTATCCCACATTTTCAAGTTGAGAGCTTAAACAATTTAATTCCCTATTAAATTCAACTTGTTTAAAGTTTATCACCTTAATATATAAGCATCTCGGATGCTCGTAGCCCACGTTTCAAGATCCAATTCTCGAATGCCTTGAAAATAACATATAAATAATATGCCTTGAAGAAGGTCCAACAGTGACGAAAACCCGAACAAATTTGACTTTATTCAATTTGGTCAACCCCGAACATCATCATCAAAAATAATCTCAACCATCTTGAGCCCAAAATAAATTAACTCCAGCAGCCCACTGGTACATTTACGATCCATTGAGTAATAAGCGGGTCTTAATTGTGTAAACCACTGAGTAATATTGTCGGATCTTATTTGTCTCGGTAAAGATTAAGGCGTGGGTTTAGGTGGACAACAATATCGATGATCGCGGTTTTTGCGTTTTTCTGAGCATTAAAATCTAACCTATATGTTTGATTTAACTTTGATTTTCCGATTCTGATCCAACTGCATTAGACTTTTTCAGGGACGAAAAAGGTTTAAGTGTGGGGATGTTTGATGTTTTTGTAAAACACATTGACTTTCCGTAGAATTTTTATCATGTTTTAATCGTTTTTAGTTTAATTATTAAGTGTTATGGTTTGTTTATGATTGATTTTACAAAGTTGAATATTTATTTGTAGGTTTATAGAAGATGGTGAAAAAAGAGACAATTTGGAAGAGTTTAGGGGCCTTTTTGGTCAAAGTTTTAAAGTTTAAGCAAGGCCCGGTCCAAGCCCACAAGTTAAAAGCCTTATAATATATTATATTAAGAAAATATCAGTCATAATCAGCCATAACTTCTGCCATATACCCGAATTTGAAAACCCTAAAACCCTAACTACAAGCTGCCGATCGCAACTTTCAGCCGCAAGAAGAAGAAGAAGAAAAAGGAAGAGGCGGCTGTTGAAGGGTCTTGGACGGCTGAGGGAGAAAGAAGGAGTCTTGGGCAGCTGATAGGGACTCAAAACATCCATAAATCTCAGCCATATTACTTAGTATACATCCTTAAACTTTATTTATCTTTCAAGAACCTTAACTTGGATTGATTTGGTCTTTTTAATTGAATTGTTTTGCAATTGTTTGATTGTTAGACTTGTTATTGATTGAGTTTTGATATTGAATGAGTTCTATAATGTTTATATTGATGTTTATGATGTTTACTTTGATTGTTTGTGGCTGTCCAAAAGTGATGAGTAGCTAAATTTGTTTGTTCTACCTAGGATAGATGAATGTTGAGTAGTTTTAACTTGTTTAATGGATTGTTAATGTTCAAGACTTAAATTGTTGATGTAAAGTTTAACTAAACCATGAATTAGATTGTGTGTGATGGCTGTGTTTTATTTGTGATTACTTATAATCCTCTTGCATTAGTTAATTGAATCGGTTTTGATTAATTGATTGCTTGTTAAGCTCTTTACTTGGTGTTTTGGGTTTATTTGCGGGATGCGCAACCGTAGGGATAAGTGGGTAATATATCATATAAAATCAGTTAAAATACACCTTCTTTGAGACCGAGAGGTGATAAAAAGTAATATTGTCTCGTTGCTTTTACTTGTTAGAATTAAGACCGCGCGAGAGCGGGTTTTTGTCTTGTCAAGTTTGAGTGTTTATGTGCAATTAGTTGGTTTAATTTGGGTTAAGTTAAATTGTTCCTCTATCCTTGGTTGCGTAGTATTCGTCTCCATTAGGATAGTGTGTCGAGGAGACCGAGAGGTGAGTCGATATTTGAACACGTTAATAATTGTTTTCCGGTTTGTTTTTTAAAAATCAACTAAAATAAGTTAAAGTTTATTAGAGAGACTGAGAGGTAATTTGACTTTCTTGAACAAGTTTTGGTTGTGTCATCTTTTATAACCGGTGTCTTGAATATTTTCAATCCATTGTCTTGTTATTTCTGTCAACATGATTCATTCCTAGGTAGACGTTTTTATTCATTGAATTTAAATCAAAGTTTTCTTAAAGTATTTTGTTGACAGTTTTCTTTTAATTAAGTTAAGTAGTTAAATAAAATCTTAAAAATCAAATAAATATTATTTTGGTAAGTCTTAATTAGAGTTTCGTAATTAAAAACGTTTTCACGTGTCTTTGCGTTCGACATCCGGACTTCCTTGATGCTATACTATTTATGATCTGTACACTTGCCGGTTTTGTGTGGTTTCTATAGGATTTTCGTTTTTATAAATTTAAAGCTTAATTGTGATTCGTTCTTTATTCATATTATACATTTTCACACATCAGTATGAAATATTTATATAAAATTTAGTACACATCAAGATCCATTGGGAAATTCGGTCGATCAACACCTTTGTTGGTTAATTAGTGGCACCCTAATGTACCTCACTTCAAGAAGGCCGGACATTACGTTCCCTATCTATCAATGTGTAAGATATCAATGTTATCCTAAGAATCCCATTTAACCCCTGTCAAGCGTATATTTCGGTATCTAAAAGGAAATCCTTGCTAAGGTCTTTGGTATCCCAGAGACTCTCCTTTAGTGCAACACGTGTTCACTGACAGTGATTATAGGGATGTAATCTTGACAGAAAATCAACTTCCAGAGGATGTCAGCTCCTGGGTGACCGGTTAGTTTCTTAGCAATGCAAGAAACAAGTCACCGTATCCACCTCCACAGCTTAAGCAGAATACATTGCCACCTCCGCATTCTGCTCACAAGTGATATGGATCCAGCATTAGGATGCTGAATTACAGTTTGAATTTCACCCCAATCAAGTGTGATAAGGAAGCAGCAGTTTGTATTGTCAGAAACCCGGTCCAACACTCTTAAGACAAAACATATTAACATCCGAATTCATTTCATTCATGATTGTTATGGCCGGAATCTTGTCAGTATTAAAAGGGTCCACTCTTATCACAACTTTGCATACCTTTTCACAATAGCCTTTGATCATGACCAATTTTTATATCTTGTAGAGTCGTTAAACATGATTTATTTTGATTAAACCTTATTTATCATTTTGTATTTTAAAACTGTAAATATTTCTAAAATATGTCACAATTTTAGAGGGAGAATGTAGGGCCCTATTTTGTATTTTAGTCTTTGTATTTTCTTATCCAAGATATGTTTTGTTAGCTTGTCGGTTTTGTTTGTTATATGTCTGGGCCTAAGGCTATGTATGTAAAGCCCATTTGAGCCCAAGTCAAAGAAGAAGCATGCTCTCTACTACAAATAGTAAGAGCATGCTCATGCATATCCAACGGAGGATAGTAAGAGCATGCTCATGCATGCTCATTCTCTCCACTATACATATGCCTAAGGACATGTATGATTCACCCTCCAACGGAGGATGTTGTTCGTCGACCCCTAAATATCAAGGATACCTCACATCATTATTATGAGTGTATCCTGAAGAAGGATTTGAAGGGTTATGTTCCAAACATTGGGTATGACGTTGTATGGACTACATGTGAGAAGAGGCATTTTCCCCCATACTGGAGATTCTTATTCCACATCATTGCCAACTGTTTATCTGAGCAGAAAGGTGGGTTCAACAAAATGAAGACAGAATGGGTTGGGGTGATGGCTTGCTTAATGAACAAAGTGGAGTTCAACTTCTCTCGGTGGTTCTTTAAGGGCATACCAACTAATGTGCTCTCAAAGAACACCTGGATGATGTATCCACGCTTTGCTAACTTATTCTGGATGATTTGATGCCAAATGTTTTAAGACCGGTCTACCAATGATGAAGGAAATGTGATTCCACCATATAACCCTTATCATGCTAAGATGGTGAAGCAAACATTATTAAAGGCTATGCTGGAGCCTGTTGGAAGAAGTGGGTACAAGTATCAAGGTGATCTACATGGTCCTAAGTTCAGTTTATTTTCGGAGACCGAACCTGATAGTGAGGAGACTACTGAGGAAAAAGGTGATGATAGTCGAGATGATGATGGTGAAATCGGTGATGGCCGAGAGCATGTTAGTGAGGCCACTGATTCTGGCACTGACGTCGAGGGTGAAAATCATACCAAGAAGCTTCATGATAAAAAGAGGAAGGCTATAAATAAGCCTTCTGCTCGTGGTTCGTCCCAATAACAACAGGAGGAAGAGCAAGAAGAGGAACCTTAGCAACATCTGAAACGTTTAAAGAAAGAAAATGACTCCAAGAAGTCCGGGCCTTCAACGATGCTGACATCCATTAAGGCAATCTTTCCCTATGCTTCTACTTTGACACAACCACCACCAACCACCCAAGCTGACCCACACCATGCCTCACCAACCACCCTGTCATGCATCATATAAACCCTCAAAGGCAAACAAATTCATGTGCCGAGACTGAAAACTAAGGCCAAACCAAAACCAAAACCTAAACCAAATCCACCCCTAGGAGACTCCATGACTCACCCATAACCTCTCCTGAATAATCCACCACACACAAATACCAACCTCTATAAGGCCTTCCTTACCACAAATAACCAAACCAACCCACACCTCACCCATACAACAACTAGCTCTCTCCCCACCAAGGACTACCTCACCAATCCCATCCCTATTTAGTTTATTGTTTACCTCACCACTTAGAGAAACCACATTCTGGTCAACCACATTCACTGCCTCACCTACTACCTTACCCATCATCAGCCTTGCCCAAATAACCACCGAGCCAACTAGCCTACCTTTAGTGTTAACCTTACGCTTAGCTACCCAAACCATAGCCATGCCTACCCAAACCTCACCAAAATCCATTTTCTCAATTGCACCACCCACAATCACCCAAAACTCAGTCATATCAGCCATCCCTTGGTCAAGTGGGAAATTTAGGAAGTCCCCAATCTACCAAGATCCTATCCTTGAGAGGATTCAGGCACTAGGGTAATCAAACGAGAAGAGAGTGAAACGTGAACACATGTTGATCAAGTTCATGAAAGAACAACAAGACACGAACGAGAAGGTGATGAAGGAAAGAACCACTCTTGCTACTAGGGTTGCTAAGTTGGAGCAAGACAGGGAGGTTGATAGAGCCCTGATTGAGAGTCAACGTATGTGGATCGAGACTCTTCAAAACCAAGTCAACAATCAGCATACTTGGTTAACTAATCAATCTTTGTTGAATGTTGAGCGTAATGATGAGGTGATGAGTCTTGAATCAAGGGTCTCACATTTTGTAACGAACCTACCTTCCTCATTAAATCTCGCACAAAACTTGAGGAGAGAGTTAGAGTCAGAAGTTGACAAGACGATGATCGAGGTTGAAGGACTTGATTCTAGAGTCCTTATGTTGGAGGGTAAATCAAGTGCCTCAAGAAACATTGGAATGTTGATTGATTAAAATGCATATCTAAGAGTCGAGGTTTAACGTATTAGACTCCAAATAGAGCAACATGATTGCTTTACCAATGCTCAAAACACGGTCAATGAAGCTCTCATCAACCATGCCGTTAAGGTAATGAAGCTGAGTGATGAAGATATTGACGTCCTCAAAAGCCGAACCAAAGCAGTTTTCCGAAGCTAGATGATTCCAATAATGATGATGATGAAAACAAAGGAAAAAGAAGAGAAGACACTTTGGTTGAGCTCATTTCTAATGCTCAAACTGTAGGCTTTAAAACTAGCGCCAGTGGTAGTGGAGTCAAAGTCGTTTGATGGTGCGAGTGGAAGTGGCGTTGGTTTTGGTTTTAGTGAAGCGGCAGTGGTCACTGGTACAATTGTTGAGGCCACTGTCGTCTCACATGTGAGTGTTGATACCGTTCAAGTGGCTGCTTAGGATATTGGAGCAACTGTCGCTGGGAACAAGGAGGAAGTGGTGGTTGAAGACGATGATGGTCATTTCGATGAAGAGGATTATGAGAATGAATATGATGATGAAGACGATGATGAGGGTGATGATCCTCATGATAGTTTTAATGAACCACATGGTGGCGGTAACGGTGATGGTGATGTAAAAGGTAATGTTGGTGTTGATGGTGGCAATAGAACAAGACAGCCTCATGACGACTCTCCTAATAATGTTGTCACTAAAGATCCCGCAAAGAAAATTATGGATGGTGATGCTGCATTAAAGGAAAAATTGCAACTATTTTTAATTTTTCTACTTGTGTGGGTACCTATTCTTAAGCTCAAGAAGCTGTTAAGGATGATGAAATAAACTACTCACCAAACCTAGACACTCCAGTTCATAGTGAGAATACGGATCAAGCTTAGGAGCCAGCCACGGTGATGGCTCTTCCAGCAACAGGTGGTGAATCTTCTCATCAACCAAGAAAAAGGATGAAGAAAAGACACTACATCACTAGGGTTGCAAGTCTCCAAGACCGTCTCTATCCTTATCATGACGACTCCACAATTATCTACTGCAAGTGGCACCCGTCCAACAAAACATGGGCAATCCGACGTGCCAATGGGGGTTTGACCTACATCTACTACACTTGCATACACTGTCAAGCTCGACATGAATTACTTCAGATGATTTGTTGGTCAATGTGCCGATGAGGAGGAGTTGTGAAAATGGTTTATGAGATTCTTGAGCGGGAAATGGAAGCATGATTACCCTAACTTCAAACTCAATAAGGGTAAGTTGTATCGTCACCCAACTAAGATTGATCTGGTGTCAGGAATGAAGAAAAAGGACTAGAGGTACAAGACCCACAAAGATGGGTGGCCGATCTATCGTGGAGAACTGGTTTTGCCCATCATCTTTCATGATTTCATCTGTTGGGAGTTCAACAACAACCCAGAGAGGTTGTTATTCACTGCCAAAGGATGCATTTCCTCTGCTTCTTTGATGAGCATGAGTTGGCTGCCCTCAGCAAAGAAGATATGTTGAAGTTGTACAACTCTATTTTCGGCACAGTCGAAGACGTTCGCCGAGACAACTCTGATTGAGAAGTTAACAAGTTCGTTCCCTTTAGTGTTGATAATCAACTATATGTAAACGACGACGGATTCGACTAAGAAACCGACAGAAGGCTAAAGCTGACCGATCAAATACTAAAAGACTAGAGGGAGATTGTAGGGGCCAAGTTTTGTATATTAGTCTTTTGTGTTTGTTTAATTTATTTACGGTGTAATTTTGTTAGCTTGTTGTTTTGTTTATTGTATGTTTGGTCCTGAGGCCATGTAGTGCAAGCCTATTGGGCCGTTTATAAGGAAATGAGGCATGCCATGCTCTTACTATAAATAGTAGAGCATGCCCATGCATTTCACAACCTTTTTGAAAAAACAATCTTATCCATCTAACAACTCTCACTCTACTCCCTTTTTCTTCTTGTTTTCGGAAATAATCAAACACAAACAAGATCCGAGATCTCGATGGCTATAAGTGATTTCTGCTAGCTTTTGTTAGATATTGATTCAAGAACAAGTTGTTTGATCCATTGTGATGTCGCCGCTACGAGAGGTGGCGGCGGCATGCCATCTTAGATCTGGGTTTTGGCAGCCGGAAAACATACGCACACCAAATATTCATCATCATAAACCCATAAAATCTTCACAAAAACCATAAAACGAACCTCAAAATCGATCGAATCTACACTCCAAGACAAACTTCAAGCACATTTATTTCCAAACTTTATATCTAAATTTTTCAACCTTTATTTCAAAGCTTCAACAGATCTTTAAAAACGTCAAGAAATTAACGTCTCGTTAGGGTAATCACAGAATTAGAAACCGAATATCAAGAACAAAGTTGAATCAGGTGATTCAAACCCGCTCTGATACCATTTGTAGGTACCCTGTTGGATCTAACATCTGAAGCATTTTGTTCTTGATAAGCGATCGAGACAGGTGCGGTAAAATCAAAAGATCGAACAAATAATATAAAGATAATATTGAATGACTTCGTGATCGGTAATAGAAGATTGATGATATTAAATGAACCGATCCCACCCAAGATGAGCTCCCCTTGGGTGATTGATTACACACTAGAAAACACACACATAAATATGACAATAAAGTATAAATAGCTAAAAAAATAAACATTCTGGAAGCTTTCTTCCTCGTTGAAGCTAAATGCGTGCATCAAAGCTTTCGGATCCCGAACTCATGCTAACTTTAAGTAATCGCTTGAAAAAAATATATTACGAGTTTCCCATATAGAGATCGCAAGTCACAAATTATTGTTCATACATCAACAACCATCATCACATTTATCTCATTTATTCTAATTCAATTTTTTATTTTGTAGTATCATCATTATCCATTTCATTTATTGATTCCTCAAATCCCCTTTTGTCTCATTCATTTTTTCTCTCAGACATGAACAACTTGAGTGCACCTAGTAATTAATTACAACCCTCAAATGAGACAATTCCGAATACTAGTGTGGAGCTACTTCTAAGGCCAAGCATTATAACTTGCGATATCAATGTAGCGTAAGTCGTTATATATATTTTGGTTAATCAAATTGGTAATGTCGGCGAGAAATCCGGATCTGAGACAAGAGCTTCGGTGACGCGTTTATGGGAAGAACTTATAGATTATTTGTGTTTAGCTATAAATTAATAGGGAACGTTTGTTGTCTTTATGTGTATGTTTTCTATGGTGTCATCAACCACCCAATGGGAGCTCACCTTGGGTGGGATTGGTTCGTTTAATATATTTCATGTTTTATTACTTATTATGGAATCGTTCACTATCTATATTATCTCTATATAATATATGTTTGGTTTGTTAATTTCATCGCACCCTCATCGATCGTTTATTAAGAACAAATCCGTTCATTATGTTAGATCCGGTTTTAGGAGACCTACACTATTACTGACCTTTTTTTAAGACAATTGAAAGCAATTTAATAACATGCAGCAAAATATAAATACAATGGGACTAACAAGCCGCTAGCAGACAGAAGTAGAAACAACCACCCTAGTCTTATAACTGACTATTGGGCCTAATATCCTAATATGGTGACAATGGTATATAAAAAATTCCCTAAATTTTCTGTTGTTTTTAACACGTTGTGATTCTGTATTCTTTTCATGACATAGAGCTTCCTACTACGTGCAGGGGAGATTTGGAGGGAGCTCCTCATTCAAATAGAAGCATATTTAATCTCTGGCATAAATTAATGATGTTCGAGCCGATCCATGCAGTCTTCGAATGTTTGAGTTTGTGATTTTGAGAATTTAACGGGTGATTTTGTTAGTAAATTCGTGGTGACTTGAAATTCAATTATTTTGTCAGGCAAAGAACACATTACAATCAACGTACAAATAGGCATGAATATGTTGCTAATACAAGTGTCATTTGTTTTATTTTCAAATAGTTTGCTTCAATCCTATTAGGACATTAATAAATAAATCATAGTTTTTAAATTGCAATCTCATTAGTCAAAATTCCCTTCTTGCATAAATTATTAATGATTGGGCATTAACATGAATTAGTTAATTAAGAACGTTCTTTATTAATGACAGGCCACACACCTCTATACATAGGGACATTTATCCAACAGGAAAAGGAGACAAAATGATGTCGAATTAATCCACGGCTTTACTCAAATGGCTCATGAAACTCATAATTTATTGATAGACTTCATCTAACCGAAAAGTTAGAGACGAACCAAAGGGTTCAAGAACAAACGTTATTGACAATATTATAATATCAAAACTAAGTAAACAAGAGACCTAATAACCATATTGTTAGGATTCTAGATCTCAATCTAAGCTAATAAACACAATTACACTAATGAAACAGTAAATTGCTAATCTAATCCTTTGAATGGATTAGTATCACATTAATTAAATTCATATTTGAACTATGAACTAATTAGTATTATTAAAGTAAATATACATCGGAAATCATAAAGCTAATTGAGGTTTCATATGAAATAACAATTTTGTATTAACTATAATCGAAAACTTATAATCTATTGCTCCCCCTCAACCTTAGCTCATCATTTAGGTTAATGTTTTGATGTGTTAAAGTGTTAATGAAAAAGTGACTCTCTTCTTCATTATATACATGTGAAAGAGACATCTAACAAATCAGTTATAGTTACACACTACTGATGAACAAAATCAAACAATATACAGTTACGCACTATTGATGAACAAAATACAAACAACTGTCTAATCTTATGCTAACTATTGATCTTTGCTGAAACAACTTATGATTCTTCAATTTTTTGGATCTTCTATAGTTTGCTTGATCAGTTTAATCTTTAGTTCTTTCATATCATTGTAATTTCAGATGTTTGAAGTAGCAATTTACCAAAACATAATGAAGAACAACGGATAGTTGTTTGGTTTTTTGCCATCATTTCTTTTATATGCTAGATTCAACACGATTTATAAATAACAATAAACAAAATATTTTGGCTGGGCCAACTTAATAAGCCGGAAGCTCTTGCATCACAAAGAAGTATATGCCAGACCAAGTCTTTAAGAAAATTACTAGCTGATGCGCATACAAGTAAAAACATGACAGGTTGACTATATCTTTCTTCATGAGCTCATTATGAATCTTGAGGATTATATTTAGTTGTATAGATGAATAAACCCTACAACTGCTTCAAGTAATATTAAAATAGCTCAATGTTCCCTAGGGTAAACATGTGTTGAGAACGGGTCAACGTAGCCTTGTTTGTGCATGATTGAGTGTGTTTGCTAATGGGTGAAATATGTCATTTTTTTGTACCGGGTTGGGTTGACCTAGGCCATATTTAAAGGAGCTTGAAGTCGAGCTCGAGCCTATATTTGATACCACAGATCTAGCTATAAGAGGACTGATCTTATATGAAATATATATTAAAGTCTTGGTGATTGAATTATCTATTCTTTTTGTTGAAATGGCAGATAAAGAATCTTGTTCATATCTTGAACAAATAAGGACCTTTACTTTTTCCACTCAAAGTCATATTCCAACTCAGTTTCCATTAAGTTTATTAACTTTTTCCCCAATTAATAAAGAATTCATTTTATACTATCGATCTTCGAAGCTTACATTCAATGGCGTCTACTTCAGCTTCATCAGTTCATAAGAGCTTCAAGTATGATGTCTTTTTGAGCTTTCGGGGTGAAGACACACGAAAGAACTTTGTTGATCATCTCTACCATGCTCTTCAACAGAAAGGCATTATAACTTTCAAAGATGATGAAAAAATCCAGAAAGGAGAAAGGATAAGTGATCAGCTCATCAGATCCATTGAAGAGTCCAGATTTTACATCATCGTATTCTCCAAGAACTATGCATCTTCATCATGGTGCTTAGATGAGCTCCTAAAGATCATGGAGTGCCACAAGACGATGGAGCATACTGCTTACCCCGTCTTCCTGACGAATTTGCTATTATAACGAATTGGACCTTATAACGAATTGGTCATCATAACGAATTGGACCTTAACGAACTGGTCATCATAACGAACTAGACCTTAACAAACTGGTCATCATAACTGTCACACCCCGACCAAAGGCGGCGGAACATGCCGGGGTGCAACGTGATTGGACAAATACACAAGACACTATTTAAAGTGACAATATTTATTCAACTCAATTTATTTCAACAAATCAATAACAACACATCTCGTTCATATAAACAAATAGCATTCATATTGTTCGTTTTACTAATACCCTAATAGTCTTGGTAACGTTTTCCATCAAGCACTCGAGTCAACAAAAGTCAAACCTGTAACATTTCATAAAATAGAGTTTGTCAACACAAAGGTTGGTGAGCAATTCATAAGTTTGAGCATATAAGTGTATAGTATTAAAATCCACAAAACTTGTATACAAAACAATAAATAAGAGCTATAAACTGGAGTAAATAGTTATCGCTAAACAAGTTAGCGACACCTAGCTATTGGCAATTAGTCTAGGATTTTATGACAGTTGCTAACAAGCTTACATTAGCATCACCTAACTACAAGGGGATGCCGAGTAGTCTAGGATTTATAGTTATCGTTAATAGCATACGTTAACGACACCTTGCCATTTGCCAAATGGTATAGGATTTATAGTTTCACCATCCAAAAGCTGTAAACACATAGTTAAATAAGCATACAACACCAAATCGAGCAATTATTCAAGTAAGGTATACAATCACGTTTGTGGGTTTAAGATGCAAGTAATTAAAGCATTTAGTTTGATAAGTATGAAATGTCACCCCAAAACGAAAGATAAAAAAAGGGGTATGAAAGTACTCACCTCAAATAGATAAATAAATGAAGCTCGAACGGTAAATGAAAGATCCGACTTGAAACGATAAACACCTTAGCTAAAATAAATAACGTAATATATATTAATGAACTTGAAACCAAAATGAAATTATATTGGAAACATTGGACGAGAAGGTTCGGTTGTAAATCGGATTATCGGTTAATTTGTTAATGATTAGGGACTCGTACATAATTAATAATAAAATATCATTTTATTGGGCTTTGAAATAGCTAAACCAATATTAAAAGAAAAAAAGACGGGTTTAAATCACGAGTTCGGTTTTATGAAAATGAATTTATAATGAAGCTTATAATAATATTATTTATGATGATGATAGTAATGATAATAATAATTTTAAAAGAAGTGTTTCATATATAGATATATAGATATGTACGATATGACGTAAAATAATAACCGTACTTATTATTAATAATACTAATAATAATAGTTAGAGAATAAAGATCTTAATATTAATTAAGATGTTGTTGGTAAAAAAAAAATAATAATAATAATTATTATTGATAGTAAATAACGATATTATACTCGATGTCGGTTTGATTTCTAAACGAATTCATAATATACTATAATGATATTATTGCTAGTAATTAATGATAAAATATGATTTTTAATAAATAATAATAATATGACATTTAATAATATTAATAACAATTTTAATATTTATAATAATAATAATCTTGTTAATAATAGTTTTAACTTCAATATTTGTAATAATAATGGTAATAATAATATTAATAATAAAATACCTATAATAGTAAACTCAACATATTAATACTAATAATAGTTTTTATGTAGTAATGTTAGTACTAATAATAACCCTTATTTGTTAAGTATAAGATTAATACCAAAATCGGTCTAGGATGAGACGTGAACCCGAGACTCTAGTTTAATGACTAACGTATAACCCAAAACGAAACCAAGATAACAATTGTCAATTAAACGCATAAGAAACTTGATATATCTATTATCCGATCGTGCACCTTTTACCCGATTCAAAACAACTCAATACCCAAATTAACCCTTTTCAAATTATATGACCAACAATATAACCGATTTTTAACGGTTTAAAACCGACAATCTCTATACGAATACAACAATACTAAAACTCGAATTAACTTTACCTATTATATGTTCACGAGTCGTGGTTTTGTTTCGGGAAGGAACCGAGTCGAGACTGCCAGAGATTTGAAGACGAGAGGAAGAGAGATGGTGCGAGAGAGAGAGGCAGATTGAGTTTGGATAGACTTTGAACAACTAGTGTTACATAACAACTTCAGGAGGGAATTGGATTCTACACTTGATTGAGTTTGGATAGACTTTGAACAACTGGCCTCAAAAGTCAGTCTGTTGGAGGGTGGATCCAGTTCCTCAAGGGACGTGGATAGACTCATGGGTGAAAGTGTGAAGCTGCGTGACATGGTTGAGCAGCTTGAAGGTGAGATAGAAGAAAAACGCGACACTCAAGGTCGTGTAAATGAGTCACTTGTCAATCGCTATGTTGCAGTTATGGAGGTGATGCGCTTGAGTGACGAGGATGTGAACAACCACAAGAATCACTTGATGGAGACTTTCCGTGACTTTCTGCGTGTAAACGAGCCAAGGACCGAGCAGAGCAATAGATGACAAACAGCTCTTGTCAATTTGGTCGCTGACACCGAAAATGTTAGAGCTCAAGGAAGGCTACATGGCTTCCAATACACCGGCGAAACCAGGAAAGATGCTGGAGAAGGAGGTTCTGGTGTGAAGAAGAGTAAAGATGAGCCTCCTACGGTTGTTGGAACCATAGTAAGCACTGAACTCGTGGTTACAACTGCCGCCACAACTGGGCAGGTCAGTTCCATAAGTTCCCCACTTGTTATACCTACTACGGGTGAACAAGTTAGTGCTCCTGCTACATCTGCTTTGGTTCCTATTGTTCAACAACAATAATGTAGCTCAAGGAGGTGGTGGAGGTGATGGAAGTGGTGATGATGATGATGATGAAACATATGATGATGACGATGATGTTGGTGATAATGAAAATGAGGATGAAGAGGATGATGGTAATGATGATAATGACCACGAGTATGACAGTGTCGATGATCCTCGTGGTGGAAATGGTGATAACAGTGGTGATGGTCATGCCACTGGTGGAAATAAGACGGCGGAGGAGGAATCGCCAAGTGAAGAAAATAAAACACGTGAGACTGACGCTACAGTCGAGGCTGAAATTGCCTCTATTTTTAACGTTTGTTCTGCTGCAGGTACCAGCTCACTAGTTCAAGAAGCCGTGGAGAATAAAGATGATAGTGATGATGGCATCAACTACTCACCTAATTCGGACACTCCGGAGATGGTGATTGAAGAACCCGTTGCTCAATAGCCAGTTGTCGCTCCCTCTACCAAGCATGCTCGCAAAAGATCAAGAAAGTGTATCAAGTATTATGGTGTGAGCAGTATGGCAAGCATGAGGTGGAGATCAAAGCCGTTCCATGACTCCGATCCTATCCTATATACAAGGTGGCACAAGGACAACAAAAGTTGGGTTGTTCGTCGTGCTAATGGTGATTTGACATATATCCCTTATGGAGATATGCACATCTTATCGATCCTGAATATGAACTACTTCAGAAAAACGGTGGGTCGTGGTGAGAAGGAAGGAACAGTGGAGGGATGATTCAAACGATTCTTGAATCATGAATGGAATTATGACTACCCAAAGTTTATTCTAAACCCGGGTAGGTCATACAAGTCAAACGAAAGCTTCCATTAACGAATTAGGTTTAGGTCAGAGTCTGACATTCTCTGACATTGCCCTAACCTCGTACCCACTTTCCGGCGCCGCCTTTCCGGCACCGTCATCGATGGAAAACCGGGATCTCGCTGGAAAAGCGAGATCTCACTTGTTTTCCACCGTTTTTCGTCCCGTTCGATCCAGATCTGAGCTAGGGTGACCCCAGGCTCTTCTTTTGCTCGGTTCATACCCGATTCTACCCCGATCTCGTGACTTTAATGGTTTAGGGTGTCGGCTCGTCGTTTCGCGACTAGATCTAGCGGGTTTGGATCCATACAATATCATACTATCATTACATCGGGTCGATGCTCGGTTTTCCTCTTGGTTTCGGCTAAGATAAAGAGAGAACTAGAGAGAGAGCTTAAGTGTGTGTTTTTGGTGGTGTATGGAATATGTGAAATGAATGAATTAAAGAGAATTTATGGTTTATATATTATGGATCATGGGCTTAAGCCCATAGTCTTTTCTTCTTTCCTTTTAACCCAAGTCCGTAACTCATATCCATTTAAACCAGCACAAGCCCGACTCATAATAACTCACAATTTATATTATTAACTGAAACGAGAAAACGGGATGTTACATAACAACTTCAGGAGGGAATTGGATTCTACACTTGATTGAGTTTGGATAGACTTTGAACAACTGGCCTCAAAAGTCAGTCTGTTGGAGGGTGGATCCAGTTCCTCAAGGGACGTGGATAGACTCATGGGTGAAAGTGTGAAGCTGCGTGACATGGTTGAGCAGCTTGAAGGTGAGATAGAAGAAAAACGCGACACTCAAGGTCGTGTAAATGAGTCACTTGTCAATCGCTATGTTGCAGTTATGGAGGTGATGCGCTTGAGTGACGAGGATGTGAACAACCACAAGAATCACTTGATGGAGACTTTCCGTGACTTTCTGCGTGTAAACAAGCCAAGGACTGAGCAGAGCAATAGATGACAAACAGCTCTTGTCAATTTGGTCGCTGACACCGAAAATGTTAGAGCTCAAGGAAGGCTACATGGCTTCCAATACACCGGCGAAACCAGGAAAGATGCTGGAGAAGGAGGTTCTGGTGTGAAGAAGAGTAAAGATGAGCCTCCTACGGTTGTTGGAACCATAGTAAGCACTGAACTCGTGGTTACAACTGCCGCCACAACTGGGCTGGTCAGTTCCATAAGTTCCCCACTTGTTATACCTACTACGGGTGAACAAGTTAGTGCTCCTGCTACATCTGCTTTGGTTCCTATTGTTCAACAACAATAATGTAGCTCAAGGAGGTGGTGGAGGTGATGGAAGTGGTGATGACGATGATGATGAAACATATGATGATGACGATGATGTTGGTGATAATGAAAATGAGGGTGAAGAGGATGAAGGTAATGATGATGATGACCACGAGTATGATAGTGTCGATGATCCTCATGGTGGAAATGGTGGAAATGGTGATGACAGTGGTGATGGTCATGCCACTGGTGGAAATAAGATGGCGGAGGAGGAATCGCAAAGTGAAGAAAATAAAACACGTGAGACTGACGTAGCAGTCGAGGCTGAAATTGCCTCTATTTTTAACGTTTGTTCTGCTGCAGGTACTAGCTCACTAGTTCAAGAAGCCGTGGAGAATAAAGATGATAGTGATGATGGCATCAATTACTCACCTAATTCGGACACTCCGGAGATGGTGATTGAAGAACCCGTTGCTCAATAGCCAGTTGTCGCTCCCTCTACCAAGCATGCTCGCAAAAGATCAAGAAAGTGTATCAAGTATTATGGTGTGAGCAGTATGGCAAGCATGAGGTGGAGATCAAAGCCGTTCGATCCTATCCTATATGCAAGGTGGCACAAGGACAGCAAAAGTTGGGTTGTTCGTCGTGCAAATGGTGATTTAACATATATCCCTTATGGAGATATGCACACCTTATCGATCCTGGATATGAACTACTTCAGAAAAACGGTGGGTCGTGGTGAGAAGGAAGGAACAGTGGAGGGATGGTTCAAACGGTTCTTGAATCATGAATGGAAATATGACTACCCAAAGTTTATTCTAAACCCGGGTAGGTCATACAAGTCAAACGATATCAACCCCTTCACCAAGAAGCTATCTAAAGGATGAAGATACAAGATGACAGACGAGGATGGAGAACCTATTTTTCACGGCATGCCCTTTGATGACAACTTTCTTCACGACTTTGTTGCTTGGGAGTTCGACAATGCTCACGATGAGGTCATTATTCACTATGAACGATCTCATGACCTCCGGTTCTTTGATGAACATGAAATGGCTGGGTTCTGCAGAGCTGACTTGATGAAGCTTCTTGAGTCACCTCTATGCACGGTTGAAGACGTTCGTCGAGACAATACGGATGCTATCGTCAGAAAGTTCAACAAGTTCGTCCAACTACTTGTTGAGAAGCAGCCCTTCCAAACCAGTGACGATATCTTCGAATAAGAGTCCGAGTGCGACTGAAGATTGAAGTTAACGGGACAAATACCAAAGACTAGAGGGAGATTGTCAGGCCCATTTTTGTATTAGTCTTTCGTATTTGTTTGATATATATGTATCGTTTATATGTATGTTTGGGCCCAAGGCCATGTACTTTGGAGCCCAATGGGCCGCTAATAAAATAGATAGTGCATGAGCACACACACTATATATAGTGTGTGTATCTCATGCACACAACAACCTTTTGCCATTTCACTATCTTATCCACAAGTTCCAAATTCTTTCTTCTCTCCCTTCTCTCTACCCTCACAGTGCAAATAATAACCAAACAAGATCTGAGATCTCGGTCCTCACTAGTGATTTCCGCTAGCTAGTGGAGAGGTTGATCCACATAGACTAGTAATAGTGTTGTTAAATCCAGTCAAAGGACCAACAAAAATCAACAAAGTCACATAATTCTAAATAAACAATTTAAACCAACAAAAATCAACAAAGTCACGAAATTATTCAACTTATCTAAAAGTTGTACAAAATAATATCTAAAACTTAGTGTATGCAAAAAGCACCCATAAGAGAAAATTAGATATCCAGAATAATGTGATTGTCTATGATTTTCATAAATAATTCAGTAAAATAAAATAATATAAAAAAACACCATTTTATAGTAGTGAACCAACTTACAGTTTAGCAACCAGTTTTTAGTCACCAAAAATTTAAGATTTTTCCCCTTCCAAAAATCTATTCAAACAATCAGTATATTTCAAAATCAAATAAAACCAAAGGTACCTAAAATCCAATAAATGAATACTTAACCTAAAATATTATGCATTTTTTATAATTTCTACAGACATAAACATTCTTTAAGTCTCCGTGTCTGTAGATGGAGAAAACATTGTAAAAAAACGTCCTAAAAAGTACAACAACAACAACAACAATAATAATAATAATAATAAAAGTCCATCTACAAGACGAAGAACTTGTTAAACTTTTAACATCATTCTCAATCTTGTTTAGTGTAATAAGTGTCAAGACACTGATTGCCTTAATTTGAACAAATAAAAGTTTGTGGGCACATGCAAAAATGAGTATATACTAAACTAGTTATGAAAGAGACTCTTGGGGTGGACAGATTTAACCAAATGAGACCTATTTCCTACCCCAAAAAAGTCAGTTTGTATCAGGGTACCGATCTGGATACAAACCAGTTTTAGTTTGGCTAGTGCTGATCACCTTTGGTTTTAAAATAAAAGCCATTCGTCGATTTCTTTTGCTGGTCACAACCAGTACAATAAATCTTCAAAATTTTGATATGAAGGTGAAAATTCTGACACATCCATTTCGTCGAGCAGATGGTGTACATGAATTACATACGATGTGAATATGTGGAATTTTGGTAATAAAATGGGCCGACATGTGTAATCTTGGAATTTGGTATTGCACGGTAACTACTGTGGTCATGGTCATTGTTGGGCTATTTTCCCAAAATTGACTTTTTTGTCAACGTTGACTTTTTTGCTGTCAAAACTGTTTCTTGATAAAAAATGATCGTTTGACTATGGTTGACTTTCTTTGGTCAACTGCACATTGTCAGAATGTATCAGCTTAAGCTCATTCTTGGTACACAATCACAATATCAAACTTTTGAAGCCATTGTCTTATGGGAATTTTTGTTATTGGGAAATATTTGTGTGACTTGTATTGGACTGAACATTCTGTATCGGGGTTTCAAACAGTTGGAACATTAAATTTTGAACCTTTTCATTGTAAGTGTATTTTTGTCATTGGGCTCTTTGGTAAATTAATTGGTTTTGAGAAGACAGTGTTTTGGTTATTCATGAGTTTCGGTTTATGTTTGACATTTTGCTGGTCAAACATGACATATGGAACTTTCAAAAGATTTGGATCAATTTTGAAAATAATTGAGAAATTTGGTGAATCGGTTGTATTGTTGAGTCTCATGCAATATTGGTATAGAGTTTAGGTATAAATGGAAGTCAACAAAAGAATTTGCAACTGTTGGCTTATCCTGGAATGACCTGGATTAATAAAGTTGTCAATATCTACATCATTTTCTACATCATTGGTTTTATTGACAGTTCAGCCTCATAATAACCAGTTTAAACGAACATCATCATTGAATTAAGACATATTAGGCGTAGCTATATGGACTGATCGACATTCGCGTGCCCACACCTTTGGTCAATGGGCTGGCCTCTCAAAAGTTTGTTGATTTTGAGTTTGCGCCTCCTCTTGATGGTTTAGCCTAGAGATGTACAAAAAATAGGTTTGGGACCGGTTCACTGCAAACTAACCTGAACCGGTTTGACAAGAAAGCCCGTTTCACCCAAACCAAACTATCTTAACAATCACGAGTTAGTGATGAAAGTTGTGAAGGTGAAAGGGATCATGGTGTATGACAAGACACTAAGGAATGGATTTATTGCTATGTCTGAGGATTTGGTAACAAGGCAACTGAACAAGGCCGAATGGATACTTCAAATTTTAACAAAGCACCTTGCAACGGTGAAGATCTCTATGGCTCGGTTAGGTGATGGTATCACCATTTGTGGACATCTCTATTAGATTCAAGTTGTGCCTTTTAAGTTTATTTTGTCGTTGAAGTTATTGTTATGGTGTATGCCTGTTAATGTTTTAATTATGGAACAATGTCTGAAATACGTTTATGAAAACATTCTTAAGTTATATAAATAAATGTTGTAAACATGTGGTCCAAGTTTAAGAGACAGAGAGTAGGTAAATGTTGTATTTTTATTTACATTTGCTGAGAACAATATAACGCGGCACATGACATGTCGTCAATCATTTTCCTATTGGCCAATGTTGGATTGTTCATTGTATTATTATATTTAATAATACGAATTTTTTCAGTAAATGATGGATTACTTTCATTTAGTTATTGGTGAGGCGGTAGTGGACCGGACTGGTCCACAAAATTCGATTCTGCAGTTAAAAGGTGGCTCATAGTCAAATAAAACCGACCCAAATTAACTGAGCTAAACAATTGACAGACATCTCTGTTTCAGTTTTGGGAATAAAAACACGAATTTAACCAAACCAACAAGTGATTATGTTAAACCTGGCGAAACAGGCGGCCCGGTTAAAAACAGGTGCCGGTCAGAATGGGTGCAGGACAAAACAGGCCGATTTAGAAATGATTACTCCCCAAACCCATCAACCAGTTTTAGCCTGTTTAACAAAACTCACCAAACCCGTTAAACTCATTTAGATGTATTGTGTTTTTCTTCATCAGTTCATTGTTAAAAATTTCAACAGGTTTTGCTTCTTGTTTTTTTTTGATAAATTTAGCTCCTTCCTACATGTTTTAAAATTTTTCATATCATAGTAAACAGATATAACCAAAAATCTAATAAACATAAATTAACCAGACCTTGATAGTTTGATTTTTCAATCAGTTCTTTGTAAGCAGCTCGGTTAGTATCCGGTTACTAAGCAGTTCTTTGATAGTTTTGGTTTGGAATGGACCAAAAAATTAGGCAATGATTCAATTCAGCCTCATAAGCACCAGTGTAAACAAACATCATCGTTCAACTCAAGCATTCTCGAATAATTGTGATAAGCGTTCAAGATATTCAAAACATATGTGCAAATATATGTAGAGAGTAAAGGCCCTTATTTTGACTAGTTTGTGGTCAAAACTGTTTTTTTTTTTTTTTGTCAAATCTGTGTTTTTTGATCAAAATTGACCTTTTGACTATGGTTGACTTTCTTGTGGTCAACTGCACATGCTGGTGGTTCCTTATTGATAGAATATATCAGCTACTAGTTTTTTGTTGGCACCTTAAGATCATTCTTAGTATACCAGGTACATAATCACAAAAACAAACTATTGAAGCCATTGTCTTACTGGAATTTATTAAAGATCACAAGTTTATTTTGGTGATTAGTGTTATAAGTCAATCTTTTTCTGACTTGTATTGGACTGAAAACTCTTATTGCAGGTCCTAACATATGGTATATCCACTTTTGAACTCTTTCATAGTAAGGGTATTTTAGTCATTGGGCTGTATACAAAAGTTTAAGGATATGATAATTCAGTTTAATTGGGAAGTGGATGAATTGTTACTTAATAGCAGCAATTTGATTAATCATGAGTTTCAGGCCATGTTTGACTTTTTGCTGGTCAAACATGACGTATGAAACTTTCAAAATATTTTTAATTAATTATGACAATAATTGAAGCTGAAAAAAAAATAAATAAATAAATATATAAATAAAACCAATACCAATATTTAACTATATAAAAGCCTCTCAGAAATAAACTTACGGATACTTTAGAGATCCTTCATACTTCAATCCTTACCATTGATCCGGTTCATTTTTATTTCCTCTACTATAAATTTGAACATTAAATTTTCACACATGCACATCATAAAATGAAAGTACAGAACGACCAAAAAGAGACTGAATAAACGACCAAAAAACCCGAGCCCGGATCGAGATCCGAGTAACAGTTCGTTTACTGATCTGTTCAAATCACCACATAAATTGAAGGTACAGAAAAAGATAATATAATGAAAGACAACAAATTCTGATTTCAACATTAAAATTTTCACGCATGCAGTTCGTCGAGCAGGTGATTCAAGCATTCATGATTGTAAGGAGATATTATTCACAGCTCTACCCAAAAGAACTCCGGGATGGATGTAAAACCATACGACTCCAGTTCCTCCCTGGAACCATAAATACGTAGACCTTTCAATTGATAAATGCTCCCCGGAAGACGCCTTATGCCCGTGTATTATATCCATAACTCTTTCAGCAACAAAATAATCGCAGTAACATTATTTATATAAAATAAGAACCAGGGATCAATATTATCATAATCACAGCAACAATCTAGAACCACAAAATCTGATAAATTCAGAAAGTATCTTATCAAAGTGCAAAATATACTAAATACTGACAATCACAGTTCACACAGAAATAAATTCAGAATTCACACAGAAATAAAATTCAAAAGCAAACAAATGTATGGCAAAATACAAAGTCCACACAGGAGTTTTAACAAACATGTGGTGTGCATGTATGCTCACATCACAAAATACAAAAAGACTCTTTAGCATCTCGTATCTCTTTTCACAAGACAAATTGAAGCTGAAAGCAAACAAATCAAATAAATAAATAACCAATATTCAATTATACAAAAGCCTCTCAGAAATAAACTTACGGAGAGTTTAGCTCTAGCACCATCAACGAGTATTAGAGCTCCGTCAATGAGTATACGTGTTTTATACGTGTTGGCCCTCAAAGAATGGCCTGCAAACCATAAATTTACAAGTTTTATACGTGTTTCAAAATGCTACTTAGCAAAAAATTAGGCAATGATTCAATTCAGCCTCATAAGCACCAGTGTAAACAAACATCATCGTTCAACTCAAGCATTCTCGAATAATTGTGATAAGCGTTCAAGATATTCAAAACATATGTGCAAATATATGTAGAGAGTAAAGGCCCTTATTTTGACTAGTTTGTGGTCAAAACTGTTTTTTTTTTTTTTGTCAAATCTGTGTTTTTTGATCAAAA
This sequence comes from Bidens hawaiensis, assembly GCF_021521415.1. Classification (NCBI taxonomy): domain Eukaryota; kingdom Viridiplantae; phylum Streptophyta; class Magnoliopsida; order Asterales; family Asteraceae; genus Bidens; species Bidens hawaiensis. Next base: position 68,516 of record NW_027491104.1, read on the forward strand.
TTGACCTTTTGACTATGGTTGACTTTCTTGTGGTCAACTGCACATGCTGGTGGTTCCTTATTGATAGAATATATCAGCTACTAGTTTTTTGTTGGCACCTTAAGATCATTCTTAGTATACCAGGTACATAATCACAAAAACAAACTATTGAAGCCATTGTCTTACTGGAATTTATTAAAGATCACAAGTTTATTTTGGTGATTAGTGTTATAAGTCAATCTTTTTCTGACTTGTATTGGACTGAAAACTCTTATTGCAGGTCCTAACATATGGTATATCCACTTTTGAACTCTTTCATAGTAAGGGTATTTTAGTCATTGGGCTGTATACAAAAGTTTAAGGATATGATAATTCAGTTTAATTGGGAAGTGGATGAATTGTTACTTAATAGCAGCAATTTGATTAATCATGAGTTTCAGGCCATGTTTGACTTTTTGCTGGTCAAACATGACGTATGAAACTTTCAAAATATTTTTAATTAATTATGACAATAATTGAAGCTGAAAAAAAAATAAATAAATAAATATATAAATAAAACCAATACCAATATTTAACTATATAAAAGCCTCTCAGAAATAAACTTACGGATACTTTAGAGATCCTTCATACTTCAATCCTTACCATTGATCCGGTTCATTTTTATTTCCTCTACTATAAATTTGAACATTAAATTTTCACACATGCACATCATAAAATGAAAGTACAGAACGACCAAAAAGAGACTGAATAAACGACCAAAAAACCCGAGCCCGGATCGAGATCCGAGTAACAGTTCGTTTACTGATCTGTTCAAATCACCACATAAATTGAAGGTACAGAAAAAGATAATATAATGAAAGACAACAAATTCTGATTTCAACATTAAAATTTTCACGCATGCAGTTCGTCGAGCAGGTGATTCAAGCATTCATGATTGTAAGGAGATATTATTCACAGCTCTACCCAAAAGAACTCCGGGATGGATGTAAAACCATACGACTCCAGTTCCTCCCTGGAACCATAAATACGTAGACCTTTCAATTGATAAATGCTCCCCGGAAGACGCCTTATGCCCGTGTATTATATCCATAACTCTTTCAGCAACAAAATAATCGCAGTAACATTATTTATATAAAATAAGAACCAGGGATCAATATTATCATAATCACAGCAACAATCTAGAACCACAAAATCTGATAAATTCAGAAAGTATCTTATCAAAGTGCAAAATATACTAAATACTGACAATCACAGTTCACACAGAAATAAATTCAGAATTCACACAGAAATAAAATTCAAAAGCAAACAAATGTATGGCAAAATACAAAGTCCACACAGGAGTTTTAACAAACATGTGGTGTGCATGTATGCTCACATCACAAAATACAAAAAGACTCTTTAGCATCTCGTATCTCTTTTCACAAGACAAATTGAAGCTGAAAGCAAACAAATCAAATAAATAAATAACCAATATTCAATTATACAAAAGCCTCTCAGAAATAAACTTACGGAGAGTTTAGCTCTAGCACCATCAACGAGTATTAGAGCTCCGTCAATGAGTATACGTGTTTTATACGTGTTGGCCCTCAAAGAATGGCCTGCAAACCATAAATTTACAAGTTTTATACGTGTTTCAAAATGCTACTTAGCAAACATAACATAAGTATATTGAGATTAAAACTGATTTAGAAAGAAAAAAATAGCACAGACGTCATGGAATGACAGGTTTCGGTCTACTAATATGTTCCAATCACTATATAAAATGATATGTTCCAATCACCATATAAAATGAAAGAAGATAACAAGGTCTTTTCATCGATTTTGATTTAAAGATGAAAATTTCTTACACAAGCATTTAGTCGAGCAGGTGGTGTGCATGAATTAAAAAATACATGAATATGTATAATTTGATTCAATTGAGCCTCATAATCACGAGTGTAAACAAACAACATCGTTAAATTGTGAATTGATTGCAAGTATAAATTCGTATATGATTAATAAAGAAGTGATTAATCTGTTTTGATGTACCTGATTAAGACAAATACTCATGTTGTGGCTGACAAGCTTATTTTCAAAGTCTTGTCCAACGATGATCTTCCTCAGCCAAAATGGATGTAAAACCATAGGATTCAAGTTGCCACATGGACCCATAAATACGCAGACCTTTCAATTGATAAATGCTCTGCGGAAGACGATTAATGTCTGTATCTTTTATCCATAACTCTTTCAAACATTCTAAACTCCCAAGTTCCTCTGGCAATTTCTTAATATTTGGACAATTGGAGAGCTCTAGACGTTTTAAACATTTCAACCTACATATGTTGTTCGGAATATCTCGTAAGGATCTGCAATCTCTTATGATTAATTCTTCTAAACACTCTAATCTGCATATATTCTCAGGTAACTGCTCAAGAGCCCGACAATAACCAAGTTTAAGTGATTTCAGATTTTTCAACATAAAAATACTATCCGGAAGATGTTGAAACTGTTGCAAACTCAAAGTTAGCTTCTCTAGACTTTCTAACCGCCACAGGTCCTGAGGAATACTTCCTTCAAGTGTAAGCTCTCTTAAATGTTGTAAATCACATACAGTTGCTAGAAAATACTCTTGGTTTTCGCAAACGCTTGAACCAAAACCAAAAAGTTTCTCTAAATTTCCACTCCATGAGGATCTATGTTCATCATATATACATATAAACCTAAACCCTCCATAAAAATCTGTATTAACCTTTATTTTCACTGTATCTATAAGAGAAGCTGACTCATGTTGTTTGTAAACACTAAAATATACAACATTTAAGCAATAACTTAAGCTAAAGTAAACAAGCTTTTTAAGACATCCCACCGGAGCATGAATTTCTTTAAGATGAGAACAATCTTCAAGATATAATTTCTCAAGATGTGGAACCATCCCAATGTTAAGGTGACTCACCTTAGAACGACTGAGGTTGAGTATTTTGAGATTCAGGCATTCAACGGGCAATTTGAGTTCTACAAAGTCCCCACATCCTTCAAGATTTAACTCCTCAAGATGTGGAACCATCCCAATGTTAAGGTGACTCACCTTAGAACGACTGAGGTTGAGTACTTTGAGATTCGGGCATTCAACGGGCGATTGGAGTTCTACAAAGTCCCCACATCCTTTAAGATTTAACTCCTCAAGATGTGGGGTCATGCTAAGGTCAAAGGTTCTTAACTTTAAAGAATAACTGAGGTTAAGGAATTTAAGCTTATTAAAAACCTATCATAAGAAAAGAAAAATAGATGAGAATCAGTGTAATCACAATATATAACATTATATGCATTATTCTACCTTTCTTTCTCCTCCTTCCCAGAGTTCAATTATATTGCACTCATGCATTTCAAGGTAAACAAGGTTATTTGCTTGAAACATTTCAGGTAAAGACCGAAAAGGGTGGCAACTCCAACATAGAGATTGTAAAGCATCTGGTAAGTATTTGCTAACTTCATCAACTTCTTTTGCGTAGCATCGCACATCAAGTAGTCTAAGTTCTTCCATCTTTCTAATACCTTTCATAATAATAACAGGATGGAGATTGGAACTTCTCAAATACATACTTCTTGTTGCTTTGGTGCCCTGTACATAATAAAAAAAATGCTGGTGTGAAAATTTGTCAAAGAAAATAATATTTCCTAGTTGTCCACATTTCATATAAACTTAAAACTTACCAATTCCTTAAACAATATGTCTTCAATTTCCTCTTTAATCCATAATCGACTATGTCTGCTAGGCTCGTTAGGATGCGAACGACGCACTATATTCCAGCCCATTTCTTCTATACGGTCATGGAAGCCTAACTTGCCATAACCAGAAATAGTTATCAAAGATTTCTGCTCAAGAACACCTAAACCAATTTCAGCATAATATCCACAACTGTCAAGTATTCTGATTGCATCTTCTTTCTTGTTATATTTCATCATGCATACAACATCTAGAAAGATTTCTTTCTGATCATCCTCTAGGCCATTATAGCTTATCTCCAATCTTTTAAAAGTTTGATCTTCAGGGATAGTTTTTAGTCTTTCTATCGCATCTTTCCATACATGATCACTTCTACCACAAAGATGTGAACCCAAAACTTTGATTGTTAAGGGAAGACCAGCAGCATAATGTACAACTTTTCTAGATAGCTCTTCATACCCATGAACTGGAATCTCTCTCCCAAATGCATGCCTACTAAATAGGCAAACCGCTTCCTCATTTGATAATAGACTGACATCATGAATGAAGTTCACCCGGTGTGCTAACAACACCTGCTTATCTCTTGTTGTGATGATGATTCTACTTCCTGGCTTAAACCATGTAAGCTCACCAGCTAACGCGTCAAGTTGCTCTATATCATCCACATCATCTAGAACAACAAGAGCCTTTCTACCAGGCATCATCCTTTTCATCTTATTTTTCCCATCAGAAACACTTGTTACATCAATGTTTTGATCAGCTAACACATCTTTAAGGACTTGTTTTTGCAATTTCTTCAAACCAGTCGAAGAGCCTTTTGAAACTTCTCGGACATTCTCAACAAAGCTTACACCTTCAAACCAAACGGATGTTAGATCAAAAACAGCTCTCGCCAAAGTTGTCTTTCCACCACCTCCCATCCCCTTGATCCCTATCATGCGAACATCGTCGGAACCAGTTTGTAAAGATGAAATCACACGCTTTACCCGGGTCTCCATACCTACTAACTTTTCATCAATGCTTGAATTAATGATATGTAACTTTGGTGAAATTTCTTGAACAATTTGTTGGATAAATTTAGCTTCATGCCTATGAATTAAAGAAGATTCATTCAGGTTGCTTGAATGTCCCTATGAAGAACATGTTACATAGGAAAGAAAAGAAGAATATAAGATGAAGGAATTACCCATTAAAAGTAGTCTTCAACTCCATCCCAGCCAAGCCGGCTGCTTCTTTGAGAGCATTTCTCCATCTTCCAACATCATCTTCATTTTCCTGTTTGATAAAGTTCAAAGCTTTCTTAGTCTTAACAATATTTAACACAAGTACAAAGCACTTGGATAAGAAACGTCTTCTGCACTGAAACATAAATCGTTCACTGAATAATACATATACAAGTTCAATGATAAAGATGTTACCGGATCCACTATGACACCATTCAATGAAGAAGATGATCCGCTGCAACAAAATGCTAGAGTGGAACAAAGATAGTCGAGAGGTAGAACAAAGCTCCTACTAACCGTTTCATGTTCTGCAAAGGCTTTTCCAAATGCCCCACTTTGGTGACGGACTTCAGTGGGTTCCACATCAAAGAATATGGGGTAAGCAGTCTGCTCCTTTGTCGTTTGGCACTCGATAATCTTTACGAGCTCATCCAAGCACCATGATGAAGATGCATAGTTCTTGGAGAAAACAATGATGTGAAATCTCGAGTCTTTAATGGATCTGATGAGTTGCTCACTTATTCTTTCCCCTTTCTGGATTTTTTCATCATCTTTGTAAGTTATAATGCCTTTCTGGTGAAGAGCATGATAGAGATGATCAACAAAGTTCTTGCGCGTGTCTTCACCCCGGAAGCTCAAAAAGACATCATACTTGAAGCTCTTTTGAGAAACTGATGCTGAAGTGGATGCCATTAGCTGTAAGTTTATGGTGGGTTGGGGACAAAAGGTCCTGCATTACATTAAAAAAAGGACAATGACAATAAAGATAAAGAGCATCAGCTTGAAAATTATTATTGATTACAATTATTGTAGTTGTATTTTGTTGAATTTCTGGTTGTTAAAGGTGTGTTAATATAAATAATATCATGAGATCCCTTATAATCCTTGATCATGAGTTACTTTATTTATTATTTTACTAAGCCTGGTGGAAGGCATTGGTCCAGATGAATTCGGAAGAAAATGTGACGAAAAAGAAAAAGAGAGTAGTGGACAAAAGTACTCATAACTCCTTTGGCGTATTCATTTGCTGAGTCAGACCTATTTACAACTTCCCAAAGATCTCCATTTGACTCATTTAAACATATTCATGTTCATCAATTCAGCCTGTTGCTAAAATTTCTACATAATTTTATGAATTCTTTTTTTATTTTCTAAAGAACTGTATCTGAAGTCACACAAACGCATACATAAATCAAACAACAAATGTCTATAGGGAATCAATTGATTGTAGCACCAATTCTCGGTTAACTTAAAATTCTTATATGCTAGGATGTTTCGTATTTTCCGTTGGTGGAAAAAATATAATTGTAGGGGTTTGCAGGTCAAATGGTCAACTATAAGAGGAGTATAAACAGGAGACAAACTACCAACTACAAGAGGAACGGGTCAAATGGGTTAAATCATGGTTTAAACTACTTGTTTAAAATTTAGCTTGAGTTATATTGTTTAAAAGCTCACACAAACCATTTTGATAAATCTTAGTATGTAAATTATAAAATAGGATTAATTATACTTCGTTTAATTAATATTGGCATATAAATTCACGTATGGCATTGTCACATATACCGCAAACATATGATTTTCTTATTAACAACAAATTGACATGTATAATTTTAAATAACCAAATCAACACACATATTATAAGTAATTAGGAAAACTAATTAAGTTGACATATAAAAATACATTAAATTTTTTGAGAAAATAAACTCACGAGAGGAGTTTGCTTCAACGATCTGATTGAGCTTATCTTCATGATTGTGACTATTTCATAATAATTAAATATTTTACACCAATAGTTATTGTAATCATAACAAAATTTGTATAAACATTCAGTTTTTAAGTACAAATTGTATTTGTCAGATTCCTCTTTAAATAATCTGTTATATTTTCTATAAAAGCTGGAAATACATAATCTCAGCTATTGACTACTAGCAAATAACAGTCAAAACTAACGAAATGTTTGTTAACGGCCCCACATTTTAACAAATTTTCCACCAACGGATTTTGATTAACATAATTCCGCCACAAAAACATTTTTTTTCTTGGAAAAATCAACTTTTTATGCTGGAAAACTCTAAACACAATCAACACCACCTGAACACCACCGCCGACCACCACCACCTACCGATAACCACCACCTGAACAACGCCACCAACTTACTCACCTCCAGCCAACACCACCATTGACCACCACCACCAACTGACTCACCAACCACTACCAACTAACTCCGACGGTGATTCTAGGGTCCAACGACCTCAATAACCGGGGCTTTTGCCAGAAGAAAGGGTCCTGGAGGTCCAAACTAAGGTTACAAAGAGGTTTGACGACAAGATTGAGTTTTTTGGCAAAAACGTTCTTTTTTTTTTACGACCGACGGCTAACGAAATTAGAATTTTGTTAGTCAAGGTTAGTTGAGATTATTATTTATCACTAGTCAATAATTGAGATTATTTTAATCTAATATTCCTATTTTCAAGTAAATTGTGAGTATTATTTTTCACAAGTACAAAAAGTGAGCTTCATTCCCTCTCTTTCAGTGTTAAGGCATTCTTGTGACGTTTAAGAGTCGGTTTATAATATTGTTGTTGTATTGTTATCAGTAAACATTTTATTGTAAATACGCAAGTTACATGAACATAGAAAATATAGAGGGTACAAGTATGTTACTCATTTATAAAGTTTTCTCTTAATTTAATATATAAAAATGACATGGTAAACATATATATTTTTTTCTTTATGTTATTTGGAACAAGAAGTTTTATTAAACAACTATCAAGGCGCTAACAACCGAACAAATAAAACAAGAGTGAAGAAACACGGATCTACTCCCCTTGACGGGTCTTAGATCCAATGAGTCCACAGGGTAGGATACGGTTAGCTGCCAATACGATATGAACACAATTCCCAAAGTCCAGTGACGTGAACCTGCAAAACAGACACCGTGAGCTCGTTACGGGAAGGACAAGAGGGGGGGTCTTCCCGTAACCACCCTCCGGTGTGAGACTAAGTACAATCCCGATGAAGATAATGTACTTAAGTAAATTGAGAGAGTACAGTGTGAGTGAAAGAATACCTCATAACGATTGAGAGGGTATTTATAGCCGAAGGGTGTGGGAAGATGATTGAGCCAGCTGTCCCTTTGGAAGATACTTTCGTAACCACCTAGACACGTGTCCTCATGTAATAGGTTCATTTTATACGTTGCATGTGCATGTATAACAACCTGGACACGTGTCTTCCTATAATAGGGTAGTGGATTATCCCTTACCATGTGCACGGTTATAACGGCCTTGCCAGGTGTCCTTTTCTGGTTGGTTGAGAGATCACGTATTGCTCAAGAAAGCATCTTGGTAGATCTTCTAGAATGTCACTAGTTAATGAAAGCTGTCCCGGGACATTACCTTGCAGTCATTTATGCGGATGCTTTCTCCGTCTTGCGGATGACTTTTGAGGGTGCCAGGATGCTTCCGCATGCCTTGTGGGGGTGTTTCTCCCGCCAACAATTATGCGGGCGTTCCATATGTTCCGCGGGTGCCTTATGGGGGACTTTTGGTTGACCCACGGGTAACACTTAAGGGTATTTGGGTCTTTTTGGTACCCTACCTCTATAAGTCCCCCCAGTCCAGTGTTTCTTCCGTGTGAAGTATTTTATGCGGGTGAAATTCTGGACTTAATGTGTATTTGGGAATTTTTTATTCTGCAAGTTGGTGAGAAATATCTTTTGTTGCTGTGGATAATCATGAAAAAGGACAAGTTGACCACTCGCAGGCGCGTGTGTCAGAGGATATGACGTCTATCCAGGCTGTCACTGTACCCGACTGTTCACCTTTTTCTCTTTTTCGAATTTCCCGCGTGATGTGGCGTTCATCTATTGGGTGATTTTTCTTCTCTCTAGTGTTCATATCCCATCGCATTAATTGCGACGGGTATAAATAGTGGAGTTTAACTTCTCGTTGAAGTTTTATTACCTTTTGAATCCTGAATGTTGCCTTACATTCTTTATTTGAAAACGTCGATTAGTCACCCAACCATTTGATATTTTATCGAACCATATTATAATGACGAGTACACAGTCTGAAATTGACGAGATAGAGGTCCAATGGGACCAGCCTGAATATCAGAAACTCCTTGAGACGTATGGTATTCCACCAGAATGGGGGGCGGAGTTCCCTTCTGCTAGTTCTATAGCCAGTTTCCCACCTCCTGGGAAAATGGTTGTTTATTCTGATTTCTTTGTCCATGGAAATTTCCGTTTCCCTGTGACAAAGTTTTTTATGAGGATATTGGGTGCTTTTGGGGTCCATTTGTCCCAGTTGCATTCTCGTGCTGTCATGCGAATTCGTCATTTTGAATTCGTGTGTATAGCTCACGATATGGTACCACGTCTTGACCGATTTGGTACCGGGGATGTGGTACCGGGCCGAATGATACGCCGTCCAGTTAATGAGGAGCTTCTTGATGTCACCCATGCCGCCCATGAAGGTCAAGAGTGGTTCCGCGTCCTGACTACCAATCCAACTCCTATGTGGTCATTACCCGAGGAAGCCCTTGTATGGGCAGGCATGAGCCGTCTATTTACATGGAGCCTGTTTTTATCGGGCTAGACGAACGTAAGTTGTCTTTCTCCTCTTATTACAAGGGAATTATATGACTGATTTTGGTGTTTTTTCTCTCAGGTCCCGGACCGATGTTGAACGCACTGTTTGATGACAGAGGGCATGTTATGAAAAGTATCCGAAACGCAAAGGATATGCCTGTCCTTGAGAAGACAGCAAAATATTTCCTTTTTCCCGGTGAAGGTGCGTGCCGAATCCGTTGTTTCGGATGCTACCTTTCAAACAGGTGCGTACACTCTAAATCCTCTTCCTCTTACTGCGCTTACCTCTGAGGGAGTATTCGTCATTCTGTCGTCGAGTGATGATTCATCGTCCTCAGAGGAAGAAAACTTTGACGATGCTTCTGAGGTTTCATCTGTGTCGCACTTGTTGGCAGAATTAGCTCAAAAAAGGACTTTTGGGTCTGTCCAAGCTAACGAAGCACGCTCGAGTGCTGCGACTACTGCAGATGAGCCGGTGACTAAGAAACGACGGACGCGTCGTCCTAGGAAACCCCAGTCTGTTCTTGCGAACCGATTGACGACGGTGACTGGTATGCGTTTTATTTTCTAACTCTTATTATTTTAAGACGTTATTTGAATGTGATCTTCTTTTGTAGATCCGTCTACAGCTAGGGACGACAATTCTGAGAAGTTACCGACACCTACTCCTATGGCTGAAAAACAACCATCTCCTCCTCCGCAGAAGGAGGCGGAAGGCAAGTCTGCTACCCCTCCTCTTGAAACACATGTGGAGGGGTCCAGTGTTCAAAACGGAAATAACGAATCGTTGGACTACCTTTTCCAGGCTGGAGGAGCCACTAGTAATGAAGGAAATAACCCAGCTGTGGATGAGGCTGGGTTCAGGATTCATGAGTCTCCCTCCCGATCTGCTCCTCAGATGTTTTCTCCCTCCTAGCCATTGACGACGGGTGCGGGAGGTGGTTTCCAATTTGGGCCATCTGTCCACGAGGTTGGAGGAGGTTCAATACAAGATGGTCCACACCCTTCCTTCTCGATCCCTACTCGCCTCGAGACTTCAAGTTCCCGGTACTTTTGGGATGCGGTTCTGGGAGGAGGTTATGACCTATTCGTCCCTCATTGGTTTCGGCTAAGATAAAGAGAGAACTAGAGAGAGAGCTTAAGTGTGTGATTTTGGTGGTGTATGGAATATGTGAAATGAATGAATTAATGAGAATTTATGGTTTATATATTATGGATCATGGGCTTAAGCCCATAGTCTTTTCTTCTTTCCTTTTTAACCCAAGTCCGTAACTCATATCCATTTAAACCAGCACAAGCCTGACTCATAATAACTCACAATTTATATTATTAACTGAAACGAGAAAACGGGATGTTACATAACAACTTCAGGAGGGAATTGGATTCTACACTTGATTGAGTTTGGATAGACTTTGAACAACTGGCCTCAAAAGTCAGTCGGTTGGAGGGTGGATCCAGTTCCTCAAGGGATGTGGATAGACTCATGGGTGAAAGTGTGAAGCTGCGTGACATGGTTGAGCAGCTTGAAGGTGAGATAGAAGAAAAACGCGACACTCAAGGTCGTGTAAATGAGTCACTTGTCAATCGCTATGTTGCAGTTATGGAGGTGATGCGCTTGAGTGACGAGGATGTGAACAACCACAAGAATCACTTGATGGAGACTTTCCGTGACGTTCTGCGTGTAAACGAGCCAAGGACCGAGCAGAGCAATAGATGACAAACAGCTCTTGTCAATTTGGTCGCTGACACCGAAAATGTTAGAGCTCAAGGAAGGCTACATGGCTTCCAATACACCGGCGAAACCAGGAAAGATGCTGGAGAAGGAGGTTCTGGTGTGAAGAAGAGTAAAGATGAGCCTCCTACGGTTGTTGGAACCATAGTAAGCACTGAACTCGTGGTTACAACTGCCGCCACAACTGGGCAGGTCAGTTCCATAAGTTCCCCACTTGTTATACCTACTACGGGTGAACAAGTTAGTGCTCCTGCTACATCTGCTTTGGTTCCTATTGTTCAACAACAATAATGTAGCTCAAGGAGGTGGTGGAGGTGATGGAAGTGGTGATGACGATGATGATGAAACATATGATGATGACAATGATGTTGGTGATAATGAAAATGAGGATGAAGAGGATGATGGTAATGATGATAATGACCACGAGTATGACAGTGTCGATGATCCTCGTGGTGGAAATGGTGATGACAGTGGTGATGGTCATGCCACTGGTGGAAATAAGACGGCGGAGGAGGAATCGCCAAGTGAAGAAAATAAAACACGTGAGACTGACGCTACAGTCGAGGCTGAAATTGCCTCTATTTTTAACGTTTGTTCTGCTGCAGGTACCAGCTCACTAGTTCAAGAAGCCGTGGAGAATAAATATGATAGTGATGATGGCATCAACTACTCACCTAATTCGGACACTCCGGAGATGGTGATTGAAGAACCCGTTGCTCAATAGCCAGTTGTCGCTCCCTCTACCAAGCATGCTCGCAAAAGATCAAGAAAGTGTATCAAGTATTATGGTGTGAGCAGTATGGCAAGCTTGAGGTGGAGATCAAAGCCGTTCCATGACTCCGATCCTATCCTATATGCAAGGTGGCACAAGGACAGCAAAAGTTGGGTTGTTCGTCGTGCAAATGGTGATTTGACATATATCCCTTATGGAGATATGCACACCTTATCGATCCTGGATATGAACTACTTCAGAAAAACGGTGGGTCGTGGTGAGAAGGAAGGAACAGTGGAGGGATGGTTCAAACGGTTCTTGAATCATGAATGGAAATATGACTACCCAAAGTTTATTCTAAACCCGGGTAGGTCATACAAGTCAAACGATATCAACCCCTTCACCAAGAAGCCATCTAAAGGATGAAGATACAAGATGACAGACGAGGATGGAGAACCTATTTTTCACGGCATGCCCTTTGATGACAACTTTCTTCACGACTTTGTTGCTTGGGAGTTCGACAATGCTCACGATGAGGTCATTATTCACTGTGAACGATCTCATGACCTCCGGTTCTTTGATGAACATGAAATGGCTGGGTTCTGCAGAGCTGACTTGATGAAGCTTCTTGAGTCACCTCTATGCACGGTTGAAGACGTTCGTCGAGACAATACGGATGCTATCGTCAGAAAGTTCAACAAGTTCGTCCAACTACTTGTTGAGAAGCAGCCCTTCCAAACCAGTGACGATATCTTCGAATAAGAGTCCGAGTGCGACTGAAGATTGAAGTTAACGGGACAAATACCAAAGACTAGAGGGAGATTGTTAGGCCCATTTTTGTATTAGTCTTTCGTATTTGTTTGATATATATGTATCGTTTATATGTATGTTTGGGCCCAAGGCCATGTACTTTGGAGCCCAATGGGCCGCTAATAAAATAGATAGTGCATGAGCACACACACTATATATAGTGTGTGTATCTCATGCACACAACAACCTTTTGCCATTTCACTATCTTATCCACAAGTTCCAAATTCTTTCTTCTCTCCCTTCTCTCTACCCTCACAGTGCAAATAATAACCAAACAAGATCTGAGATCTCGGTCCTCACTAGTGATTTCCGCTAGCTAGTGGATCCACATAGACTAGTAATAGTGTTGTTAAATCCAGTCAAAGGACCAACAAAAATCAACAAAGTCACATAATTCTAAATAAACAATTTAAACCAACAAAAATCAACAAAGTCACGAAGCAAGTTATATAAGGTAAAAGAAAAAAAAAGGAAAGGAAATACGTAGAGAAGGGGGGGGGGGGTTTGAGGTTTTGCACATTGATCTTGCAATATCCTTATGGGGACTCATGAAGATATGGGGAGGATAGTGGTTTGTTTAGAAAATCCAAAGTTATATTTTTAGATTTGGTTGAGATTCAGAAGCAAGTTATATTAGGTAAAAGAAAATAAAAAGAAAAGGAAATACGTAGAGAGCGAGATGGGGGGGGGGCACCAAAGGGAAGTGAGAGAAATTTTAGGATTTTATAAAATCTTAAGTTAATCTAATAACATTTCAAATTTAATTAAGGATCACCAATTTGTATTCTAAAAGAATATGTCCATATATAAGTTGGTGTGTATTTGGTTGATGTGTTGGGAGGGTGGTTTGGGATGGGCAACATGTGATTTACCAAATTGTATATGAATAATTCCGTGATAGTGATTTTATATGATATATATACAACAATAACATATTAGCTACTTTTATGATGAGTCTAGTAAATTATATTATGCGTGTAATTACAATTAGTCAATGTAATGTTTGTGACAAGAATGTGAAGTTATTGATAATATACGTGTGGCACATGCCCTGTGTGCGTAATAAGTTTATTAATAGATTACGTAATTGCAAGTTCGTGAATACTTTATACATGTATGTAATATTCATACCCAGACACACATATTACATATAATTTGTATGCTTTGTATTCTTGTGTTTCACACACTGAAGTGTGTTGGGTTTGGTTTGTAAGCTTCAATCGAATTCGGGTCAGTTGCAAACTGGTTTTAAAATTTCCTTCGGTTCGGGTTAAAATCAGTTCAGTTTTCGAGCTCCTTTTTCTGTTCACCTATTTGCGGATCCCTTAATTGATTTTAGGTAGACTTGACATTCATTAAAAAACAAGAGAAGAGGTTAATATAAACAGGAGCAACAACTTTTTTTTCGAACAGTAAACAGGAGCAACAATGGTGATATAATAAGGAACTTGTTTTGACCATTTTACTCATTTGATTTTTAGCAGTTGACATGTTATCACATAAATAAGATGAAGTTGTACCATCATGCCCCATTTTCAACTGTTCCTGGTCTTCTTCTCTTAAATATTTCCAAGATGAGTAATATGTACCATCAGTTGACATGAAGATTGAAGAAAACAGATTAAAATAAAAATAATTATAGCACATAATCAAATAATGAATCTTCAAATAAAAGTTACAAAAATTCTGGTTAGTATTGAACTGAAAGTTTCCATTGCGAATTGCAATTATTGGGTGTGAATGTATGGGTTTATGTGTTAATGTACACGCCATCTTTTAAGCATTCAATATATGAAATGGTATATGTTTGATATTGAGAAGGTTTATCAGAATAGAAATGAGATACTAAACCCGTCAACCCGTTCACCGGCCTGTTTAAATTCGTTCAACCTATTTATATAATCCGCCATTCTGTTTAAAATCAACCAAACCCGTCAACCCGTTCAACTCATTCAGAGATATGGGTTAAAATAAGTACATAATTCTAAAAAATATATATGTTTATAAATACTCAATTTTAGCATGGAAACTACTATGGTCATTGTCATTTTGGGCTATTTTGCCAAAATTGACTTTTTTTTTTTGTTAACATAGACTTTTTTGTGGTCAACTGCACATGTTGATGGTTCCTTATTGTCAGAATATTTCAGCTACAATTTTGTTGCTGGCAGCTTAAGATCAATCTTGGTACACAATCATAAAATCAATCTATTAAAGCCGTTGTCATAATGGAAGTTATTAAGGATCAAAGGTTGATTTTTGTGATTAGTGTTTTAAGTCAATCTTTGTCTGATTTCTATTAGACTGAAAATTCTGTACTAGAGGTTCTCACAGTACGTACGTCCAATTTTGAACTTTTTCATAGTAAGGGTATTTTGGTCATTGGGCTCTATAATATAATATTTGGTTTTGAGACGACAAAGTTTAAAGATATGAGTATTCAATGGCTTGTGTTGTAGGAATTCTTAACTAATAGCAGCATTTTGGTTAAACATGAGTTTTTGGTCATGTTTGACGTTTTGCTGGTCAAACATGACATGCGGAACATTTAAAAGATTTGGATCAATTTTGACAATAATTGGGGAATTTGGTAGATCAGTTGTATTGTTGATTCTTACAATACATGCAATATTGATATATGCAAGGGTAATCTTGTCATTTGGTACAACAGTCAAAGTTTAAGTGTAAATGGAAGTCAACAAAAGAATCTGCAAAATGGTAAGCAATGGTTTGGACTTATTTGACTTTCTTCTGGTCAAACTTGGCATGGGGTATACTTTTGACTTACCTGATTTAATAGTTGGTTCAAATGGCATGAAACTAGTAAAAGGACCGGATATGAATGAAGGGGTAATTTGGGAAATATAGTTTCAGCTGTTACCAACTGCAGTCGGGTTGACCACCCGTTTTGGTTGACCATTCGGTAAAAAACAACGAATCGGTCAAGACGAGGCACCATCTCATGAGCCATACACACGAATTCATAGTGACGAATTCGCATGACAGCATGAGGGTGCAACTGAGATAAATGTATCCCAAAAGCACCCAATATCCTCATAAAAAACTTTGTCACAGGAAAACGGAAGTTTCCATAGACAAAGAAATCTGAATAAACAGTCATCTTCCCTGGAGGAGGGAAACTGGCTATAGATCCAGAAGAGGGAAACTCTGGTCCCCACTCCGAAGGAATACCATAAGTCTCAATGAGCTTCTGGTACTCAGACTGGTCCGATTGAACCTCTGTTTCATTGATTCAGACTGAATACTCGCCATTCAAGTAATGTTAGACGGAATATCGAATAGTTTCAAGAAAGATTGGATGAATAATCGAAAGTTTCAAAGAAAGAAAACAAGATAATAATCAGAAATCAAAAGGCGATAAAACTTCGGTGAGAAGTTAAACTCCACTATTTATACCCATCGCAATTAATGCGATGGGATATGAACAGTGGAGAGAAGAAAGATCACCCAATAGATAAGCGCCACGTCACGCGGGAAATTCTAAAAAGGTAAAAGTTGTACATCCGGGTAAAGTAGCAGCCGTCATACACGTCTCATCGTAAGCACACGCACCTGCGAGTGGGCAACTTGTCCTTTTTCATGATTATCCACAACAACGAAAGATATTTTTGAATCAACTTGCAGAATAAAAAATCCTCAAATACGCATTAAGTCCAAAATTTCACCCGCATAAAGTACTTCACGCCGAAGAAAGACTAGACTGGGGGACTTATAGAGGTAGGGTACTGAAAAGACCCAAATACTCTTAAGTATCACCTGCGGGTCAATCGGATGTCCCTCATAAGGCACCCGTGGGACATAGGGACCACCCACATAATTACCTGAGGAAGAAACAACCTCATAAGACATGAGGAAGCATCATGGCACCCTCAGAAGTCATCCGCAAGACGGAGAATCCGTCCGCGTAAATAACTATGAGGTAGTGCCCCGGGACAGCTGTCATTATCCAATAACATTCTAGAAGATCTACCAAGATGCTTTCTTGAGCAATACATGACCTCTCAACCAACCAGAAAAGGACACCTGGCAAGGCCGTTATAACCGTGCACATGGTCAGGGTTATATACCATCCTGTCATATGGAGACGCGTGTCCAGGTTGTTATACATGCACATGCAACGTATAAATTGAACATATCATATGAGGACACGTGTCCAGGTGGTTATGAGAGCATCTTCCAACGGGACAGCTGGCCCAATCACCTTCCCACACTCTTCGGCTATAAACACCTTCCCAATCATCTTGAGGTATTCATGCACTCTCACTAT
Source organism: Bidens hawaiensis (assembly GCF_021521415.1). NCBI lineage: Eukaryota > Viridiplantae > Streptophyta > Magnoliopsida > Asterales > Asteraceae > Bidens > Bidens hawaiensis. The sequence goes on from NW_027491104.1 coordinate 85,560, forward strand.
ACTTTCACTATTTGCTGAAGTACCTGATCTTCATCAGAATTGTACTTATTCTCACGCCGGATGGTGGTTACGGGAAGACCTCCCCTCTTGTCCATCCCGTAATGAGCTCACGGTGTCTGTTTTGTAGGTTCACGTCACTGAACTTTGGGAATTGAGTTCATATCGTATTGGTGAGTAACCGTATCCTACGCTGTGGACTCATTGGATCTAAGACCCGTTAAGGGGAGTAGATCCGTGTTTCTTCAGATTCGAAGAAGGTATCAAGTAAAGGAAACAAAGTTGATACGGACGAGGGGATATGGACTAGTTAGTTTTATGTTTTAAATATTTGACTTTAAACAAAGTGTTTGTGGTATGCTTTAATTGTTTCTTCTATGTTTCACTTAAAAAAAATGTTTATATATATCCATTGGTTGTTTGTGGTATGCTTTAATTGTAGTTTTTATTTGCACAAAATTTGCATATAATTGTTTTAGATGTAAAAAATTGGGAATGCTAAGAAAAGCACAAAAAAACACGAAAAATGAGTATTAGCGACGAAAATTGAGGCAATAGCGGCGACATAGTCGACGCCAAAAGCCTACCGGAACCAAAAAATCGGAATCCGGTAACACTTTTAGCGGCGACATGTTTCCACCTAGTTAGATCGTTAGCGACGGCGAATTAGCGGCGACTTTTGTCGCCGCTAAAAGTCAAATTTCTTGTAGATAAAACCCGACCCACACCCGCCAAATGGCACGACAATGAGGAGCCGGTAAAACCGGGTGAGATCAGGACTCGAACCCTGGCAAGCCAGGGTCATCCCTCATATCTCCTATATAAATTGGTGATAGTGAGGTTTGAATGCCCTACCTCTCACTTGTAAAGTGAGTGCTCTACCATTAAGCCATATCAAATTTATAGCATCACACAATTAATTGATTGCAAATACCCAAATAACAAATTTGACACACTATATATATATATATATTTATATATATATATATATGAGAGTGATATTTTTAGAACTTGATGAGTTGTAAGAACTTTGAGAACTCAATTTTAGACCACATATTTAATTAAATGAGTTAGAATATGTGGATGAGATTAAATTTGATTAAAAAATGAATCAGGAGAGAGAATAAAGATTTTTGTTGATTACACAAGTTTAAACTTTAGTTACACATGTGTAAAAAGTCGATTCGGTGTGTAAAAAATTACGGTAAGTTTTTGTACATTACTTACACTTATGTATTACACATGAGTAAAAAAAACTTTTAAAAAAAAGGTTGTTACGTTGAGTTCTTTCGAGTAATTAAAACTCAAAGCGGTTCTCAAAAGACATCAATCCTGTATATATATATATATATATATATATATATATATATATATATATATATATATATATATATATATATATATATATATATATATATATATATGGGAGGGTTATTGTAAAAACAAGTAGTTTTCTAAGAAGACTAGGAATATATCATAGCCATTGGATTATATCAATCAATGGCTGAGATTTAAAATTACAAAAAATCGTCATAGTTTCCTACAATTACTCTTTCACCATTATAACCGACATAGTTTCCTACAATTGTTCTTTCACCATAGGTTTTAATGCTAAATGTCAAAATTCTGATGGTTTTTACCATTCCTGGGAAACAACTTCTTTTTATTTGAACCCTTATATATATATATAATATATATATGGGCATTTCAATTAAGAACCCCTTTGAGTTTTAAGAACTCGAAAAAACTCAGTGTAACGATTTTTTTTTTCGAATTTTTTTAGACATGCGTAATATATGTAAGTTACATACACGTAAAAAAATTACAGAATTTTTTACGCACCGAGTCGACTTTTTACACATGTGTAACGGACGTAAAAGTTAGTGTAACCACTTACATATTTATTCCCTTTCCTACTTTGACTTTTTTGTTAGATTTAATCTCAACCACATATTCCATCATCATCATCATCGTACTCAGTATATCCCACCAATAGCAAAGCTATGATAGGGTCTGAGGAGGGTAAGATGTAGGCAGCCTTACCTCTACCCCATAGGGATAGAGAGGCTGCTTCCGGTGAGACCCCCGGCTCGATAGTAGTTTTGCATCAAGCCTTGGACATAAGGCACATAGCACTCAATCATCGGGACACCGGCTGATCGGTGTATGTACCCTTATCTTTCAGCTATCAACGCCACTACATGATGCCTGATTACCGTCCGTCACTTTTAACGTTATTTTCACGAGATTAGTAAAATAACGTCAAAATTAGTGCAATTTCACTTAATTAAATGTGTGAAATAGAATTGAGTTCTTAAGTTCTTAAAACTCAACATGGTTATCAAAATATCCATCCCATATATATATATATATATATATATATATTTATATATATATATATAATCTATCCGGTCCACTTGATCGTTTACTAAGAGCATTCTCATCCCACTCTCCATCCTTGTCTCTATAATTACACTAAAAAACACTATATTTATCTCACCTGTTCAATTAAATAATATTTTTTATACCTTTATTATTACAGTTTTCTCTCTCTTCTACTCACAACCAATCCAACAAATATTAAAAAATAAATAGGGGCAAACAATGTTCCCTAAATGTTTCCCAAAATTTACAAAAAATCACTACATTTCTCTCTCCACCCTATAATTTACACTCACAATCACTCATAACCCCACCCTATAATTTGCAAACTCTCCACATATAATTATAGGGGTTGAGATGAGAATGATCTAAGAAGAAAAAAACTTATAATGGTGGAGACAAAAGGTTATTGCATAATAAAAAGCAAAAGATAAAAGAGTGTCCATTATTGATTACGCCTCATGATCATTCATATAAAAATGTTTTCTTGAGTTTACTGTTTACAATTTACAAATATAATAAAAATAAAATCTCAAATTAATTTAATGTTGGCATAATGGCTTTTCTTTTCAATGAAGAGAAACTAAATTCTAGAGCAATGTAATTGACAGTATTTTCAATAAATTCAAAACCTTACTCTATGATATACTAATAATTGAACCATCATATTTACCTACTCATCATAGTATTAGAGGAGAAGAAGTACTAATGGATACTAACCATTCACTTGCCAATCAAACATCGTTATTTTATTTCTACCCTCAAGTAACTACAAACCAGAAAATAACTAGAAACACCTACCAATAAGTACTCTAAAACTTTTTTTTGTAATATATGTAATAAATTGATTATTAATTAACGAGTATTTTAATTTCTTCAAAAGTCATATAACCACACGATAAACATTTGCCACAAATTGTAATTTGGCAAACTACCCATATAGTTAGGGGTGAGTTTGCCATGTGGTAAACTTACCCATGAACCTTACCCACACTGATACCCACGGGCGGATCCACATAGGTTAGATCATACCGGGACCCAATGTTTTTTTTAAAAATTTTTTGACACAGTATATTAAATTTTGTAAGGACCCCACAAAATTAAAACTTGGAACCTATATTGTTGAATCTGAATTGGTCGGGTGAAAACTCCCCTTGTTTAATCTTTAATTTAAGAGGTTACGGGTTCATGCCTCACCTTGTTTTTTTTTCAATTTTTAAATCCTAGTCAATATTAGTTATTAAGTTAGGGTATATGTTCAATATATATAATGGCAACATGGGTTTTGCATGTTCTTTAAGTATTTATTTTGTTTATGCGTATTATAATTAATTATTTCTTTGTGTTAGAATTAGTTTTTCATGTTTTGTTCTTGTATGCAAAACTATATATACAGTTTACGTTTATGTTTTATGGGTATTTGAATAAAAAATGAATTAAAAAGTCTATTAGTTTTTCATGTTTTGGTTCCGTATGTAAGACTACATATATAGCTTACGCTTATGTTTGCCGGGTACGAAGAAAAATGAATTAAAAAGTATATGTTCTATCTAGTATTGTATTAATAAACTTCTACATGCTTCTATAAGTTACAACTTCTGTTGTAATAATAATTGATATTTATAGTGCCACAAACCTTGGCCTTTAGAGATAATGATAGAAACGGAAATGTAGCTGTTTGATTGAGCAAAGTTAAATGAACGGAAACAAGTAAAAGCCATTAATATTAATGTTTTGATTTGTAAGAGGAAAAAGAGGGTTACGTACCATCAGTCAAATAGCAGGTGTCAAACAGCTTCCTCCGTATCTCTCATTAAAGAGATGTGCACCCAAAAAAGGCTGAAAGACTTATCATAAACTAAAAATGGCTGAAGGGCAGCTCTCAACTTTACCCGAATGAGACCAAATAACCTACTGGAAACTGATACGTGCCCACGTTCTAGTCTTCATGCACATGCAAGACCCTTTGGCTACATCCCACGTTCACCATGCAACTTGTTCTTTTAATTAGTTTTCTTTCAATATCTTTACTAGTTTGTTTATTTTATGTTAGTGAGAAGTTATCTTAGGTTAGTGGTTTAGTTCATGCTTATGTTAGTTTTACCTTTGCTTTTGGTTTATCACTTTCAAATGTAGCCTATAAAAGGAATTGCAAGTTTAAGAATGAGTTAGTAAGAAAATTGTTTAACAATGTCCGGTTCTCTCTATTATTTCTTTGGAGTCTAACCCGCTCAAAGGGTCATTATCTTGGGAGATTAGCCATCTCAAATCGGCCTCTATCAGAAACACCCGAGTCCGGAACGAAATCCAAGCAGTTGGGTAGTTTGGTTTGGTATCCGGAACAAAAGGGGCAGTCACCTTTTTCTGGTCACAATCCAGACAACAAATATTAAAAATAATGGTTTAAAGATGAAAATTCTCACACGTGCATTTCGTCGAGCAGTGGAGCTCATAAATTAAATATGATTTGGACATATAGTATTTGATTCAGTTCAGCCTCATAAATATGGACAGTGTATGGATCAATGAATTTAATCAAGTTTGTGTTACAATTTCTTCAATCAGTTTAATATTAGAATAAAAAACTTAATAAAAAGTTGACCTTTGTAGACTCGTTTAACCGATTTGTTGCAGCTCGTCCACCCGTTTACAACTTGATTACAACTCACCAAAACCGCCACAACATTTGACTCATTAGATATATGGGTTACACCTTCATATTAATGTTCCACATTTTAAGCTTGTCCTTCGGGATACCAGATCAGCACCAGTCGGGTCGTTTTAAAATTGACATGGATCAAAAAAAGATTTTTACACAATTATAACCACCCGAAAAACCAGTTTTAAAACCCACCAAACTTGTCAACCTATTTACCTCAGATTCACAAGTTCCGGTAGCAAGGTGATTGTCGAACTTTTTATACTATTAGTGAACCAGCATACAAGTTCCTCTAAATCTTTATAGAAAAACTGCAAAAGTGTTATTTTTCGTTTAAAAGTAAATACCTGATTATTTTTCGTTTGATAATTTGACTTAACAAATCCAAAAAATAAAAAATAAAAAAACAATACATTTCATACAAATAAGAAAGACTTAATACAAAATGGGCCCAACATACGGAATTTTGATTTACCGTTTTCACCGAAAAAGAGTGTAAGAAGATATTAGACGTAGCTATCATGACTGAGATACTCATGTTATTCACAGCTCTACCCGGTAGAAGACGCCACTAATCAATTCTGTCATGGATGAAAAACCATTCAACTCAAGTTGCTCCCTGGACCCATAAATACGCAGACCTTTCAATTGATAAATGCTCTGTGGAAGACAACCCATGCCCGTACCATCTATGCATTGCCCAAAACAACCTGATCAACCATTATACTACCTTTCTTTCTCCCCCTTCCCAGAGTTTAGATATTTTGCTCTCACGGTTGACAAGCTTATTTGCTTGAAACGTATTAGGTAAAGACCGAAAAGGGTATCCACGCCAACATAGAGATTGTAAAGATTCTGGTAAGTATTGTCTGCCTTCATCAACTTTTCTTGATGCGTCACCATTCACGTCAAGTAATCTAAGATCCTTCATCTTTATTAAACCTTTCATAATAATTTCTGGATGGAGATTGGAATATCCTAGTTTTATACTTGTTGTTGCTTCAGTGCCCTACAAATAATAATAATAATATTAATAAGTATACGTATAATAATAACAATAACAATAATACTAATAATAATAATAAGTATAATAACAACAACAAGAACAATAATAATAATAATAATAATAATAATAATAATAATAATAATAATAATAATTTGTCACAACAAATAAAAATGTCCTAGTTTTCCACCTTCCATATAAACTTGAAACTTACCGATTGATTAACCAATATATCTTCTATCTCCTCTTTGATCCATAATCGACTATGTTTGTTAGGCTCGTTAGGGTGCATACGACGAACAATATTCCAGCCCAGTTCTTCTATATGATCATGGAAGCCCAAACCGTATGTAGTTGAAATTGTTATCAAAGATTTTTGCTCAAGAACACTTAAACCAATTTGGGCATTAAATCCACAACTTTTAAGTATCCTGATTGCATCTTCTTTCGTTTCACCTTTCAATATGCATACAACATCTAGAAATGTTTCTTTCTGATCATTCTCTAGACCGTTATAGCTTAGTTCCAATCTTTTCAAAGTTTTATCCAACGGGATTGTTTTTAGTCTTTCTATGGTATCTACCCATTCAGGCTCACTTCTGTTACAAAGATGTGAACCCAAAACTTTGATTGTTAAGGGAAGACCAGCAGCATAATGTACAACTTTTCTAGATAGCTCTTCATACCCATGAACTGGAATCTCTCTCCCAAATGCATGCCTACTAAATAGGCAAACCGCTTCCTCATTTGATAATAGACTGACATCATGAATGAAGTTCACCCGGTGTGCTAACAACACCTGCTTATCTCTTGTTGTGATGATGATTCTACTTCCTGGCTTAAACCATGTAAGCTCACCAGCTAACGCCTCAAGTTGGTCTATATCATCCACATCATCTAGAACAATAAGAACCTTTCTACTACACATCATCTTTTTCATCATATATTTCCCGTCAGAAACGCTAGTTACATCAATGCTTTGATCATTTAGCACGTCTTTAAGAAATTTCCTTCAAACCAGACAAAGAGCCTTTTGAGACTTCTCTGACATTCTCAACAAAGCTTTTACCTTCAAACCAAATGGATATCAAATCAAAGATAGCTCTCGCCAAAGTGGTCTTCCCACCACCTCCCATCCCCTTGATCCCTATCATGCGAACATCGTCGGAAACACTTTGTAAAGATGAAATCACACGCTTTACCCGGGTCTCCATACCTACTAACTTTTCATTGACTTGATTTCCTAGTAAAAGTTTAAACACAAATACAACTATTCTGTTATTTAGAAATTATTTAGAAGTTTTCGATAATTAGATAAAAGCATTTGCATTATAATAAAGTGCTCCAGGGACTTGATTGATCTTTTTAGAAATTTAAAGCTAAAATAGTGAATCATAATTTTAAACGTATTGTGTATCAGTTAAAAAATTAATTAGTTTAGCTGACAAACAATATATGAAATTTATTTATATATACTTTTATTTAACTTTAATATATTTTCCATATAACTCAACGCGGGGCAAGGCTCGTTTACACCCATTAGCCAACCCTCACAACATTGTGTGAATAAGACATTTTGAGCCGCTCTTCTCAACTCAAGATTAATATAGAGAACCTTGGGCTCTTATAGTCTTACTATGAAGTAGTTATAGAAATTCGGTTCAGTTTAAACAAATCTTTTTGAGGGGGGAGATATGATTGGTTCGGGTTTTAGCCGGTTCAATTCAGATTTGAGCGGTTTCAAATGAAGGTTAAGAAACCAATCAATCCACCGGTTTGGGTCAGTTGGAAACGGGTTTTAAAATTTCCTTAGGTTTGGGTTAAAATCAGTTCAGTTTTCGAGCTCCTTTTTCTGTTCACCTATTTGCGGATCCCTTAATTGATTTTAGGTAGACTTGACATTCATTAAAAAACAAGAGAAGAGGTTAATATAAACAGGAGCAACAACTTTTTTTTCGAACAGTAAACCGGAGCAACAATGGTGATATAATAAGGAACTTGTTTTGACCATTTTACTCATTTGATTTTTAGCAGTTGACATGTTATCACATAAATAAGATGAAGTTGTACCATCATGCCCCATTTTCAACTGTTCCTGGTCTTCTTCTCTTAAATATTTCCAAGATGAGTAATATGTACCATCAGTTGACATGAAGATTGAAGAAAACAGATTAAAATAAAAATAATTATAGCACATAATCAAATAATGAATCTTCAAATAAAAGTTACAAAAATTCTGGTTAGTATTGAACTGAAAGTTTCCATTGCGAATTGCAATTATTGGGTGTGAATGTATGGATTTATGTGTTAATGTACACGCCATCTTTTAAGCATTCAATATATGAAATGGTATATGTTTGATATTGAGAAGGTTTATCAGAATAGAAATGAGATACTAAACCCGTCAACCCGTTCACCGGCCCGTTTAAATTCGTTCAACCCATTTATATAATCCGCCATCCTGTTTAAAATCAACCAAACCCGTCAACCCGGTCGACCCATTCAGATATATGGGTTAAAATAAGTACATAATTCTAAAAAATATATATGTTTTTAAATACTCAATTTTAGCATGGAAACTACTATGGTCATTGTCATTTTGGGCTATTTTGCCAAAATTGACTTTTTTTTGTTAACATAGACTTTTTTGTGGTCAACTGCACATGTTGGTGGTTCCTTATTGTCAGAATATTTCAGCTACTATTTTGTTGCTGGCAGCTTAAGATCAATCTTGGTACACAATCACAAAATCAATCTATTAAAGCCATTGTCATAATGGAAGTTATTAAGGATCAAAGGTTGATTTTTGTGATTAGTGTTTTAAGTCAATCTTTGTCTGATTTCTATTAGACTGAAAATTCTGTACTAGAGGTCCTCACAGTACGTATGTCCAATTTTGAACTTTTTCATAGTAAGGGTATTTTGGTCATTGGGCTCTATAATATAATATTTGGTTTTGAGACGACAAAGTTTAAAGATATGAGTATTCAATGGCTTGTGTTGTAGGAATTCTTAACTAATAGCAGCATTTTGGTTAAACATGAGTTTTTGGTCATGTTTGACGTTTTGCTGGTCAAACATGACATGCGGAACATTTAAAAGATTTGGATCAATTTTGACAATAATTGGGGAATTTGGTAGATTAGTTGTATTGTTGATTCTTACAATACATGCAATATTGATACATGCAGGGGTAATTTTGTCATTTGGTACAATTGTCAAAGCTTAAGTCTAAATGGAAGTCAACAAAAGAATCTGCAAAATGGTAAGCAGCTGGTTTGGACTTATTTGACTTTCTTCTGGTCAAACTTGACATGGGGCATACTGTTGACTTACCTGATTTAATAGTTGGTTCAAATGGCATTAAACTAGTAACAGGACCGGATATGAATGGAGGGGTAATCTGGGAAATATAATTTCAGCTGTTACCAATTGCAGTACCCTAATGAGACCTAATAACCGACCCAAAAACCCGACCCGGACCAAAATCCCAGCAGTTCAGTTACTATCTGGTTATTGATGTGGGCATAAATCAGTTTTGGTTATGGACCAAGGGAAACCGAAAACTTAACCTCTTTTCACATGACAAATTGAAGCTGAAAGCAGATTAAATAAGTAAATAAAACAAATACCAATATTAAATTACATAAAAGCCACTCAGAAATAAACTTACGGATACTTTAGAGATCCTTCATCCTTCAATCCTTACCATTGAGCCGGCCATGCAAACCATCAATATACGTTATATAAGAATGTATTGAGATTAATGCTACGAAAAGTCAACACACAAATCATGGAATGACAGGTTTCGGTCAACTTCATTTTCATTTAATTGTGCACATCATAAAATGAAAGTACAGAAAAACCAAAAAGAGACAGAAAAACTCCTGCAGTTAGCAGGTTTACCCGAAAGAGACTGAATAAATATCGAGATCCCAGTAGCAGTTCTGATCTGTTCAAATCACCACATAAATGGAAAGTACAGAAAAAGATAAATGGTCCCCTGAAGACGACTTATGCCCGTGTATTTTATCCATGACTCTTTCAGACATTCTAAACTCCCAAGTTCCTCCGGAAATTTCTTAATATTATCATAAGAAATGACAAGAATTTATTCTTAAGTACTCTAAACACTCTAATTCGCATATACTCTCAAGAGCAAAACAATAACCAAGTTTAAGAAATTTTAGATTTGTCAACATACAAATGCTATCCGTAAGATGTTGAAACTGTTGCGTGTCCAAAGATGGCTTCTCTAGACATTCTAACCGCCACTGATCAGATCATGAGGAATACTTCCTTGAAGTTTAAGCTTTCTTAAATGTTGTAAATCACAAATAGTGGCACTTTTTTTCGTCTACCACTACAACCTTTGGACTTTTAGTGACATTTTTTTCCTACCACTACAAACTTTTGAACTAGTGACACTGTTTTCCTTTGCCACTGCAAACCTTTGACCCTTATTGCACTTTTCTAGTCTGCAGCTACAAACTTTTGAGCTTTTAGTGACATTTTTTTTTCTTTCACCACAAATTTTTGGGATCTTATTGCACCTTTTAACAATATAAAATAAAAATAAAACTCTTAAATATAGGAATTATAATCTCATCACCACAACTAAAAGCTCGATCACAATCCAAGCACATACCAAATGCCTAATAACTCTCGGATTAAGTCAAAATATCAAATATATAAAAAGAAAAGTAACATGTTACTTGAATAAAAACTGAAAACTTCACTGCGCTCATTAATCACTTTCACCATCTTTAATAATGCAAAATTAACAAGTACCAGGTCAATGACTTTCATATGGTGGGCTTCTAATGGGCCGGCTGGAGAAGCATAAGACAAGCCTTTCTTTTTAGCAGTAAGAATTAAAGACAAAAGCTGTAACCGCAGCTGCACGCTATGAACCCCAAGTCAGTACTTTTTGAGTTAAAAGCCGAGTTCAAGGCTGCCAATGCTGAAGCTCTTTGTGTGGGCTCACCTGTCCTGTTTGACTTATCTTGACTCTGTAAACAAGTAAAATAAACCTATAACTTTAGCCCACAACCATTAAACTCTTAAGATTCATTTACCTCTGCAGAATGGCCACCAAGCCCACTAACCCCAGCCAACTTTCTGAGTCAACTTTATATTTGAAGATCAAAATACCCTAAAATGCATCACAAATGTGTGCCGCTAAATGACATTTTTTTTGTAGTGTCCAACTATATATATCAAATTAAATGATTTAATTGTAAATATATACATACAAATCCCTTAATTTATCAAAAAAAAATGTTTTGTGGCCGTAGCCATTAATAGGAACCAATTGTAGAAATCATGTTACATCTGCAATATAAACATTTTTCATCATTTTATAAATGCTTAGCAACATGATTAGTATTATCATAATAACAACAATCATATCAACAAAATAACTGCAGCAACTTAATAATAGAAAATAAGAACCGAGGATCAATACTATCATAATAACAACAACAATCTAGAAACACACAATATGATCATTTCAGAAAGTTTCTTTCTTTTTACAATAGTAAACGGTGAGATCCCTTAATAAGCAAAACTTATTAGGAACAACAACCCACAAGAATGTATGACAAAATACAAAGTCTCAAAATCCATACAAGAGTATGTTGAGTCTCAAAACTTATTGGATTCTTTTTGCTGGTCAAACATGACATATGGAACTTTCAAAAGATTTGGATCAATTTTGAAAATAATTGAGAAATTTGGTGAATCGGTTGTATTGTTGAGTCTCATGCAATATTGGTATAGAGTTTAGGTATAAATGGAAGTCAACAAAAGAATTTGCAACTGTTGGCTTATCCTGGAATGACCTGGATTAATAAAGTTGTCAATATCTACATCATTTTCTACATCATTGGTTTATTGGACTGTATTTGACTTTCTCCTATATCCGGTATACAGTTGAATTATCCTGGATTAATAGTTGGTTCAAATGGCATATAATAGAACTGGATATAGATGTAGGGGTAATTCGGGAAATATGGAAAGTGTTATTTGGACTAAAGGCGTTCAGTTTTGACCATAAGAGTTGTGTTGAATTTATTATAGTCAAAATTGAGCTGAAAGGTATGAATTGGTTTTGGATCTTAATGCCATGATCACCTGTTTGCGTTATGATAGAAGAGACTACACTCCATGAAAACAAGACAACAAACGATAGGCGTTTGATTATGAAACCCATCTGCACTAAACTTTGTATTTTCATCATTTTATAAATGCTTAGCAACATGATCAGTATTATCATAATAACAACAATAATATCTACAAAATAACTGCAGCAACTTAATTATATGAAATAAGAACCGAGGATCAATACTATCATAATAACAACAATCTTGAACCACATAATATGATCATTTCAGAAAGTTTCTTTCTTTTTACAATAGTAGACGGTGAGATATCTTAATAAGCAAAACTTATTAGGAACAACCCCCCACAAGAATGTATGACAAAATACAAAGTTGCAAAATACAAAAAGACTCTTTAGCATCTCATATCTCTTTTCACAAGACAAATTGAAGCTGAAAGCAAATAAATAAATAACAAATACCAACATTCAATTATATAAAAGCCTCTAAGAAATAAACTTACGGAGAGTTTAGCTCTCGCACCATCAACGAGTATTATTGCAGCTAATAGTATAGAGCTCCGTCAATCCTGCAATGAGATTTCCCAGTCCAATTTAGACTCCTAATAATATTGTTGGCCTTCAAAGATGGCCTGCAAACCATAAATTTACAAGTTTTATACGTGTTTCAAAACACTGCTTAGCAAACATGACATAAGTATTTATTGAGATTAATACTGATTTAGAAAGAAAAAAATAAGGCCTGAAAATGAAAGAACATAACAAGGTCTTTTCATCGATTTTGATTTAAAGATGAAAATTTCTTACACAAGCATTTAGTCGAGCAGGTGGTGTGCATGAATTAAAAAATACGTGAATATGTACAAAGCACTTGGATAAGAAACAAAATGCTAGAGTGGAACAAAGATAGTCGAGAGGTAGAACAAAGCTCCTACTACCCGTTTCATGTTCTGCAAAGGCTTTTCCAAATGCCCCACTTTGGTGACGGACTTCAGTGGGTTCCACATCAAAGAATATGGGGTAAGCAGTCTGCTCCATCGTCTTCTGACAATCCATAATCTGTACAAGCTCATCCAAGCACCATGATGAAGATGCATAGTTCTTGGAGAAAACAATGATGTGAAATCTCGAGTCTTTAATGGATCTGATGAGTTGCTCACTTATTCTTTCCCCTTTCTGGATTTTTTCATCATCTTTGTAAGTTATAATGCCTTTCTGGTGAAGAGCATGATAAAGATGATCAACAAAGTTCTTGCGCGTGTCTTCACCCCGGAAGCTCAAAAAGACATCATACTTGAAGCTCTTTTGAGCAACTGATGCTGAAGTGGATGCCATTAGCTGTAAGCTTTGAAGGATCAAACGAAACGAAATCTTTATTAAGGGGAGAAATTGCTCCCCGCTCGTCGCTCGTTCGTCGTTCGCTTGAATTTTGTTCGAAAAATGCTCGTTCAATTTCGGCTCGGTTTGGAAGTAAGCCGTTCGGCTCGGTTCGGTTTAAAAGCAATCCAAGCACGAGCAAAGCCTCGCTCGGTTTGGTTCGGTTCGTTATGCTCGAATTATTTTTTATTTATTAGTTTTATATATAAACTTTATGTATATATATAAAAGAATATTATTTTTTAAAGTTTTTAAAATTTTCCTCTTTTGTGTTGAATTCAAAGTTCAAATTTAAACCATAGCCACTCGTTTTATATATGTTTTGTTGTTAACTATGAGCTTTATACATTTTAAAGGTGAAAGTTTAGACAATTTAGAGTTGAAAGTCTTGAATTAATGATATTTTAAAGTTTTAGAAAATTAAAATTGAAAACTTTGTACGAATTCAAGCAAAACCAAACCGAACCAAGCCGCTCGGTTTCAAAACCAAACCAAGTTCAAGCATAAAGATATCGCTCGTTTCTTTAAAGTCAATCCGCTCGGTTCGCTTTCAAACCAAACCAAGTATGAGCATGCCCGCGTTCGGTTCGATTCGGTTGGTGAACAGCCCTAACATAGATTACTTAGTTGCCGAATTAAGAGAGATCAAATCATATCTTTCTACACAAAATTATAGGCTATTAGAAAACATTTTACCTTAAATTGACATTTTCCCAAGTCTTATTTAACGAGGGGAGGGGGAGGAAGGGGAATTATGACAGGAAAAAAAGGTAGGGGAAGGAAAATATGTGATTTTATTTCGTGTTCCCGAGTTTAATGAAAAGGAAATAAAAGGAAGAAAAATTAAACATTTTAGGTGTTCCCGAGTTAAGAGGAAAAAAAATAAAGATTCATTTTTCTATTATACCCTTTAAGTAAATTATTATATGGAGTTAAATATAAGGGTAATTTAGGAATTGATAAAAGTTATAATTAGACACAAATATTTTCTCTCCTAATCTCTCCAATTTTGAAGGATGATAATATGCTTAAATTTTCTAGCATTTTCCCTCCTTTCCCCTCCCCCCCCCCCCCTCCCTTTCTTACAAAATCTCTGGAACATGATTTTTTTTATATATTTCCTTTCTTTTCCTTCCTCTCCCCTCGTTAAATGAGACTCTGGAACACAGTGTACATGTCATGAAAGGGGTTGAATTTTACCATAACGCATTTTAGAGGAGCTAGGTCGTAATCGTTAGATGATGTGAGAAAAGCTAAATGTGGGACACACTTATTTGAAGAAATTAAGCAATTGATCTATTTCAATTTTTTGTATTTTTAAATATTTATTAGTTCTGTAAATCATGACTAATTTTTATAGGGGCTAGATTGGGCCAGTAGGTTTTGTTACCTCACTACAAGAAATCTCTCCATTAGTGGTGACACCTTTAGTGGCGACACGATTAATAGCGGCGACGTAGTGAAAAAAATAGGCGGGGTTATTTCCCCAGCGCGTCTCCCCCAAATTAACACTAAAATCCCATTATCTCTCTTCCAAATTCATTTGTTTGATCTCTCTCTTTCATCCACACGATTTCACCGCCATAACTTCTCTCCCAAATCTGTTGTCTCTCTCCCTCGATTTGCTCCGATGCCGTCGTAACCACTGTACGCCGCCGCCGCTCACCTGCTTATTCCAACCGCAACCCTTTCTTGACGCCGCTCAATTCCAACGACCTAGCTGCCTGCAGAACGTTCTCCGGCCACCACCGCATCTTAATTCTGGTAACCACTGATTCGTAATACATGCAAATAATTGGGATTTTAGGTATAACTAGCAAAAGTGCCCGCGCGTTGTCGCGAGTTCATTCAAATTATCCCCTGTATTGGTTTGTAGTGTTTGATATGGTTTGTAATGGTTTATCGGTGCGAACATGAGTAACTAAATATTAGGGATGAATGCAATGAGAAGAAAGGTGATATCGTGGTGAAGGTCGGTTGGAACAGGCTTGTTTGGTATTTGGATAAATATTCCATATTTTATAAAGGTGAATAAGTAATATAACGACCCTTTCTTTTTTGCATTTTTCATTAAATTGATTGTTGTTACTGTCGTGTTTAGAGCCATTACACCGACATGATGTAGTGTAACATTCTATGAGAATATGTTCGGATCGTAACGTTATGGAAGGTTGGTGATATAAATTTGCCTTTTGATATCATTTTATTCATTTTGTTAACCATCAAATGTTATAGAACATTGACGAAAATAATATGTTATCCGGATTTTAGTGGTAATTGTAATGAGAAGACATTCCGTAGTTGTAAAAAGGTGATTAAGTAATTGGTTTTTCTTCATTCCGTATTAGGTAGAAAAATGCTTCAAATGTTGACCCTTAAGAAAATATAAGCGCTAATTATAACGTCTATTATACAATTGTAACGGCGAAGTAGATACTAAACATTAATAATTCCATAATTAACTCAAAAAAGGATCTGCTGGTCTCGTAAGCTTGAAAGTCATGGATGACGGTCCAAATTGGTTACCCACCATGCATCATTCTAGTCTTTGTCTTTAGTTGGGCAGACGGGTATGATGGTTATGAGTGCGGGTGATGCATCAATACATGCAATGTTGTTTCCTCTTCTTTAGTTGTGTTGCCGCTGGATCTGGGTGTTGCTGAGAACCAACACTATTATTTTTGTTAATAAAAACAAAATGTATAATTTGTAGTTAAATCATATGAGTAGTGAAATATGTTGTAGGTGTACCGAGGTTCAGTCCTTTCTGACGTTTTCTTGTTGAACCCTTTGTTGAAGCCGAACCCGTGTTTGTGTTGCTTAAGGGTATATGAGTTTTTCTTTTCTCATAGTGCTTTCCACTACGTGAATATCGACCTTCGGCCACACATGTTGTTTGGGCGATTTGCCACACTTCGGCTTAACTGTGTGGCTAAAAGGTCTTTGACCATGTTGGAAAACCTTCCAGAATGTTTTGGCCACACATATTATTCTTCACGTGACCATTGTATACCTAGTCAGGTACTTTTCGCCACTCTTTGAAAAAAACTGTGACAAAAACTAGCCACGTTATAAAAACGTGTGGCGAAATGTGACCTACAGTCATAGTTTGTTTAATCTTTGATACATGTGACCAAAAACACATGCATTAGCCACAAACTGTGACATTTAACTAGCCACATGTTTTAAAAGTGGGGCCAAATTTGACAAACGACTACTGTATTAATAAGAGATGTGTCTAAAAGGTAAAAGATATAGCCACTTATATTACGTTGTGTGACCTAATGTCACATTTTCTGGCCACATTATTAATAAAGTGGCGAAATATGACGAACAACCATTGTATTTATTAGTTATGTGGCTAAAACGCTTAAAATATATGGCCACTTACACGATGTTGTGTGACCAAAGAGTAGTTTACTTTAATTTTTCATAAGTTTTTTATTGTCATGGACACACATATTATGTGTGGCTATAAGTAATAAATGGTCACACTAAATACTTTTAAGTGTGTCTAAATGTTATTAATGGCCACTTATACTAGGTTGTGTGATCAAAGAGTATCTTAGTTTTGCTTTTTATAAGTTTTTTATTGTCACGGATACGCTTATTATGTGTGGCTATAAGTTATAAATTGTCACACTTAAAGGATGTTTTTGTGTGTCCAAATGTAATTAATGGCCACTTATACGAGGTTGTGTGATCAAAGAGTATCTTAGTTTTGCTTTTTATAAGTTTTTTATTGTCACGGATACACTTATTATATGTGGCTATAAGTTATAAATTGTCACACTTAAAGGATGTTTTAGTGTGTCCAAATGTAATTAATGGCCACGTATTCGAGGTTGTGTGACTAAAGAGTATCTTAGTTTTGTTTTTTATAAGTTTTTTATTGTCACGGATATAGTTATTATGTGTTGCTATAAGTTATAAATTGTCACACTTAAAGGATGTTTTAGTGTGTCCAAATGTAATTAATGGCCACTTATTTGAGGTTGTGTGACCAAAGAATATCTTAGTTTTATTTTTTGTAAGTTTTTTATTGTCACGGATACACTTATTATGTGTAGCTATAAGTGATAAATGGTCACACTATAATATTTTTAAGCGTGTCCAATCGTCATTAATGGCCACACGTTGATTTGACGAGTGACGACGTCATCATTGCCTTTACAGTTTCTTGTGCCGCCAAATTCAAATTGTCAGGGAGATGTACCGGCGCTTTCCGATGGTCTTAAATACCGGTCACAATCACAATCCATAATTAGAATCCACTATCACAATCACAATCACAATCCACCTTTCTTCCGATTATAATTTCCGATAATGGCTGCAGCTTGGCTCGAACGTGCACCGGGTGCTCAAGCCCCATCTACTACGACCCCACATTCTTCACGATACGATTCCACTTTTTTTCCGGCGCCGTCCAGAGGAATCAAAGGGTGAGGTATATTGACTATGTCAACCCTCAAACCTTCACTTACCAACAACTTAACCGAATGGTTAGGTGGCTTGGGTACACGACTCTTGATTATTTCAACACTGAAATGGTAGTGCCGGGAATCGAGGTGGCGTACATCGAGTTGAACGACTTGGAGCACTTCAAGGCGGTGTCCGTTTATGGGGCATTCCATTCTCAGGTGAACCTTCGCCTCCATAGGCTTAGGGACTCCACCTACACATCGGACGACATGTGGGAGAGGATCATGCCCTCTCATACTCCAGAAGATAATCCGGATGTAGATTCGGATACGGAATCTGATGGCAGGACTCCAGACTCCGATGTAGATTCTGATATGGAATCGGATGCTAGGAGTTAGTTATGTGAATGTTATTTATGTATTTTGGTTAATTTTATATATTAATGTAAATGTATTATTATATATTGTAAATGTTATTATATTTTGGTATTAATATATATGTTATGTGAATGTTATTATTAACTATAAAATAGGATTTAAGATCCGCTCTTCGGGACGGGACCGTTAAATCTAACGAAAAAACATAAGTAAAAACGTTTAACTATAAACTCGTTGCAAGTCAGCGCGAAGTTATAATGCCTTTCTGGTGAAGAGCATGATAAAGATGATCAACAAAGTTCTTGCGGGTGTCTTCACCCCGAAAGCTTAAAAAGACATCATACTTGAAGCTCTTTTGAACTAATGAAGCTGAAGTAGATGCCATTGAATGTATGCTTAAAGGGTCAGATAAAACGAATTTGTTTATATGGGGAATTTGTATAATCAGAATGCAAATGAATTAACTTGTAAAGAGATGATCAAATAAGACTTCACAAACTGATATTTTGAGTGGAAAATTTGTGCAATTACGTGGAGGTAGTAAAACCTCTTATTTGGTCAATATAAGATAAGGATCCTTAACTGAATTAAAAAAATAATAATAAATAAAAAGAAGTTATGCTAGTCTGTTATAAACCTAAAATAGTAAAATAATTATATTAAGCATATTAAGTTGATTATAGAAAAAAAAAATGAGACACACTTTAAACACCGGTACAAAAATGATTTATTTGGGCGGTTGGCTAAACTATTTTGGGCGGTCCATATCTTAAAACCGCTTGAAACATGTATTGTTTATTTCCTACCCAAGCTAACCGCCCTAAACAAAGAAATGACAGCCTAAAATACTTATATTTTCAACCTACAAATGGATTTTGAGCGGTGACTTTTTGAACCGCCTAAAAGAGTTCGTTTTCATTGGTTTAATTTGATGCCATAATCTCCAATAAAATATTTTATATAATTTTTTAAAAAACCTTTAACAACTAATTTTGGGTGGTTTATAGTTTAAAAGAATAAAAGCCATAAATGACAGCTTAAAAATATCTCCAACTATTTCAACATATTTTGGGCGATGCCTTTTAAAACCGCTCAAAAGGATGGTTTGTTACCTATTTTTTAGTATTTTTTGATAAACTCTAGATATTTTTAATATAAACTAGAAATCCCTGAACGGCTAATGATCTCATCTTCATACTCCCATACTCTTAGTCACTTCTACCTAGGTAAATTCACTCTTTCTTTACTGAAGTCATTTTTCATAATAGCAGGTATCAAAATATAAACTTTATTATATAATTTATTGTTCATATATTTAACTATTGATTTTATATGTATTAACTGATTGTATTTTGTTCATTGTAGATAATCAAATAGTTGTAGCCTTTTCTTTTCTTTATTCAATATCACCGCGTTAAAGGTACGAACAATTTTAGCTTCATTACTGGCCTTCATTGTTGATCTATATGTGTTATATGTGTGTGTATATATAAAATTGACCTTTAGAGTATACCGTCCAAAATTGATCTAATAGAGATAAATTTTGAATTGTCCCTGTTGGGAACTGCTTTTTGAATATTCAATCTCATTAGGACGTGTATACATTTTAACTTGTTGACTATTTAAGAAAAAATCGACAGTTGTTTCTTCTACTCCTTCGGGTGTGTGGCTTATCCGCATACTTGGGGAGTTAAGGGGAAACGTTGCCGATTTTTTCTTAAATAGTTAACAAGTTAAAATGTATGCAAATGAGATAGAATGTTTAAAAAGTGGGTTAGGATCCACCGCCTTATGTACCTATTAATGACCCGTGCATAAATTGCATATAACTTATTTGATTTTATTTTATTTTCAGATGGAATGTAGAGAATATTGGATGTACAAAAGTGGACGTCCTTCTGAAATATATACGAATGGCTTTTATACTTTTCTTAAGGCTGCTGAATCCAATCGGAGGAATGTAGGCTCTAAAATGATATGGTGTCCTTGTGTGACTTGTAAAACTTTGCAAAGATTTGAAAATATTAACGGTATAGAGCATCATTTGATTGTGAATGGTTTTATGCCTAATTACTCATGTTGGTACAGGCATGGGGAACAACGGATTGACGGTGTCACAACATCTGTTAATTTAAATGATGACAATTTAAATGAGAACAATTTAGATGACATGTTTAAGGATATAGAGAATGAAAATGTTGGCAATTTAGATGACATTTTTAAGGATGTAGAGAATGAAAATGTTGACAATTTAGATGACATGTTTAAGGATTTAGAAAATGATATTGGCGATGATGATAAAGAAAAATTACAACATCTATTTGAAGATGCACAAAAGCCATTATATAACGATTCTGAGATTTCAAAACTTGAAGCTGTTTTGATGTTGTTTAATGTGAAAGCGAAAAACAGATGGAGTGATACAAGTTTCACAGATCTATTATATGTTTTGCATATTATGCTTCCGAAAAGTAACGAGTTGCCAATTTCGTTTTACCAAGCAAAAAAAATGATGAATCCAATGGGATTGGAAGTTGAAAGAATACATGCATGTCCGAATGATTGCATGTTGTATAGAAATGAGTATGCGAACAATCATGAATGTGTTTACTGTGGTGCATCAAGGTATAAGAGGGAAAATAAAACTAGTAAATATGAAAATGATGTGAAGAAAAATGGACCACCGGCAAATTATTGTGGTATTTTCCCATTATACCGAGACTAAAACGATTATTTTCAAATGAGAAAGACGCAAAATTATTACGTTGACGGAAAATTAAGACATGTGGCAGATTCACCTCAATGGAAAAATATTAATAGAAAATACCCAAATTTTGGTAATAAAGTTAGAAACATAAGATTTGGGCTTAGTTCGGACGGAATCAATCCCTTCGGACAATTTCGTAGTCAGCATAGTACGTGGCTGGTTTTTCTTTGCATCTACAATCTTCCACCGTGGTTATGCATGAAACGAAAATACATAATGATTTCGTTGTTGAATCAGGGTCCGGAACAACCTTGTAACAACATTGA
Organism: Bidens hawaiensis; assembly: GCF_021521415.1. Lineage (NCBI taxonomy): Eukaryota > Viridiplantae > Streptophyta > Magnoliopsida > Asterales > Asteraceae > Bidens > Bidens hawaiensis. The sequence continues at coordinate 106,931 of NW_027491104.1, forward strand.
TGTTTATTTGTCCCCTTTGATTGCTGACCTAAAACTCTATGGAGTTCTGGTGTAAATGTGTATGATGCTTATAAGAAGGAATATTTTTGAATTGCATGCCATGATATTCTGCACCATAAATACGAAAGGTAAGAAAGCTTGCCCTGTTTGTGAAGATGAGACAAGTTCAGTGTGGTTAAAAAATTGTAATAAAACAGTATACATGGGACACCGAAGATTCCTTCCAACTGGTCACGGTTATCGAAAGAACATGACGGACTTTAATGGAAAGACCGAGACCGGAAGAAGACCCTTGATGCTTTTTCAAGAGTTAAAAATCTAAATATTGTTTTGGGAAAACGAAAACGAACTAGCTCTAAGAAAGGATCCATTTGGGAAAAAAGCTCACTCTTTTGGGACTTGCCATACTGGAGAGATTTAGAGGTTAGACATTGCCTAGATGTTATGCATATCGAAAAAAATGTATGTTATAGCTTGCTCGGGTTATTGTTAAACATTCCTGAAAAACAAAAGATGGTATCTATGCTCGTAAAGACATGAAAGAAATGGGAATACGTAAAGAGCTTGCCCCTGTTGATACCGGTACTCGCGTTTATCTACCCCCCGCGTTTTATACAATGTCAGAGAAAACAAAGTTTTGTAAATGTTTACATGATATTAAGGTTCCATCATGCTATTCTGCAAACATTAAAAGGTTGGTGTCCATGAAAGAAAATAAACTACTTGGTATGAAGTCTCATGATTGTCATGTTCATCAATTCAGCCTGTTGCTAAAATTTCTACATAATTTTATGAATTCTTTTTTATTTTCTAAAGAACTGTATCTGAAGTCACACAAACGCATACATAAATCAAACAACAAATGTCTATAGGGAATCAATTGATTGTAGCACCAATTCTCGGTTAACTTAAAATTCTTATATGCTAGGATGTTTCGTATTTTCCGTTGGTGGAAAAAATATAATTGTAGGGGTTTGCAGGTCAAATGGTCAACTATAAGAGGAGTATAAACAGGAGACAAACTACCAACTACAAGAGGAACGGGTCAAATGGGTTAAATCATGGTTTAAACTACTTGTTTAAAATTTAGCTTGAGTTATATTGTTTAAAAGCTCACACAAACCATTTTGATAAATCTTAGTATGTAAATTATAAAATAGGATTAATTATACTTCGTTTAATTAATATTGGCATATAAATTCACGTATGGCATTGTCACATATACCGCAAACATATGATTTTCTTATTAACAACAAATTGACATGTATAATTTTAAATAACCAAATCAACACACATATTATAAGTAATTATGAAAACTAATTAAGTTAACAGATAAAAATACACTAAATTTTTTGAGAAAATAAACTCACGAGAGGAGTTTGCTTCAACGATCTGATTGAGCTTATCTTCATGATTGTGACTATTTCATAATAATTAAATATTTTACACCAATAGTTATTGTAATCATAACAAAATTTGTATAAACATTCAGTTTTTAAGTACAAATTGTATTTGTCAGATTCCTCTTTAAATAATCTGTTATATTTTCTATAAAAGCTGGAAATACATAATCTCATCTATTGACTACTAGCAAATAACAGTCAAAACTAACGAAATGTTTGTTAACGGCCCCACATTTTAACATATTTTTCACCAACGGATTTTGATTAACATAATTCCGCCACAAAAACATTTTTTTTCTTGGAAAAATCAACTTTTTATGCTGGAAAACTCTAAACACAATCAACACCACCTGAACACCACCGCCGACCACCACCACCACCTACCGATAACCACCACCTGAACAACGCCACCAACTTACTCACCTCCAGCCAACTCCACCATTGACCACCACCACCAACTGACTCACCAACCACTACCAACTAACTCCGACGGTGATTCTAGGGTCCAACGACCTCAATAACCGGGGCTTTTGCCAGAAGAAAGGGTCCTGGAGGTCCAAACTAAGGTTACAAAGAGGTTTGACGACAAGATTGAGTTTTTTGGCAAAAACGTTCTTTTTTTTTACGACCGACGGCTAACGACATTAGAATTTTGTTAGTCAAGGTTAGTTGAGATTATTATTTATCACTAGTCAATAATTGAGATTATTTTAATCTAATATTCCTATTTTCAAGTTAATTGTGAGTATTATTTTTCACAAGTACGAAAAGTGAGCTTCATTCCCTCTCTTTCAGTGTTAAGGCATTCTTGTGACGTTTAAGAGTCGGTTTATAATATTGTTGTTGTATTGTTATCAATAAACATTTTATTGTAAATACGCAAGTTACATGAACATAGAAAATATAGAGAGGGTACAAGTATGTTACTCATTTATAAAGTTTTCTCTTAATTTAATATATAAAAATGACATGGTAAACATATATATTTTTTTCTTTATGTTATTTGGAACAAGAAGTTTTATTAAACAACTATCAAGGCGCTAACGACCGAACAAATAAAACAAGAGTGAAGAAACACGGATCTACTCCCCTTGACGGGTCTTAGATCCAATGAGTCCACAGGGTAGGATACGGTTAGCTGCCAATACGATATGAACACAATTCCCAAAGTCCAGTGACGTGAACCTGCAAAACAGACACCGTGAGCTCGTTACGGGAAGGACAAGAGGGGGGGGGGGGTCTTCCCGTAACCACCCTCCGGTGTGAGAATAAGTACAATCCCGATTAAGATAATGTACTTAAGTAAATTGAGAGAGTACAGTGGGAGTGAAAGAATACCTCATAACGATTGAGAGGGTATTTATAGCCGAAGGGTGTGGGAAGATGATTGAGCCAGCTGTCCATTTGGAAGATACTTTCGTAACCACCTAGACACGTGTCCTCATGTAATAGGTTCATTTTATACGTTGCATGTGCATGTATAACAACCTGGACACGCGTCTTCCTATAATAGGGTAGTGGATTATCCCTTGCCATATGCACGGTTATAACGGCCTTGCCAGGTGTCCTTTTCTGGTTGGTTGAGAGATCACGTATTGCTCAAGAAAGCATCTTGGTAGATCTTCTAGAATGTCACTAGTTAATGAAAGCTGTCCCGGGACATTACCTTGCAGTTATTTATGCGGATGCTTTCTCCGTCTTGCGGATGACTTTTGAGGGTGCCAGGATGCTTCCGCATGCCTTGTGGGGGTGTTTCTCCCGCCAACAATTATGCGGGCGTTCCATATGTTCCGCGGGTGCCTTATGGGGGACTTTTGGTTGACCCGCGGGTAACACTTAAGGGTATTTGGGTCTTTTTGGTACCCTACCTCTATAAGTTCTCCCAGTCCAGTGTTTCTTCCGTGTGAAGTATTTTATGCGGGTGAAATTCTGGACTTAATGTGTATTTGGGGATTTTTTATTCTGCAAGTTGGTGAGAAATATCTTTTGTTGCTGTGGATAATCATGAAAAAGGACAAGTTGACCACTCGCAAGCGCGTGTGTCAGAGGATATGACGTCTATGCCGGCTGTCACTGTACCCGACTGTTCACCTTTTTCTCTTTTTCGAATTTCCCGCGTGATGTGGCGTTCATCTATTGGGTGATTTTTCTTCTCTCTAGTGTTCATATCCCATCGCATTAATTGCGACGGGTATAAATAGTGGAGTTTAACTTCTCGTTGAAGTTTTATTACCTTTTGAATCCTGAATGTTGCCTTACATTCTTTATTTGAAAACGTCGATTAGTCACCCAACCATTTGATATTTTATTGAACCATATTATAATAACGAGTACACAGTCTGAAATTGACGAGATAGAGGTCCAATGGGACCAGCCTGAATATCAGAAACTCCTTGAGACGTATGGTATTCCACCAGAATGGGGGCCGGAGTTCCCTTCTGCTAGTTCTATAGCCAGTTTCCCACCTCCTGGGAAATTGGTTGTTTATTCTGATTTCTTTGTCCATGGAAATTTCCGTTTCCCTGTGACAAAGTTTTTTATGAGGATATTGGGTGCTTTTGGGGTCCATTTGTCCCAGTTGCATTCTCGTGCTGTCATGCGAATTCGTCATTTTGAATTCGTGTGTATAGCTCACGATATGGTACCACGTCTTGACCGATTTGTTGTCTTTTACCGGATGATCAACCGGAACGGGTGGTTCACCTGCCAAGCTATACCGGGTAGGCGAATCGGCCAGGAGGTCGAGGACGGTTCTCCGAATTGGAAGAACAAGTTCTTCTGGATTTCCGAGGATGTGGTACCGGGCCGAATGATACGCCGTCCAGTTAATGAGGCGCTTCTTGATGTCACCCCTGCCGCCCATGAAGGACAAGAGTGGTTCCGCGTCCTGACTACCAATCCAACTCCTATGTGGTCATTACCCGAGGAAGCCCTTGTATGGGCAGGCATGAGCCGTCTATTTACATGGAGCCTGTTTTTATCGGGCTAGACGAACGTAAGTTGTCTTTCTCCTCTTATTACAAGGGAATTATATGACTGATTTTGGTGTTTTTTCTCTCAGGTCCCGGACCGATGTTGAACGCACTGTTTGATGACAGAGGGCATGTTATGAAAAGTATCCGAAACGCAAAGGATATGCCTGTCCTTGAGAAGACAGCAAAATATTTCCTTTTTCCCGGTGAAGGTGCGTGCCGAATCCGTTGTTTCGGATGCTACCTTTCAAACATGTGTGTACACTCTAAATCCTCTTCCTCTTACTACGCTTACCTCTGAGGGAGTATTCGTCATTCTGTCGTCGAGTGATGATTCATCGTCCTCACAGGAAGAAAACTTTGACGATGCTTCTGAGGTTTCATCTGTGTCGCACTTGTTGGCAGAATTAGCTCAAAAAAGGACTTTTGGGTCTGTCCAAGCTAACGAAGCAGGCTCGAGTGCTGCGACTACTGCAGATGAGCCGGTGACTAAGAAACGACGGACGCGTCGTCCTAGGAAACCCCAGTCTGTTCTTGCGAACCGATTGACGACGGTGACTGGTATGCGTTTTATTTTCTAACTCTTATTATTTTAAGACGTTATTTGAATGTGATCTTCTTTTGTAGATCCGTCTACAGCTAGGGACGACAATTCTGAGAAGTTACCGACACCTACTCCTATGGCTGAAAAACAACCATCTCCTCCTCCGCAGAAGGAGGCGGAAGGCAAGTCTGCTACCCCTCCTCTTAAAACACATGTGGAGGGGTCCAGTGTTCAAAATGGAAATAACGAATCGTTGGACTACCTTTTCCAGGCTCGAGGAGCCACTAGTTATGAAGGAAATAACCCAGCGGTGGATGAGGCTGGGTTCAGGATTCATGAGTCTCCCTCCCGATCTGCTCCTCAGATGTTCTCTCCCTCCTAGCCATTGACGACGGGTGCGGGAGGTGGTTTCCAATTTGGCCCATCTGTCCACGAGGTTGGAGGAGGTTCAATACAAGATGGTCCACACCCTTCCTTCTCGATCCCTACTCGCCTCGAGACTTCAAGTTCCCGGTACTTTTGGGATGCGGTTCTGGGAGGAGGTTATGACCTATTCGTCCATCCTTGGGACATTGTCAATGGGTCCCGGTTTTCTGAACCCGGGACTTGTGTTAATTTCATCAAGCATTGTGTGCCTCCGGCGGAGATGGCGTATTTGTGTGATCGTTCTCGCCACGACCTCCATACAGACTTATCAATTTCTTTGGCTAACAGTTTGGCTTGTAGCCAGGAAATATTGTGTGAGTGGCGCACTTGGGAGGGAAACTAGGTGAGGCTACTCGAGCCGTTGAGGCTGCTAATAAAGAAGCCGAAGAGCATCGTAAGGCGGCGAGTGCTGCTAAATGGAAACAAACCGATGCCAAGGCTGCTCTCCAACAAGAAAAAGCTCGAAGTTCTACTGCTGCTCACAACTGGAAGGAAGCCTGTGAGAGGAAAAATGCAGTTCTTGAGGCTGCGCGAGCTGAGACTCAAAAGAAGAAGGTTGAGCTGGCGAGGGAACAAGAAGAGGTGACCCGCCAAAACAGGCGGGTCCAAGAGCTCGAGGTTGAGCTACAACTGCAGAAAGAACAATCTGAACTCAAGGACAAAGCCGCTGCTGAAATTCAGTCCGCATATGATTCTTTACTGCAGTCCTGCTCAGAAGCAGAAACCCGCGCCTCCACCGAATTACAGGGGCTTCGGAACAGAGCTGAGTGTGTTGAGCAGGATCGGCAATGGTTTATTGAACGAGGACTTGACTCTGTAAGTTTTTCTTACCTGGTTGTGTATTTCTTATACTTCGCGTTCGTGACTCTAACATGATCTATTTTCAGGTCGTCCGGCATATCAAAGGAAGCACTGAACTAACTGATTGTTTTGTGAACTTGATGACTGCTTCCGAGAGAGTTGGTCGGATGAAAGGCTTCAATGAAGGGATGACATTTGCTCAATCCGGTCAATCTATTGAAAGTCATCCACTTCACGGCCTCGATGCAAAACAGGAGTATGATATGTGAGTTAAGGAGTATGATACTCTAGTCTTTCCGCTGCAGAACATGCTTCCAGAATTTGCGTCCGCTGGAGATGGCATGAAGCCGCTGCGGGTATACTTAGATGATGAGTCTGAGGACGACTAATCTGAGGATACTTCTCCAAATGCCCCGGAAGACACATCAGCCCCTAACCCCTGACTTAGTTTGTATGGCTTGTAATTGTTCTTTATCTTTTTGTAATCACCTTTTTGACTATTAATGAAAAGAACTCTTATGCCTTGATAACTATGTTCTTGTTTACGAGATAATATCTTTTGCAAGATATTTTTGATTTTTGAATTTTGCAAGTTGGATTATACTGATGACGTGGCGGGGAAAGAAATTTTAAGCGGCGGCTAATGGGACGCCTCTTGACAGCCTGTACACGCTTTTTCGAATTTCTCGCCTGACGTGTCAGTCATCCAACGGCTCGTACTTTCTCTTTCTTCTGTTACTCCATCAGACGCATTTATTGCGATGAGTATAAATAGGTCCATGGCCTTTCATTCGTTCTTATCGCTTTCAAGACATCTCTCTCAATTATTCAGCAAATCTGAGATCTTTAAGACTTCGTCTTTTATTTTTTAATCGATATATACTACGATGGTCGGTGATAAGAAGAATCCTCCTGCCATCCACAAGGTTGGGTGCAATATTAAAGAAAAGGACTTTGATGATGTGAGAAACGTGTATGGACTGGCACCGAAATGGGAAGCCGAACGTCCGGCAGAAGGTGCAATTGCCACGGCGCCACCGGCGAAGAAGATGGTCGTATACCTGGACCATTTTACCATGGGTAACTTCCAGCTACCTGTGACGAAGTTCGTTCGATCCGTTCTGAAAGCCTATGGGCTCCATTTATCCCAAGTTCACCCATTTGGGATGTTAAGAATTCGACACTTCGAATTCTGTTGCCAATCTCATAACTATGATCCATCTGTCAACATGTTTGCCATTTTTTACAAGATGACATATCGTGACGGATGTTATGGTTTTGCTACTATCGGAAAGGGTCCAATCGGCTTTGAATGGATCCGGAGTATTCATGGGTGGAAATCCAAGTTCTTTTGGATCCGGGAAGATGTCATCCCGTTCACAAAGGCCCGATGGAAACCGGAAGACGCCGCCCCCGAGATCCCTGCCATTGAATACGAGGGTCATAAATGGTTCAACACTTTGACCCAAACGCCAACACCCATGCGCCCTATTCACGAAGGGGCGATGGTACATGCGAAGATGAGCCGCTTATGGCCGTTCCCTCAACTGGAACAGTATTACGAGAACTCGGACAAACGTAAGTATGTTGCTAACTATATTCACAATACCCTTCCTCATTTTTAACTTTATTATTTTCTTTCCCAGACGAGGGTTCCGTGTTCAATACTCTTTTGGATCACAAGGGAGGGATGATGATACGCCGCCCCATTGATCCGAGGGACGTGTCTTTCTTGGAGCGTACCGAGAACAATTTTCTGTATCCCACTACTCTTAGCCCAGAACCCATGGTTTCCGAGGCGATGTACGCTCAAGGTGAGGAGTCCATCTTAAAAGGTGAGGGCATTCCACAACCTCGACCCATTACTGCTGCTACTTACAGCGGAGTGATAGTGCTTCTTTCCTCCAGTGAGGAGTCATCACTCTGTGAGGAAGGGTTTACAGTTGATTCTATTAACCCATCGCGTTCAACTGTAGGTTTAACCCACAAGCTAGACTCTAAAGTTGCTGCCACACAATCGGTGGGTGATGACGGTGATCACTAGGCAGTTAATGACACTAATATTGAGGAGGAGCCTCAAGCCACTAATGCGGGTGCATCGAAAGCAGCTGGTAAGCGTAAAGCTCATCCTACCAAAGCTGCTCCATCCAAGAAGAAGAAGAAGACTAAAGTCGCCATCTTGGAATCATGCCTTCATCAACGTGATGCTGAGGACACCTCTTTAGGTAATTTCAATATCTCTTATATTTGTCATATTTTTAAACAGTAATTTATCTGATGCGTGATTATCATTTTGTCAGTGGGTTTGAAAGATTTTTTGGAAGAAGTTTCAGGTTTAAAGAGCTCAAGTGCTCCAAAACTTCCAACTCCACTATCCTCACCACCAAACACTTTTAAATCCGATCAATTTGACGGATACTTCCCCTTTGAAGGAGAGGGAAATTGGTGAGTCTGACGCCCACCGTATGTCTCCGAACTTTAATGTTCATCAATTTAGAGACCAAGGGGGCGTTAGTACATTCCGTTATGGGGGGTCAGACCTCCCCGCCTCCCGCGGAATAGGACACTGCCCCTCATAATCCACACTGGTAATTACGTCGAAATTCGACGTTAAATGACGTGGATGTTTGTTTTGAATACCTGGGGGAAAGTCTTACCCCGCAGAGAAGGAGCGACAACGTCGACGTGTTCGCCAGGATTTGCTGAACTCAAATTCCTATCACCTGGCGAACACTATTTCTATCAATCAAGAGATCACCCGGGATTGGTTGGTAATGAACGAAGAATGGGACGAATTAGAGCTTAAATTTCTTGAGTCTAAGAAAGAAGCTCTCAATGCTCTAACTGAGGCTCAAGAGAATTTCAAAGCCTACGAAGCCGAGAGAGCCAATCGCCTTGCTGCTGAGGAGACCAAGGTTGCTCTCCAGAAGCAATTGGAGGAGCAAGCTGAGCTGATAAAAATTCTTCAGGTTGAATCGGTAGCCAAAGATAAACGTCTGTCCGACCTCAACGCCAAAAGCCGGGAACAATCACTAGAATATGCCAGCCATAAAATGAAGTTGCTGCGGGCGGAGGAGGATAGGAAGTGGCTTTTGGCGGAAGGCATTCCTGAGGTATATATGCCTTTAATTCAGCCGAAAGTGATTATAACAGTCGCAATTGCTTATGTTTAAATTTTTCTTAACAGGTTATCACGCAAGTTCATAAAAGTGATGCTCTTGGACTGATGTTGCAGTGCTCTTGAATTCCTCCAAGCAGGCTGGACGCCAAATAGGGTTACAAGAGGGCTGTAACTTTGCCTCCTAAGGCAGAGTTCCAGAAGAATTCATTCTTCACGGCAAGGATACTGCTGCGATTCTTACTAAGAAGACGAAGACTTATGATACTCTAAAGTTTTCGATTTCAGAGCAGATATATGAATTTGCCGACAAGGAAGACGCCATTGACCAGCTAAAAGTTCTTCTTGATTTAGATGAAGAGGATCAAGATGATACTGAAGCTAGTGACAAAGAGGGTGAAGGCGCAGCTTCTTAGATATAGATCTATTCTTTGTGTAACTGTACATGTACTTCTTTTTGTAATCTCTTTTGATAGTAAATAAGAAGTTTTGTTTCATCCGGTACACTTTGTCTTATACGTTATAATATAAGTGTTTTGCCGGACCTTCGATTTTGTCAATAAAAGATTACAAACGTAAAATTTTCATAGATCGGGCATAAGCCGTTATTACAAAAACCGAAATTACATGGCTTTGGCTAATCTATTTGGGCGCATGCCGAAATGAAAAAAAAACTGAAATTTTGTATGTAGCATTTTTTTGATTGCGCCACATTCCAAGTCCGAGGAACCTCGGTTCCGTCTAACTTCTCTAACTTGTAAGCACCCTTAGCTAGAATTTGTTTTATCATATAAGGGCCTTCCCAAGTTGGGGCCAACTTGCTCGGGGGTTCCTGGCCAGAAGCCTCATTGTTACGGAAGACAAAGTCTCCCGCATCGAACTCACATTTCTTGACCCGCGAGTTGTAATATTTCTGAAGCTGTCGCTTATAATTGTGCTCGCGGATTGATGCAAGTTCTCTTCTTTCCTCTAGTAAATCAAGATTCATCCGGAGTTAGTAATCATTGTCATCAATTAACAGAACCCTTGCGGATGGAATCCCGATTTCGGCTGGGATCATGGCCTCGGTGCCATAGGTTAAACTAAACGGCGTCTCAGAGTTGATGGAATTACTTTGGATGCGAAAGGCCCAAAGTACACGGGGCAATTCGTCCACCCAGCCCGTCCATTTAGTTCCTAACCTTGCCTTAATCCCTTCTTTGATAGTTCGGTTAGTTCTTTCGACCTGACCGTTTGCTTGCGGGTGAGCTACAGACGTAAAATTTTGAATAACTTGAAGTTCTTTCAGCCATTCCTGTAATCCGCTATCAGCAAATTGGGTCCCATTGTCACTTACCAGTTCCTGCGGAAGACCAAACCGGCAAATGATGAATTCCCAGATGAACTTTTTGACACTTGATGCCGTTATTGATGCAACTGGTTTGGCTTCGACCCATTTGGTGAAGTAATCAATGGCCACTATAAAAAATTTGACTCGTCCAGGGGCTTCTGGGAATGGTCCCATGATGTCAATAGCCCACTTCTGGAACGGCCAAGCAGATGTTACCGGGATCAGTTCGTTCTTAGGACGCAAAGTATTGGGGGCATGACGTTGGCAAGAATCACACTTTCTGATTTCTTGCACAACGTCTAAGTTCATGCCAGGCCAGTAGTACCCCGCGTTCATGATCTTTGCAACTGTCATTCTCGGACCCGTGTGTAATCCACAAATGCCTTCATGAATTTCTTGGATTAGGTAATTTGCTTCTTCCGCGTCTACACAACGTAGCAGTGGGCCGAGGAATGACCTCCGGTACAAAATGCCATCACTCAACTGGTAATTCAAAGCTTTGTGCTTAATCTTCCGAGCCTCAGCTTTTTCTGCTGGAAGGATTCCGGAGGATAAGTAAGCCTTAATTGGTGTCATCCATGATTCGAAGCCCATTTGAATTACCAAGACTTGGTTTTGTGGAACGGATGGATGGTTTAGAACATCCACACGAATATCTTTGGCAAAGTGCTCAAACTTCGTTGAAGCCAATTTGCTAAGAGCGTCCGCCGATTTATTCTCCCTTCTTTTTATGTGAACAACATTGAAAGAAGATAATTGGCGAATCAAGACTTTCACTTGTGACAGATAAGAAGCCATGACATCATTTTTAGCTTCATAGGTTCCATTGATCTGTCCCGCAATTAGCATTGAATCCACCTGTGCTTCCAGATGTTTTACCCCAAGCTTTTTAGCTATCCGCAGGCCCGCCAAAAAGGCTTCATATTCAGCCTCATTGTTAGTGCTTTTGAAGTCTAACTTTATGGCATATGTGAATTCGTGGCCCTCGGGATTGACTAACCGGAGGTCCGCACCGGATCCCTCACTGCTTGAAGCTCCATCCGTGAACAATGACCAAATTTTGCCTTGTTCCGGAGGTGCTTGAGGTTGTTGCTCGATCAGACATTCCTGTTCCTTGTGTTGCGGGACTTCTATGACAAATTCCGCCAATACCTGCCCTTTAATTGCTGGTCTAGGTTTATACTCGATCGCGTGTTCACCTAGTTCAATGGCCCATTTTGCCGACTGTCCGGACAACTCTGGTTTACTTAACACATTCTTGAGTTTGTATCCGGTTAAGACATTTATGGGGTGTCCTTGGAAATATCTGCGGAGTCGTCGGACTGCATAGACCTGTGCTAAGACGAATTTTTCTAGCATTGAGTATCTGGTCTCTGGATCCGCCAAGGTCCTACTGACATAGTATATTGGAGTTTGAACGTTCTTTCTATCTGTCAGTAGTACAGCCCCAACGGCAATGTCAAAAGGAGACAAATATAGTGTCAAGGGTTCACCCGCGTATGGTGCTGTTAGAGTAGGCAACTCCATTAAACACTTCTTGACCTCTGAGAATGCTTGTTCAGCTTCTGCGGTCCACTTAAAATGTGCCTTCTTGAGGCAATTTCTAAGTGTTGACACGAATGGATAAGACTTGGCCGCAGGATTTGCAAGGAATCGGTTTAGCGCCACGAGTCTTCCATTAAGTGTCTGAACTTCTTTGAGGGAAGAAGGAGAAGGCATGCGGGCTATAGCTTGAAATTTTTCAGGGTTAGCTTTGAAGCCTGCATCCGTAACTATGACTCCAAGGAACTTTCCTTCCTCCATCCCAAATGAGCATTTAGCCGGGTTCAGCTTCATGTTGATGCTTCTCAATGTTTCGAAGGTCTCCTCAATATCTCTTAACATTTGATCTTCTTCGATGCTTTTGATCACTAAATCATCCATATAAACCTCCAGGTTTCGACTTATCTGATATTTGAAAGCTTGGTCCATTAACCGCTGATATGTGGCACCCGCGTTCTTTAACCCGAAAGGCATCATCTTATAAAAAAAGTGCCTTGATCAGTTCGGAATGCTGTTTTATCCTCATAACTTGCCGCCATGCGGATTTGGTGATAGCCTTTGTAAGCATCAAGGAAACACTTGAACTTGAACGGGGCTACAGCGTCTACCTTGAGGTCAATATCAGGTAGTGGGTAACAGTCTTTTGGGCAAGCTTTGTTTAAATCTTTGAAATCAATACACATCCGCCATGTTCCGTTGCTCTTTGGAACAATGACTGGATTAGCTACCCATGTCTGATATTTACTCTCTCGGATGATCCCGGCATGAAGAAGATCTTGCACTTGCTCATTCATAGCTTTCGTTTGTTCTGGGCCCATCTTCCGCTTTTTCTGGACAATTGGTGTGAACACCGGGTTTACCCTTAACTTATGTTCAGCAATGCTCCGCGGGACACCAGTCATGTCCGCGGGCTGCCAGGCGAAGATGTCAACGTTTTTAGTTAATAGCTGCTTCAAAAAGGTCCTCACTATTTCTGAAATAGCGGGTCCAATTGTTACTATTTGATCATGGAATTTTTTGTTCAAAACCCATTTTTCCGTCTCGGTTCTTAAAGTTTTCTTTGGGACCTTTCCGGGCCTTGAACTCTCCGTTGTAAAGCAATGTCGGTTGACATGAATTATTGCCACACCGGTGCGAGTTGGGACTCCTACTGCACCGTGGGTTGTGGACGGGTGGGCGTTGAAGTCACCAATCGGCTCTCGTCCTAGAATAATGTCAAGTTTGGAAGTTGCTGGTAAAACCAAAAATTCAACTTCCTCTGATCTTGAATGAATTCCGTCGCTAAGTGTTACCGGAAACGATATCACCCCACGCGGGTGCATTATCTCTCCTCCAAAACCGGAAATGGGGGCATGAATTGGCTTCAACCTTTCTTTGTCTTCGTCGTCTAACTGTTCGAAACATTGTTCGTACATGATGTCCGATGTACTACAGGTGTCAAAAAACACATATTACGATCGGTAGTGGCCAAAAAGAGCAGTGATTATCAACAGGTTTTTGTTACGTGGTCCTCCTCTGATTCGAGGAAAAATCACGGGCTCGTTTTTCCATTCCTCATCCAAATATTCCCTTCTCTTTCCTTTAACCATATGTTCACCCTGAATCATGTGGACGTTCAAATCTTTGACTTGTCTTTTAGGTGGGCCCTGTCTGTCTCTTGCGGGAGGTTTACCAGTCCCTGGTCGTGTGTCTTTGACCAAATGTTCTAGTTTACCATTCTTAACGGCTGCTTCAATTTCATTTCTGAGGGCTACACATTCGTTCGTGTTGTGTCCAATATCATTATGATATGAGCAGTGCTTTTTCTTGTCGAGGAAAGACTTCCTTGGTAATGGTTGAGGTTTTCTGAAAGTCAAATTCTCGGTGGTGAGGATTTCTGAGGGAGTCTTTGATAATGGTGTCCAACTGTTGGAAGATCGAGCTGAAAAATATGTTTGCCCTTATTGCCGATCAAGGTTCTTGCATCGAATGGTTTAGACATTTCAGCACTTGGCTGAAGTCTTGACCATATTGGTCCCTTGGCGTGTCTGTTTAGTCTCGGAGTTTGAAACTCAATCCTCGGCGGACCACTGGAGCCCAAAGTCTTTTTAGTTCTTACAAACAACTTTGCTGCCTGCATGATTTCATCCCAAGATTCGGGCATTCCATCTCTTCCCGTGAGAGTGCGGATCAAAGCATCACTATGAACGTTCTTGCGGAATGCTCCCCTCAGCATATCTTCGCTGACCCCTCCAATGTTAAGGCTCTCGTTATTAAAACGAGTAATGAAGTCTTCGATAGACTCATTATTTCTCCTTGTAACATCCAATATTTCTGAAGGGTCTCGAGTATGCTTCTTCTGCTGACTGAAATGTTGGGAAACTTTTGCCACAAAATCATTCCAGCTTTTAATTTGTCTAGCGGGTAGCTTTTCAAACCATTCACGAGCAGCTCCCGTAAACGTTAATGCAAACATGTGACACCAGTACGGAAGATTCCAACCACTGACTCCTCCTACTGCCACAAATCTCAACAAGTGATCGCTAGGATCTGTCATTCCATTGTATGTTCCAACAGATGTTGGAATCTTCGTGTTCATTGGAAATGGAGCTTGTGCGATGCTTAGAATAAATTTTTACTTTTCTGCAAAAGACTCTGGACGGTATGGTTTGGAAAAATCATACTCAGCATTACTGCAATAATCCGCATGGCGGACAACTGGTCGCGGGTAACTAGCCCCTCCGTATGACGGGAGTCGGCTGTCCCCGCTGTAATAACTGCCCTCAGGGCGATATGTTGAGTCATGCCCATCCAGTTCGTCCTCATAAGATGGAACTCGCATAATAATGCGAGGACAAGGATGTAACCTCCAGATCTCACCCAAATTTTGTTCGAATGGCTGACTGTATTGAATGTGACTTCCCCTTATGGGAGGAGAAACAAATCTCCTGGGAGGATCATCATACGTGTAAGGCCCCGTTACCGGTAACCCTACTTTCGTGTTGGATTTACTCATAAACACAGTTCTAAATATCAGAGTTAATTAAAACATTTACGCGGAATATAAAACTTTCATAAAACATTACAATATTTCATAACTTGTCTCAAAACGTCCTTTGTCTTTCACATTAAAACATTAAAATTAAAACATCGTAAGAATTCAGATGCCAGGCTCTTATTCTTCTGCCATGTGTCCCCGCTCAAGCCAGCTGTCTCATCCTACTCACCTGCGTGCATACTAAAAGTCAGCTACGCTGAGTGAGTTCTAGTTAATCACATAATCATACAATACATTCTTTACACTTCATACTTAACCTCTTAACTTTCTTTCATACACACTTAAGTGCTTTTACTTTCATTTTTACCTTCATACTTTCTTTACATACATAATCATACGTTTTAAAGAGCCTTTCGCCCTATAACCTCACAGATATTATAAGGGTCTGGTCCCTAGTTTCGAATATTAGAAGGGTTCGATTCCCTAACACCACAGATATTATAAGGGTCTAGTCCCTACCATCACAGATATTATAAGGGTCTGGTCCCTAGTTTCGAATATTAGAAGGGTTCGATTCCCTAACATCACAGATATTATAAGGGTCTGGTCCCTAACATCACAGATATTATAAGGGTCTGGTCCCTAGTTTTTCAATAATAGTAGGGTTCGATTCCCTCTTCGTTCCATACATTATACCCCGAGTATTTTTAGGGCTCGGTACCCTTTTCGTAACCATACAACCATACATCATACCTCGAGTATTATTAGGGCTCGGTACCCTTTTCGTAACCATACAACCATACATCATACCTCGAGTATTATTAGGGCTCGGTACCCCTTTTCGTAACCATACGACCATACATCATTATTTCCTTCTTTTATTATCTCTATCACGTTCATACGCATAAGCATTCATATTATACTTACCTTATACATAGCATTACAACCTGACAGTACGTGCAATATCCGAAGATCGTTCACGTACCATCAAGCAATCATTCTTACATAACACATATATCACATAGGGCATACACTTATCACTTAGGATAAATGTATTAACAACACATCAAGTATGCACACAGCCCCGAAAACATAACAAGGAATGGGGCTAGAAACTCACCTGAACACGGTTACGTTCACCGTTAATCGTAATTCCTTTCTTCAGTTGTGCACGGCTGACTGTATAACAAGTATACGTATCAATTAACTATCACTTCTCATAATGTATGTCTATCTTTATATGACCCACAACGAACGGGGGTCCGGGGGCAGCGCCCCTGGCAGCGGGGTCTAGGGGCGGCAGCCCCTAGCAGGGTCCAAGGGGCAGAGCCCCTGGCTGGGGTCGAGCTGCGTGAGTCTCAGCACAAACAACGAAATCCTTGTCACCATCGGGTAGAGTAAGGATTGGAGCTTGCGTGAGTCTCTTCTTCAATTTTTCAAAGGCTTCTTCCTGAAACTTTCCCCAACTGAATACTATCGACTTTCGAGTCATACCGGTCAGCGGTGCGGCTATCTTGGAGAAACCTTCGATGAATCTCCTATAGTAGCCAGCTAACCCTAGGAAGCTTCGTATATCAGTCGTGTTCTGCGGAGTCTTCCAATTCGTTATCGCTTCAATCTTAGCTGGGTCCACGGTAATCCCTTCCGGATTAATCACGTGACCTAAAAATTGCACTTCTCTTAACCAGAACGCGCACTTCGAAAAGTTGGCATACAACTTCTCTTTCTTCAGAGTCTCCAATACCTCTCTCAGATGCTCAGCATGGTCAGACTCGTTCTTTGAATAAATCAATATATCGTCAATGAAGACGATAACCGACTTATCCAACATCGGCCGACACACCCTATTCATCATGTCCATAAATGCTGCAGGAGCATTTGTTAGACCGAATGACATTACGAGGAACTCGTAGTGTCCATACCGCGTTCGGAACGCTGTCTTAGGGATGTCTGCCTCCTTCACCTTCAGCTGATGGTAGCCTGATCTGAGATCTATTCGTGAGAACCAACTTGAACCTTGAAGTTGGTCAAACAGATCATCAATCCTTGGCAACGGATATCTATTTTTACCGTAAGCTTATTCAAATCACGATAGTCTATGCACATTCTCATACTTCCATCCTTCTTTTTCACGAACAACACTGGTGCGCCCCACGGGGAAACACTCGGTCTTATGAAACCTTTGTCGAGGAGTTCTTGCAGTTGTGACATCAATTCTTTCATCTCGGACGGTGCTAGACGGTAAGGCGCTTTCGCGACAGGTTGGGCTCCTGGTATTAAATCTATCTGAAATTCTATCTCTCGCTCCGGCGGCAACCCCGGAAGATCCTCAGGGAATACTTCTGGGTAGTCGCGTACAATAGGAACATCTTTCATTTCTTTCGTCTCGGCCGCAGCGTTGACGACATACGCCAGGTAGGCACGACACCCTCGCCTTAGCAAACCCTCGGCTTTTATCATCGAAATGACATTAAGCCCAGAACTTTCCTTATCACCATAAACCGTTACCGCACTACCATCCAATGACTTTAACCTTATCATCCTACTCTTACATACTATCTGAGCCTCAAACTCAAACAACCAATCCATACCCAAAACCACATCGAACCCTCCCAAGGTCATAACGTACAAGGTAACCGGGAACTCATGTCCTTCCAATTCTATCTTACAGTTCTTAACCATTTTTGTTATTTTAACCGAAGTGTCACTGGCGGTTTCTACTACAAAAGTTTCAGACACTCGGCAACATTTCATTTTAGCTAGTTTACTAAATGGTGTGGCTACGAAACTTTTGTTTGCGCCCGAATCAAATAATACAGAAGCGGAAACACCGTTCACTAGAAACGTACCTGTGACGACATCCGGAATCTGCTTGGCTTGTTCTTGGGTCAGCATGTAGGCTCTAGTTCTTGGCCTAGCTTGATCGGCATCCTTCCTTCCACTACCTCCAGCTTGACCATCTGTGCACTCTCTCGCCATGTGGCCTGTCTTGCCACATTTGTAACATGCTGGCTTTGCACTGCACTCATTGGCATAATGCCCTACCTTCCCACACTTATAACACACATTAGACCCATCCGGCATTCCCCACCGTGAGCCTTTCCACATTTGAGATAAACACCAGAACTTTTACCCCACTTGCACTCACCACCATGCATCTTTCCGCGGGTCTTACACGATCTCTTCTCCCACACTCTCTGCTTCTTATCTTTGGGGTTCCATAACTGAGTACCGGGTCGTTTAGCAGGAGCGGCCCATTTCTTCTCTTTCTTCTCGTCTCCCACCACCACATCATCCGCAGCCAGGTCTGCATAGACCATCTCTGCGAGTTCGACAGCAGAATCGAAAGTAGCAGGTTTACTTGTCCTGACTAACATGCGGACTCTCTGTGGTAATCCCCTCACATAACACTTGATTCTCTTAGCCTCAGTGCTGACCATATCGGGTACCAACCTAGACATTCGATTGAACTCTGTAGTGTACTCACGATGTGTCATCGTCCCAGCTTTCAAGTTTAGGAACTTCATCTCCGCCCTTTCAACCTCGGCGTCAGCACAGAACTTCTTCATTACTAACTCCTTCAGATCGTCCCACCTCATCTCTTTGATCTCTTCTCGGGTCTTCCTCTGCTCCACACTCTCCCACCAATACATAGCCTCATCCTCGAATGATTGAGTAGCATAACCTACCGCTTGATCGGGACGGCACTCGCTAATGCGAATAACCTTATCCATGGCGGTTATCCACTGAAGAGTAGCGATTGCGTCTCCTAAACCAGTCAGCTTAGGCGGGTCACAACCTTTGAAGGACTTATAGTTGCAACCGCCTCGGCCCTTCTTCCTATCATCATCTTTCACAGACCTTACCTCACTTGAGTCACCCCTTTCCCTCTCGTCATCCTTCCTACCATTACCACCCGCCCCTTCAACAGTTCTTTCACGGCTTCCAGCAGACCTTCCCGGGGTAATATTTTTCACAGCAGTGGCTACAGCTTGAACAATAGCTGCTTGAATTGCAGGATCCAGTTGAACTCCTTCATTGTTTTCCGGGTTCCTTCCCGCTGCGCTTCCTTCAGCTTCAGTGTTGGAAGCGGTCTCAACCGAAGGTTGCTGGACACGACGAGGCCTGCCGCGTCGTCCAGTGCGACCTCCGGCTCCAACAATGTCTCCGGCTCCAGCCATTGTATTCTAAAAGGGAAAACACAGACATCATCATTCAAGGAACTATTTAGTACAAGGATAGCAAGGCTAACAGGTAATAACAGTGGCCAGCTGTGACTAGCTGATCACATTGCTTTCCGTGTCCTATACACTTCCCTTTATGAGTCTATTTGTGCTGATTCTACTTAAGCAATTAGTCAAATCAACAATCAATTATTCCTATCCCTTTTGTTCACATATATTTTCTTTCTCATTAACATATATCATTTAATCATACAATTTACCTTTACTGATCTTGTTTGAGCGACACATGGCATTCTTGGACTGGCATCTTCTTTCATTTCTTACTAATATCCCATACTCTGTTCGTGTCTAAGCATGTAGGATGCTTAAATCTCTCGAACTTTGCTCTGATACCAACTTGTAAGGCCCCGTTACCGGTAACCCTACTTTCGTGTTGGATTTACTCATAAACACAGTTCTAAATATCAGAGTTAATTAAAACATTTACGCGGAATATAAAACTTTCATAAAACATTACAATATTTCATAACTTGTCTCAAAATGTCCTTTGTCTTTCACATTAAAACATTAAAATTAAAACATCGTAAGTCATCAGATGCCAGGCTCTTATTCTTCTGCCATGTGTCCCCGCTCAAGCCAGCTGTCTCATCCTACTCACCTGCGTGCATACTAAAAGTCAGCTACGCTGAGTGAGTTCTAGTTAATCACATAATCATACAATACATTCTTTACACTTCATACTTAACCTCTTAACTTTCTTTCATACACACTTAAGTGCTTTTACTTTCATTTTTACCTTCATACTTTCTTTACATACATAATCATACGTTTTAAAGAGCCTTTCGCCCTATAACCTCACAGATATTATAAGGGTCTGGTCCCTAGTTTTCGAATATTAGAAGGGTTCGATTCCCTAACATCACAGATATTATAAGGGTCTGGTCCCTACCATCACAGATATTATAAGGGTCTGGTCCCTAGTTTCGAATATTAGAAGGGTTCGATTCCCTAACATCACAGATATTATATGGGTCTGGTCCCTAACATCACAGATATTATAAGGGTCTGGACCCTAGTTTTCGAATAATAGTAGGGTTCGATTCCCTCTTCGTTCCATACATTATACCCCGAGTATTTTTAGGGCTCGGTACCCTTTTCGTAACCATACAACCATACATCATACCTCGAGTATTATTAGGGCTCGGTACCCCTTTTCGTAACCATACGACCATACATAATTATTTCCTTCTTTTATTATCTCTATCACGTTCATACGCATAAGCATTCATATTATACTTACCTTATACATAGCATTACAACCTGACAGTACGTGCAATATCCGAAGATCGTTCACGTACCATCAAGCAATCATTCTTACATAACACATATATCACATAGGGCATACACTTATCACTTAGGATAAATGTATTAACAACACATCAAGTATGCACACAGCCCCGAAAACATAACAAGGAATGGGGCTAGAAACTCACCTGAACACGGTTACGTTCACCGTTAATCGTAATTCCTTTCTTCAGTTGTGCACGGCTGACTGTATAACAAGTATACGTATCAATTAACTATCACTTATCATAATGTATGTCTATCTTTATATGACCCACAACGAACGGGGGTCCGGGGGCAGCGCCCCTGGCAGCGGGGTCTAGGGGCGGCAGCCCCTAGCAGGGTCCAAGGGGCAGAGCCCCTGGCTGGGGTCGAGCTGCGTGAGTCTCAGCACAAACAACGAAATCCTTGTCACCATCGGGTAGAGTAAGGATTGGAGCTTGCGTGAGTCTCTTCTTCAATTTTTCAAAGGCTTCTTCCTGAAACTTTCCCCAACTGAATACTATCGACTTTCGAGTCATACCGGTCAGCGGTGCGGCTATCTTGGAGAAACCTTCGATGAATCTCCTATAGTAGCCAGCTAACCCTAGGAAGCTTCGTATATCAGTCGGGTTCTGCGGAGTCTTCCAATTCGTTATCGCTTCAATCTTAGCTGGGTCCATGGTAATCCCTTCCGGATTAATCACGTGACCTAAAAATTGCACTTCTCTTAACCAGAACGCGCACTTCGAAAAGTTGGCATACAACTTCTCTTTCTTCAGAGTCTCCAATACCTCTCTCAGATGCTCAGCATGGTCAGACTCGTTCTTTGAATAAATCAATATATCGTCAATGAAGACGATAACCGACTTATCCAACATCGGCCGACACACCGTATTCATCATGTCCATAAATGCTGCAGGAGCATTTGTTAGACCGAATGACATTACGAGGAACTCGTAGTGTCCATATCGCGTTCGGAACGCTGTCTTAGGGATGTCTGCCTCCTTCACCTTCAGCTGATGGTAGCCTGATCTGAGATCTATTCGTGAGAACCAACTTGAACCTTGAAGTTGGTCAAACAGATCATCAATCCTTGGCAACGGATATCTATTCTTTACCGTAAGCTTATTCAAATCACGATAGTCTATGCACATTCTCATACTTCCATCCTTCTTTTTCACGAACAACACTGGTGCGCCCCACGGGGAAACACTCGGTCTTATGAAACCTTTGTCGAGGAGTTCTTGCAGTTGTGACATCAATTCTTTCATCTCGGACGGTGCTAGACGGTAAGGCGCTTTCGCGACAGGTTGGGCTCCTGGTATTAAATCTATCTGAAATTCTATCTCTCGCTCCGGCGGCAACCCCTGAAGATCCTCAGGGAATACTTCTGGGTAGTCGCGTACAATAGGAACATCTTTCATTTCTTTCGTCTCGGCCGCAGCGTTGACGACATACGCCAGGTAGGCACGACACCCTCGCCTTAGCAAACCCTCGGCTTTTATCATCGAAATGCCATTAAGCCCAGAACTTTCCTTATCACCATAAACCGTTACCGCACTACCATCCAATGACTTTAACCTTATCATCCTACTCTTACATACTATCTGAGCCTCAAACTCAAACAACCAATCCATACCCAAAACCACATCGAACCCTCCCAAGGTCATAACGTACAAGGTAACCGGGAACTCATGTCCTTCCAATTCTATCTTACAGTTCTTAACCATTTTTGTTATTTTAACCGAAGTGTCACTGGCGGTTTCTACTACAAAAGTTTCAGACACTCGGCAACATTTCATTTTAGCTAGTTTACTAAATGGTGTGGCTACGAAACTTTTGTTTGCGCCCGAATCAAATAATACAGAAGCGGAAACACCGTTCACTAGAAACGTACCTGTGACGACATCCGGAATCTGCTTGGCTTGTTCTTGGGTCAGCATGTAGGCTCTAGTTCTTGGCCTAGCTTGATCGGCATCCTTCCTTCCACTACCTCCAGCTTCACCATCTGTGCACTCTCTCGCCATGTGGCCTGTCTTGCCACATTTGTAACATGCTGGCTTTGCACTGCACTCATTGGCATAATGCCCTACCTTCCCACACTTATAACACACATTAGACCCCATCCGGCATTCCCCACCGTGAGCCTTTCCACATTTGAGACAAACACCAGAACTTTTACCCCACTTGCACTCACCACCATGCATCTTTCCGCAGGTCTTACACGATCTCTTCTCCCACACTCTCTGCTTCTTATCTTTGGGGTTCCATAACTGAGTACCGGGTCGTTTAGCAGGAGCGGCCCATTTCTTCTCTTTCTTCTCGTCTCCCACCACCACATCATCCGCAGCCAGGTCTGCATAGACCATCTCTGCGAGTTCGACAGCAGAATCGAAAGTAGCAGGTTTACTTGTCCTGACTAACATGCGGACTCTCTGTGGTAATCCCCTCACATAACACTTGATTCTCTTAGCCTCAGTGCTGACCATATCGGGTACCAACCTAGACATTCGATTGAACTCTGTAGTGTACTCACGATGTGTCATCGTCCCAGCTTTCAAGTTTAGGAACTTCATCTCCGCCCTTTCAACCTCGGCGTCAGCACATAACTTCTTCATTACTAACTCCTTCAGATCGTCCCACCTCATCTCTTTGATCTCTTCTCGGGTCTTCCTCTGCTCCACACTCTCCCACCAATACATAGCCTCATCCTCGAATGATTGAGTAGCATAACCTACCGCTTGATCGGGACGGCACTCGCTAATGCGGATAACCTTATCCATGGCGGTTATCCACTGAAGAGTAGCGATTGCGTCTCCTAAACCAGTCAGCTTAGGCGGGTCACAACCTTTGAAGGACTTATAGTTGCAACCGCCTCGGCCCTTCTTCCTATCATCATCTTTCACAGACCTTACCTCACTTGAGTCACCCCTTTCCCTATCGTCATCCTTCCTACCATTACCACCCGCCCCTTCAACAGTTCTTTCACGGCTTCCAGCAGACCTTCCCGGGGTAATATTTTTCACAGCAGTGGCTACAGCTTGAACAATAGCTGCTTGAATTGCAGGATCCAGTTGAACTCCTTCATTGTTTTCCGGGTTCCTTCCCGCTGCGCTTCCTTCAGCTTCAGTGTTGGAAGCGGTCTCAACCGAAGGTTGCTGGACACGACGAGGCCTGCCGCGTCGTCCAGTGCGACCTCCGGCTCCAACAATGTCTCCGGCTCCAGCCATTGTATTCTAAAAGGGAAAACACAGACATCATCATTCAAGGAACTATTTAGTACAAGGATAGCAAGGCTAACAGGTAATAACAGTGGCCAGCTGTGACTGGCTGATCACATTGCTTTCCGTGTCCTATACACTTCCCTTTATGAGTCTATTTGTGCTGATTCTATTTAAGCAATTAGTCAAATCAACAATCAATTATTCCTATCCCTTTTGTTCACATATATTTTCTTTCTCATTAACATATATCATTTAATCATACAATTTACCTTTACTGATCTTGCTTGAGCGACACATGGTATTCTTGGACTGGCATCTTCTTTCATTTCTTACTTATATCCCATACTCTGTTCGAGTCTAAGCATGTAGGATGCTTAAATCTCTCGAACTTTGCTCTGATACCAACTTGTAAGGCCCCGTTACCGGTAACCCTACTTTCGTGTTGGATTTACTCATAAACACAGTTCTAAATATCAGAGTTAATTAAAACATTTACGCGGAATATAAAACTTTCATAAAACATTACAATATTTCATAACTTGTCTCAAAACGTCCTTTGTCTTTCACATTAAAACATTAAAATTAAAACATCGTGAGTCTTCAGATGCCAGGCTCTTATTCTTCTGCCATGTGTCCCCGCTCAAGCCAGCTGTCTCATCCTACTCACCTGCGTGCATACTAAAAGTCAGCTACGCTGAGTGAGTTCTAGTTAATCACATAATCATACAATACATTCTTTACACTTCATACTTAACCTCTTAACTTTCTTTCATACACACTTAAGTGCTTTTACTTTCATTTTTACCTTCATACTTTCTTTACATACATAATCATACGTTTTAAAGAGCCTTTCGCCCTATAACCTCACAGATATTATAAGGGTCTGGTCCCTAGTTTTCGAATATTAGAAGGGTTCGATTCCCTAACATCACAGATATTATAAGGGTCTGGTCCCTACCATCACAGATATTATAAGGGTCTGGTCCCTAGTTTCGAATATTAGAAGGGTTCGATTCCCTAACATCACAGATATTATAAGGGTCTGGTCCCTAACATCACAGATATTATAAGGGTCTGGTCCCTAGTTTTCGAATAATAGTAGGGTTCGATTCCCTCTTCGTTCCATACATTATACCCCGAGTATTTTTAGGGCTCGGTACCCTTTTCGTAACCATACAACCATACATCATACCTCGAGTATTATTAGGGCTCGGTACCCCTTTTCGTAACCATACGACCATACATCATTATTTCCTTCTTTTATTATCTCTATCACGTTCATACGCATAAGCATTCATATTATACTTACCTTATACATAGCATTACAACCTGACAGTACGTGCAATATCCGAAGATCGTTCACGTACCATCAAGCAATCATTCTTACATAACACATATATCACATAGGGCATACACTTATCACTTAGGATAAATGTATTAACAACACATCAAGTATGCACACAGCCCCGAAAACATAACAAGGAATGGGGCTAGAAACTCACCTGAACACGGTTACGTTCACCGTTAATCGTAATTCCTTTCTTCAGTTGTGCACGGCTGACTGTATAACAAGTATACGTATCAATTAACTATCACTTCTCATAATGTATGTCTATCTTTATATGACCCACAACGAACGGGGGTCCGGGGGCAGCGCCCCTGGCAGCGGGGCCTAGGGGCGGCAGCCCCTAGCAGGGTCCAAGGGGCAGAGCCCCTGGCTGGGGTCGAGCTGCGTGAGTCTCAGCACAAACAACGAAATCCTTGTCACCATCGGGTAGAGTAAGGATTGGAGCTTGCGTGAGTCTCTTCTTCAATTTTTCAAAGGCTTCTTCCTGAAACTTTCCCCAACTGAATACTATCGACTTTCGAGTCATACCGGTCAGCGGTGCGGCTATCTTGGAGAAACCTTCGATGAATCTCCTATAGTAGCCAGCTAACCCTAGGAAGCTTCGTATATCAGTCGGGTTCTGCGGAGTCTTCCAATTCGTTATCGCTTCAATCTTAGCTGGGTCCACGGTAATCCCTTCCGGATTAATCACGTGACCTAAAAATTGCACTTCTCTTAACCAGAACGCGCACTTCGAAAACTTGGCATACAACTTCTCTTTCTTCAGAGTCTCCAATACCTCTCTCAGATGCTCAGCATGGTCAGACTCGTTCTTTGAATAAATCAATATATCGTCAATGAACACGATAACCGACTTATCCAACATCGGCCGACACACCGTATTCATCATGTCCATAAATGCTGCAGGAGCATTTGTTAGACCGAATGACATTACGAGGAACTCGTAGTGTCCATATCGCGTTCGGAACGCTGTCTTAGGGATGTCTGCCTCCTTCACCTTCAGCTGATGGTAGCCTGATCTGAGATCTATTCGTGAGAACCAACTTGAACCTTGAAGTTGGTCAAACAGATCATCAATCCTTGGCAACGGATATCTATTCTTTACCGTAAGCTTATTCAAATCACGATAGTCTATGCACATTCTCATACTTCCATCCTTCTTTTTCACGAACAACACTGGTGCGCCCCACGGGGAAACACTCGGTCTTATGAAACCTTTGTCGAGGAGTTCTTGCAGTTGTGACATCAATTCTTTCATCTCGGACGGTGCTAGACGGTAAGGCGCTTTCGCGACAGGTTGGGCTCCTGGTATTAAATCTATCTGAAATTCTATCTCTCGCTCCGGCGGCAACCCCGGAAGATCCTCAGGGAATACTTCTGGGTAGTCGCGTACAATAGGAACATCTTTCATTTCTTTCGTCTCGGCCGCAGCGTTGACGACATACGCCAGGTAGGCACGACACCCTCGCCTTAGCAAACCCTCGGCTTTTATCATCGAAATGACATTAAGCCCAGAACTTTCCTTATCACCATAAACCGTTACCGCACTACCATCCAATGACTTTAACCTTATCATCCTACTCTTACATACTATCTGAGCCTCAAACTCAAACAACCAATCCATACCCAAAACCACATCGAACCCTCCCAAGGTCATAACGTACAAGGTAACCGGGAACTCATGTCCTTCCAATTCTATCTTACAGTTCTTAACCATTTTTGTTATTTTAACCGAAGTGTCACTGGCGGTTTCTACTACAAAAGTTTCAGACACTCGGCAATATTTCATTTTAGCTAGTTTACTAAATGGTGTGGCTACGAAACTTTTGTTTGCGCCCGAATCAAATAATACAGAAGCGGAAACACCGTTCACTAGAAACGTACCTGTGACGACATCCGGAATCTGCTTGGCTTGTTCTTGGGTCAGCATGTAGGCTCTAGTTCTTGGCCTAGCTTGATCGGCATCCTTCCTTCCACTACCTCCAGCTTCACCATCTGTGCACTCTCTCGCCATGTGGCCTGTCTTGCCACATTTGTAACATGCTGGCTTTGCACTGCACTCATTGGCATAATGCCCTACCTTCCCACACTTATAACACACATTAGACCCCATCCGGCATTCCCCACCGTGAGCCTTTCCACATTTGAGACAAACACCAGAACTTTTACCTCACTTGCACTCACCACCATGCATCTTTCCGCAGGTCTTACACGATCTCTTCTCCCACACTCTCTGCTTCTTATCTTTGGGGTTCCATAACTGAGTACCTGGTCGTTTAGCAGGAGCGGCCCATTTCTTCTCTTTCTTCTCGTCTCCCACCACCACATCATCCGCAGCCAGGTCTGCATAGACCATCTCTGCGAGTTCGACAGCAGAATCGAAAGTAGCAGGTTTACTTGTCCTGACTAACATGCGGACTCTCTGTGGTAATCCCCTCACATAACACTTGATTCTCTTAGCCTCAGTGCTGACCATATCGGGTACCAACCTAGACATTCGATTGAACTCTGTAGTGTACTCACGATGTGTCATCGTCCCAGCTTTCAAGTTTAGGAACTTCATCTCCGCCCTTTCAACCTCGGCGTCAGCACATAACTTCTTCATTACTAACTCCTTCAGATCGTCCCACCTCATCTCTTTGATCTCTTCTCGGGTCTTCCTCTGCTCCACACTCTCCCACCAATACATAGCCTCATCCTCGAATGATTGAGTAGCATAACCTACCGCTTGATCGGGACGGCACTCGCTAATGCGGATAACCTTATCCATGGCGGTTATCCACTGAAGAGTAGCGATTGCGTCTCCTAAACCAGTCAGCTTAGGCGGGTCACAACCTTTGAAGGACTTATAGTTGCAACCGCCTCGGCCCTTCCTCTTATCATCATCTTTCACAGACCTTACCTCACTTGAGTCACCCCTTTCCCTATCGTCATCCTTCCTACCATTACCACCCGCCCCTTCAACAGTTCTTTCACGGCTTCCAGCAGACCTTCCCGGGGTAATATTTTTCACAGCAGTGGCTACAGCTTGAACAATAGCTGCTTGAATTGCAGGATCCAGTTGAACTCCTTCATTGTTTTCCGGGTTCCTTCCCGCTGCGCTTCCTTCAGCTTCAGTGTTGGAAGCGGTCTCAACCGAAGGTTGCTGGACACGACGAGGCCTGCCGCGTCGTCCAGTGCGACCTCCGGCTCCAACAATGTCTCCGGCTCCAGCCATTGTATTCTAAAAGGGAAAACACAGACATCATCATTCAAGGAACTATTTAGTACAAGGATAGCAAGGCTAACAGGTAATAACAGTGGCCAGCTGTGACTGGCTGATCACATTGCTTTCCGTGTCCTATACACTTCCCTTTATGAGTCTATTTGTGCTGATTCTATTTAAGCAATTAGTCAAATCAACAATCAATTATTCCTATCCCTTTTGTTCACATATATTTTCTTTCTCATTAACATATATCATTTAATCATACAATTTACCTTTACTGATCTTGCTTGAGCGACACATGGTATTCTTGGACTGACATCTTCTTTCATTTCTTACTTATATCCCATACTCTGTTCGAGTCTAAGCATGTAGGATGCTTAAATCTCTCGAACTTTGCTCTGATACCAACTTGTAAGGCCCCGTTACCGGTAACCCTACTTTCGTGTTGGATTTACTCATAAACACAGTTCTAAATATCAGAGTTAATTAAAACATTTACGCGGAATATAAAACTTTCATAAAACATTACAATATTTCATAACTTGTCTCAAAACGTCCTTTGTCTTTCACATTAAAACATTAAAATTAAAACATCGTGAGTCTTCAGATGCCAGGCTCTTATTCTTCTGCCATGTGTCCCCGCTCAAGCCAGCTGTCTCATCCTACTCACCTGCGTGCATACTAAAAGTCAGCTACGCTGAGTGAGTTCTAGTTAATCACATAATCATACAATACATTCTTTACACTTCATACTTAACCTCTTAACTTTCTTTCATACACACTTAAGTGCTTTTACTTTCATTTTTACCTTCATACTTTCTTTACATACATAATCATACGTTTTAAAGAGCCTTTCGCCCTATAACCTCACAGATATTATAAGGGTCTGGTCCCTAGTTTTCGAATATTAGAAGGGTTCGATTCCCTAACATCACAGATATTATAAGGGTCTGGTCCCTACCATCACAGATATTATAAGGGTCTGGTCCCTAGTTTCGAATATTAGAAGGGTTCGATTCCCTAACATCACAGATATTATAAGGGTCTGGTCCCTAACATCACAGATATTATAAGGGTCTGGTCCCTAGTTTTCGAATAATAGTAGGGTTCGATTCCCTCTTCGTTCCATACATTATACCCCGAGTATTTTTAGGGCTCGGTACCATTTTCGTAACCATACAACCATACATCATACCTCGAGTATTATTAGGGCTCGGTACCCCTTTTCGTAACCATACGACCATACATCATTATTTCCTTCTTTTATTATCTCTATCACGTTCATACGCATAAGCATTCATATTATAATTACCTTATACATAGCATTACAACCTGACAGTACGTGCAATATCCGAAGATCGTTCACGTACCATCAAGCAATCATTCTTACATAACACATATATCACATAGGGCATACACTTATCACTTAGGATAAATGTATTAACAACACATCAAGTATGCACACAGCCCCGAAAACATAACAAGGAATGGGGCTAGAAACTCACCTGAACACGGTTACGTTCACCGTTAATCGTAATTCCTTTCTTCAGTTGTGCACGGCTGACTGTATAACAAGTATACGTATCAATTAACTATCACTTCTCATAATGTATGTCTATCTTTATATGACCCACAACGAACGGGGGTCCGGGGGCAGCGCCCCTGGCAGCGGGGCCTAGGGGCGGCAGCCCCTAGCAGGGTCCAAGGGGCAGAGCCCCTGGCTGGGGTCGAGCTGCGTGAGTCTCAGCACAAACAACGAAATCCTTGTCACCATCGGGTAGAGTAAGGATTGGAGCTTGCGTGAGTCCCTTCTTCAATTTTTCAAAGGCTTCTTCCTGAAACTTTCCCCAACTGAATACTATCGACTTTCGAGTCATACCGGTCAGCGGTGCGGCTATCTTGGAGAAACCTTCGATGAATCTCCTATAGTAGCCAGCTAACCCTAGGAAGCTTCGTATATCAGTCGGGTTCTGCGGAGTCTTCCAATTCGTTATCGCTTCAATCTTAGCTGGGTCCACGGTAATCCCTTCCGGATTAATCACGTGACCTAAAAATTGCACTTCTCTTAACCAGAACGCGCACTTCGAAAACTTGGCATACAACTTCTCTTTCTTCAGAGTCTCCAATACCTCTCTCAGATGCTCAGCATGGTCAGACTCGTTCTTTGAATAAATCAATATATCGTCAATGAAGACGATAACCGACTTATCCAACATCGGCCGACACACCGTATTCATCATGTCCATAAATGCTGCAGGAGCATTTGTTAGACCGAATGACATTACGAGGAACTCGTAGTGTCCATATCGCGTTCGGAACGCTGTCTTAGGGATGTCTGCCTCCTTCACCTTCAGCTGATGGTAGCCTGATCTGAGATCTATTCGTGAGAACCAACTTGAACCTTGAAGTTGGTCAAACAGATCATCAATCCTTGGCAACGGATATCTATTCTTTACCGTAAGCTTATTCAAATCACGATAGTCTATGCACATTCTCATACTTCCATCCTTCTTTTTCACGAACAACACTGGTGCGCCCCACGGGGAAACACTCGGTCTTATGAAACCTTTGTCGAGGAGTTCTTGCAGTTGTGACATCAATTCTTTCATCTCGGACGGTGCTAGACGGTAAGGCGCTTTCGCGACAGGTTGGGCTCCTGGTATTAAATCTATCTGAAATTCTATCTCTCGCTCCGGCGGCAACCCCGGAAGATCCTCAGGGAATACTTCTGGGTAGTCGCGTACAATAGGAACATCTTTCATTTCTTTCGTCTCGGCCGCAGCGTTGACGACATACGCCAGGTAGGCACGACACCCTCGCCTTAGCAAACCCTCGGCTTTTATCATCGAAATGACATTAAGCCCAGAACTTTCCTTATCACCATAAACCGTTACCGCACTACCATCCAATGACTTTAACCTTATCATCCTACTCTTACATACTATCTGAGCCTCAAACTCAAACAACCAATCCATACCCAAAACCACATCGAACCCTCCCAAGGTCATAACGTACAAGGTAACCGGGAACTCATGTCCTTCCAATTCTATCTTACAGTTCTTAACCATTTTTGTTATTTTAACCGAAGTGTCACTGGCGGTTTCTACTACAAAAGTTTCAGACACTCGGCAACATTTCATTTTAGCTAGTTTACTAAATGGTGTGGCTACGAAACTTTTGTTTGCGCCCGAATCAAATAATACAGAAGCGGAAACACCGTTCACTAGAAACGTACCTGTGACGACATCCGGAATCTGCTTGGCTTGTTCTTGGGTCAGCATGTAGGCTCTAGTTCTTGGCCTAGCTTGATCGGCATCCTTCCTTCCACTACCTCCAGCTTGACCATCTGTGCACTCTCTCGCCATGTGGCCTGTCTTGCCACATTTGTAACATGCTGGCTTTGCACTGCACTCATTGGCATAATGCCCTACCTTCCCACACTTATAACACACATTAGACCCCATCCGGCATTCCCCACCGTGAGCCTTTCCACATTTGAGACAAACACCAGAACTTTTACCCCACTTGCACTCACCACCATGCATCTTTCCGCAGGTCTTACACGATCTCTTCTCCCACACTCTCTGCTTGTTATCTTTGGGGTTCCATAACTGAGTACCGGGTCGTTTAGCAGGAGCGGCCCATTTCTTCTCTTTCTTCTCGTCTCCCACCACCACATCATCCGCAGCCAGGTCTGCATAGACCATCTCTGCGAGTTCGACAGCAGAATCGAAAGTAGCAGGTTTACTTGTCCTGACTAACATGCGGACTCTCTGTGGTAATCCCCTCACATAACACTTGATTCTCTTAGCCTCAGTGCTGACCATATCGGGTACCAACCTAGACATTCGATTGAACTCTGTAGTGTACTCACGATGTGTCATCGTCCCAGCTTTCAAGTTTAGGAACTTCATCTCCGCCCTTTCAACCTCGGCGTCAGCACAGAACTTCTTCATTACTAACTCCTTCAGATCGTCCCACCTCATCTCTTTGATCTCTTCTCGGGTCTTCCTCTGCTCCACACTCTCCCACCAATACATAGCCTCATCCTCGAATGATTGAGTAGCATAACCTACCGCTTGATCGGGACGGCACTCGCTAATGCGGATAACCTTATCCATGGCGGTTATCCACTGAAGAGTAGCGATTGCGTCTCCTAAACCAGTCAGCTTAGGCGGGTCACAACCTTTGAAGGACTTATAGTTGCAACCGCCTCGGCCCTTCTTCCTATCATCATCTTTCACAGACCTTACCTCACTTGAGTCACCCCTTTCCCTCTCGTCATCCTTCCTACCATTACCACCCGCCCCTTCAACAGTTCTTTCACGGCTTCCAGCAGACCTTCCCGGGGTAATATTTTTCACAGCAGTGGCTACAGCTTGAACAATAGCTGCTTGAATTGCAGGATCCAGTTGAACTCCTTCATTGTTTTCCGGGTTCCTTCCCGCTGCGCTTCCTACAGCTTCAGTGTTGGAAGCGGTCTCAACCGAAGGTTGCTGGACACGACGAGGCCTGCCGCGTCGTCCAGTGCGACCTCCGGCTCCAACAATGTCTCCGGCTCCAGCCATTGTATTCTAAAAGGGAAAACACAGACATCATCATTCAAGGAACTATTTAGTACAAGGATAGCAAGGCTAACAGGTAATAACAGTGGCCAGCTGTGACTAGCTGATCACATTGCTTTCCGTGTCCTATACACTTCCCTTTATGAGTCTATTTGTGCTGATTCTACTTAAGCAATTAGTCAAATCAACAATCAATTATTCCTATCCCTTTTGTTCACATATATTTTCTTTCTCATTAACATATATCATTTAATCATACAATTTACCTTTACTGATCTTGCTTGAGCGACACATGGCATTCTTGGACTGGCATCTTCTTTCATTTCTTACTTATATCCCAAACTCTGTTCGAGTCTAAGCATGTAGGATGCTTAAATCTCTCGAACTTTGCTCTGATACCAACTTGTAAGGCCCCGTTACCGGTAACCCTACTTTCGTGTTAGATTTACTCATAAACACATTTCTAAATATCAGAGTTAATTTTTACGTGGAATATAAAACTTTCATAAAACATTACAATATTTCATAACTTGTCTCAAAACGTCCTTTGTCTTTCACATTAAAACATTAAAATTAAAACATCGTAAGTCTTCAGATGCCAGGCTCTTATTCTTCTGCCATGTGTCCCCGCTCAAGCCAGCTGTCTCATCCTACTCACCTTCGTGCATACTAAAAGTCAGCTACGCTGAGTGAGTTCTAGTTAATCACATAATCATACAATACATTCTTTACACTTCATACTTAACCTCTTAACTTTCTTTCATACACACTTAAGTGCTTTTACTTTCATTTTTACCTTCATACTTTCTTTACATACATAATCATACGTTTTAAAGAGCCTTTCGCCCTATAACCTCACAGATATTATAAGGGTCTGGTCCCTAGTTTTCGAATATTAGAAGGGTTCGATTCCCTAACATCACAGATATTATAAGGGTCTGGTCCCTACCATCACAGATATTATAAGGGTCTGGTCCCTAGTTTCGAATATTAGAAGGGTTCGATTCCCTAACATCACAGATATTATAAGGGCCTGGTCCCTAACATCACAGATATTATAAGGGTCTGGTCCCTAGTTTTCGAATAATAGTAGGGTTCGATTCCCTCTTCGTTCCATACATTATACCCCGAGTATTTTTAGGGCTCGGTACCCTTTTCGTAACCATACAACCATACATCATACCTCGAGTGTTATTAGTGCTCGGTGCCCCTTTTCGTAACCATACGACCATACATCATTATTTCCTTCTTTTATTATCTCTATCACGTTCATACGCATAAGCATTCATATTATACTTACCTTATACATAGCATTACAACCTGACAGTACGTGCAATATCCGAAGATCGTTCACGTACCATCAAGCAATCATTCTTACATAACACATATATCACATAGGGCATACACTTATCACTTAGGATAAATGTATTAACAACACATCAAGTATGCACACAGCCCCGAAAACATAACAAGGAATGGGGCTAGAAACTCACCTGAACACGGTTACGTTCACCGTTAATCGTAATTCCTTTCTTCAGTTGTGCACGGCTGACTGTATAACAAGTATACGTATCAATTAACTATCACTTCTCATAATGTATGTCTATCTTTATATGACCCACAACGAACGGGGGTCCGGGGGCAGCGCCCCTGGCAGCGGGGTCTAGGGGCGGCAGCCCCTAGCAGGGTCCAAGGGGCAGAGCCCCTTGCTGGGGTCGAGCTGCGTGAGTCTCAGCACAAACAACGAAATCCTTGTCACCATCGGGTAGAGTAAGGATTGGAGCTTGCGTGAGTCTCTTCTTCAATTTTTCAAAGGCTTCTTCCTGAAACTTTCTCCAACTGAATACTATCGACTTTCGAGTCATACCGGTCAGCGGTGCGGCTATCTTGGAGAAACCTTCGATGAATCTCCTATAGTAGCCAGCTAACCCTAGGAAGCTTCGTATATCAGTCGGGTTCTGCGGAGTCTTCCTATTCGTTATCGCTTCAATCTTTGCTGGGTCCACGGTAATCCCTTCCGGATTAATCACGTGACCTAAAAATTGCACTTCTCTTAACCAGAACGCGCACTTCGAAAACTTGGCATACAACTTCTCTTTCTACAGAGTCTCCAATACCTCTCTCAGATGCTCAGCATGGTCAGACTCGTTCTTTGAATAAATCAATATATCGTCAATGAAGACGATAACCGACTTATCCAACATCGGCCGACACACCCTATTCATCATGTCCATAAATGCTGCAGGAGCATTTGTTAGACCGAATGACATTACGAGGAACTCGTAGTGCCCATACCGCGTTCGGAACGCTGTCTTAGGGATGTCTGCCTCCTTCACCTTCAGCTGATGGTAGCCTGATCTGAGATCTATTCGTGAGAACCAACTTGAACCTTGAAGTTGGTCAAACAGATCATCAATCCTTGGCAACGGATATCTATTCTTTACCGTAAGCTTATTCAAATCACGATAGTCTATGCACATTCTCATACTTCCATCCTTCTTTTTCACGAACAACACTGGTGCGCCCCACGGGGAAACACTCGGTCTTATGAAACCTTTGTCGAGGAGTTCTTGCAGTTGTGACATCAATTCTTTCATCTCGGACGGTGCTAGACGGTAAGGCGCTTTCGCGACAGGTTGGGCTCCTGGTATTAAATCTATCTGAAATTCTATCTCTCGCTCCGGCGGCAACCCCGGAAGATCCTCAGGGAATACTTCTGGGTAGTCGCGTACAATAGGAACATCTTTCATTTCTTTCGTCTCGGCCGCAGCGTTGACGACATACGCCAGGTAGGCACGACACCCTCGCCTTAGCAAACCCTCGGCTTTTATCATCGAAATGACATTAAACCCAGAACTTTCCTTATCACCATAAACCGTTACCGCACTACCATCCAATGACTTTAACCTTATCATCCTACTCTTACATACTATCTGAGCCTCAAACTCAAACAACCAATCCATACCCAAAACCACATCGAACCCTCCCAAGGTCATAACGTACAAGGTAACCGGGAACTCATGTCCTTCCAATTCTATCTTACAGTTCTTAACCATTTTTGTTATTTTAACCGAAGTGTCACTGGCGGTTTCTACTACAAAAGTTTCAGACACTCGGCAACATTTCATTTTAGCTAGTTTACTAAATGGTGTGGCTACGAAACTTTTGTTTGCGCCCGAATCAAATAATACAGAAGCGGAAACACCGTTCACTAGAAACGTACCTGTGACGACATCCGGAATCTGCTTGGCTTGTTCTTGGGTCAGCATGTAGGCTCTAGTTCTTGGCCTAGCTTGATCGGCATCATTCCTTCCACTACCTCCAGCTTGACCATCTGTGCACTCTCTCGCCATGTGGCCTGTCTTGCCACATTTGTAACATGCTGGCTTTGCACTGCACTCATTGGCATAATGCCCTACCTTCCCACACTTATAACACACATTAGACCCCATCCGGTGTTCCCCACCGTGAGCCTTTCCACATTTGAGACAAACACCAGAACTTTTACCCCACTTGCACTCACCACCATGCATCTTTCCGCAGGTCTTACACGATCTCTTCTCCCACACTCTCTGCTTCTTATCTTTGGGGTTCCATAACTGAGTACCGGGTCGTTTAGCAGGAGCGGCCCATTTCTTCTCTTTCTTCTCGTCTCCCACCACCACATCATCCGCAGCCAGGTCTGCATAGACCATCTCTGCGAGTTCGACAGCAGAATCGAAAGTAGCAGGTTTACTTGTCCTGACTAACATGCGGACTCTCTGTGGTAATCCCCTCACATAACACTTGATTCTCTTAGCCTCAGTGCTGACCATATCGGGTACCAACCTAGACATTCGATTGAACTCTGTAGTGTACTCACGATGTGTCATCGTCCCAGCTTTCAAGTTTAGGAACTTCATCTCCGCCCTTTCAACCTCGGCGTCAGCACAGAACTTCTTCATTACTAACTCCTTCAGATCGTCCCACCTCATCTCTTTGATCTCTTCTCGGGTCTTCCTCTGCTCCACACTCTCCCACCAATACATAGCCTCATCCTCGAATGATTGAGTAGCATAACCTACCGCTTGATCGGGACGGCACTCGCTAATGCGGATAACCTTATCCATGGCGGTTATCCACTGAAGAGTAGCGATTGCGTCTCCTAAACCAGTCAGCTTAGGCGGGTCACAACCTTTGAAGGACTTATAGTTGCAACCGCCTCGGCCCTTCTTCCTATCATCATCTTTCACAGACCTTACCTCACTTGAGTCACCCCTTTCCCTCTCGTCATCCTTCCTACCATTACCACCCGCCCCTTCAACAGTTCTTTCACGGCTTCCAGCAGACCTTCCCGGGGTAATATTTTTCACAGCAGTGGCTACAGCTTGAACAATAGCTGCTTGAATTGCAGGATCCAGTTGAACTCCTTCATTGTTTTCCGGGTTCCTTCCCGCTGCGCTTCCTTCAGCTTCAGTGTTGGAAGCGGTCTCAACCGAAGGTTGCTGGACACGACGAGGCCTGCCGCGTCGTCCAGTGCGACCTCCGGCTCCAACAAAGTCTCCGGCTCCAGCCATTGTATTCTAAAAGGGAAAACACAGACATCATCATTCAAGGAACTATTTAGTACAAGGATAGCAAGGCTAACAGGTAATAACAGTGGCCAGCTGTGACTAGCTGATCACATTGCTTTCCGTGTCCTATACACTTCCCTTTATGAGTCCATTTGTGCTGATTCTACTTAAGAAATTAGTCAAATCAACAATCAATTATTCCTATCCCTTTTGTTCACATATATTTTCTTTCTCATTAACATATATCACTTAATCATACAATTTACCTTTACTGATCTTGCTTGAGCGACACATGGCATTCTTGGACTGGCATCTTCTTTCATTTCTTACTTATATCCCATACTCTGTTCGAGTCTAAGCATGTAGGATGCTTAAATCTCTCGAACTTTGCTCTGATACCAACTTATAAGGCCCCGTTACCGGTAACCCTACTTTCGTGTTGGATTTACTCATAAACACAGTTCTAAATATCAGAGTTAATTAAAACATTTACGCGGAATATAAAACTTTCATAAAACATTACAATATTTCATAACTTGTCTCAAAACGTCCTTTGTCTTTCACATTAAAACATTAAAATTAAAACATCGTAAGTCTTCAGATGCCAGGCTCTTATTCTTCTGCCATGTGTCCCCGCTCAAGCCAGCTGTCTCATCCTACTCACCTGCGTGCATACTAAAAGTCAGCTACGCTGAGTGAGTTCTAGTTAATCACATAATCATACAATACATTCTTTACACTTCATACTTAACCTCTTAACTTTCTTTCATACACACTTAAGTGCTTTTACTTTCATTTTTACCTTCATACTTTCTTTACATACATAATCATAAGTTTTAAAGAGCCTTTCGCCCTATAACCTCACAGATATTATAAGGGTCTGGTCCCTAGTTTTCGAATATTAGAAGGGTTCGATTCCCTAACATCACAGATATTATAAGGGTCTGGTCCCTACCATCACAGATATTATAAGGGTCTGGTCCCTAGTTTCGAATATTAGAAGGGTTCGATTCCCTAACATCACAGATATTATAAGGGTCTGGTCCCTAACATCACAGATATTATAAGGGTCTGGTCCCTAGTTTTCGAATAATAGTAGGGTTCGATTCCCTCTTCGTTCCATACATTATACCCCGAGTATTTTTAGGGCTCGGTACCCTTTTCGTAACCATACAACCATACATCATACCTCGAGTATTATTAGGGCTCGGTACCCCTTTTCGTAACCATACGACCATACATCATTATTTCCTTCTTTTATTATCTCTATCACGTTCATACGCATAAGCATTCATATTATACTTACCTAATACATAGCATTACAACCTGACAGTACGTGCAATATCCGAAGATCGTTCACGTACCATCAACCAATCATTCTTACATAACACATATATCACATAGGGCATACACTTATCACTTAGGATAAATGTATTAACAACACATCAAGTATGCACACAGCCCCAAAAACATAACAAGGAATGGGGCTAGAAACTCACCTGAACACGGTTACGTTCACCGTTAATCGTAATTCCTTTCTTCAGTTGTGCACGGCTGACTGTATAACAAGTATACGTATCAATTAACTATCACTTCTCATAATGTATGTCTATCTTTATATGACCCACAACGAACGGGGGTCCGGGGGCAGCGCCCCTGGCAGCGGGGTCTAGGGGCGGCAGCCCCTAGCAGGGTCCAAGGGGCAGAGCCCCTGGCTGGGGTCGAGCTGCGTGAGTCTCAGCACAAACAACGAAATCCTTGTCACCATCGGGTAGAGTAAGGATTGGAGCTTGCGTGAGTCTCTTCTTCAATTTTTCAAAGGCTTCTTCCTGAAACTTTCCCCAACTGAATACTATCGACTTTCGAGTCATACCGGTCAGCGGTGCGGCTATCTTGGAGAAACCTTCGATGAATCTCCTATAGTAGCCAGCTAACCCTAGGAAGCTTCGTATATCAGTCGGGTTCTGCGGAGTCTTCCAATTCGTTATCGCTTCAATCTTTGCTGGGTCAACGGTAATCCCTTCCGGATTAATCACGTGACCTAAAAATTGCACTTCTCTTAACCAGAACGCGCACTTCGAAAACTCGGCATACAACTTCTCTTTCTTCAGAGTCTCCAATACCTCTCTCAGATGCTCAGCATGGTCAGACTCGTTCTTTGAATAAATCAATATATCGTCAATGAAGACGATAACCGACATATCCAACATCGGCCGACACACCCTATTCATCATGTCCATAAATGCTGCAGGAGCATTTGTTAGACCGAATGACATTACGAGGAACTCGTAGTGCCCATACCGCGTTCGGAACGCTGTCTTAGGGATGTCTGCCTCCTTCACCTTCAGCTGATGGTAGCCTGATCTGAGATCTATTCGTGAGAACCAACTTGAACCTTGAAGTTGGTCAAACAGATCATCAATCCTTGGCAACGGATATCTATTCTTTGCCGTAAGCTTATTCAAATCACGATAGTCTATGCACATTCTCATACTTCCATCCTTCTTTTTCACGAACAACACTGGTGCGCCCCACGGGGAAACACTCGGTCTTATGAAACCTTTGTCGAGGAGTTCTTGCAGTTGTGACATCAATTCTTTCATCTCGGACGGTGCTAGACGGTAAGGCGCTTTCGCGACAGGTTGGGCTCCTTGTATTAAATCTATCTGAAATTCTATCTCTCGCTCCGGCGGCAACCCCGGAAGATCCTCAGGGAATACTTCTGGGTAGTCGCGTACAATAGGAACATCTTTCATTTCTTTCGTCTCGGCCGCAGCGTTGACGACATACGCCAGGTAGGCACGACACCCTCGCCTTAGCAAACCCTCGGCTTTTATCATCGAAATGACATTAAGCCTAGAACTTTCCTTATCACCATAAACCGTTACCGCACTACCATCCAATGACTTTAACCTAATCATCCTACTCTTACATACTATCTGAGCCTCAAACTCAAACAACCAATCCATACCCAAAACCACATCGAACCCTCCCAAGGTCATAACGTACAAGGTAACCGGGAACTCATGTCCTTCCAATTCTATCTTACAGTTCTTATCCATTTTTGTTATTTTAACCGAAGTGTCACTGGCGGTTTCTACTACAAAAGTTTCAGACACTCGGCAACATTTCATTTTAGCTAGTTTACTAAATGGTGTGGCTACGAAACTTTTGTTTGCGCCCGAATCAAGTAATACAGAAGCGGAAACACCGTTCACTAGAAACGTACCTGTGACGACATCCGGAATCTGCTTGGCTTGTTCTTGGGTCAGCATGTAGGCTCTAGTTCTTGGCCTAGCTTGATCGGCATCCTTCCTTCCACTACCTCCAGCTTCACCATCTGTGCACTCTCTCGCCATGTGGCCTGTCTTGCCACATTTGTAACATGCTGGCTTTGCACTGCACTCATTGGCATAATGCCCTACCTTCCCACACTTATAACACACATTAGACCCCATCCGGCGTTCCCCACCGTGAGCCTTTCCACATTTGAGACAAACACCAGAACTTTTACCCCACTTGCACTCACCACCATGCATCTTTCCGCAGGTCTTACACGATCTCTTCTCCCACACTCTCTGCTTCTTATCTTTGGGGTTCCATAACTGAGTACCGGGTCGTTTAGCAGGAGCGGCCCATTTCTTCTCTTTCTTCTCGTCTCCCACCACCACATCATCCGCAGCCAGGTCTGCATAGACCATCTCTGCGAGTTCGACAGCAGAATCGAAAGTAGCAGGTTTACTTGTCCTGACTAACATGCGGACTCTCTGTGGTAATCCCCTCACATAACACTTGATTCTCTTAGCCTCAGTGCTGACCATATCGGGTACCAACCTAGACATTCGATTGAACTCTGTAGTGTACTCACGATGTGTCATCGTCCCAGCTTTCAAGTTTAGGAACTTCATCTCCGCCCTTTCAACCTCGGCGTCAGCACAGAACTTCTTCATTACTAACTCCTTCAGATCGTCCCACCTCATCTCTTTGATCTCTTCTCGGGTCTTCCTCTGCTCCACACTCTCCCACCAATACATAGCCTCATCCTCGAATGATTGAGTAGCATAACCTACCGCTTGATCGGGACGGCACTCGCTAATGCGGATAACCTTATCCATGGCGGTTATCCACTGAAGAGTAGCGATTGCGTCTCCTAAACCAGTCAGCTTAGGCGGGTCACAACCTTTGAAGGACTTATAGTTGCAACCGCCTCGGCCCTTCTTCCTATCATCATCTTTCACAGACCTTACCTCACTTGAGTCACCCCTTTCCCTCTCGTCATCCTTCCTACCATTACCACCCGCCCCTTCAACAGTTCTTTCACGGCTTCCAGCAGACCTTCCCGGGGTAATATTTTTCACAGCAGTGGCTACAGCTTGAACAATAGCTGCTTGAATTGCAGGATCCAGTTGAACTCCTTCATTGTTTTCCGGGTTCCTTCCCGCTGCGCTTCCTTCAGCTTCAGTGTTGGAAGCGGTCTCAACCGAAGGTTGCTGGACACGACGAGGCCTGCCGCGTCGTCCAGTGCGACCTCCGGCTCCAACAAAGTCTCCGGCTCCAGCCATTGTATTCTAAAAGGGAAAACACAGACATCATCATTCAAGGAACTATTTAGTACAAGGATAGCAAGGCTAACAGGTAATAACAGTGGCCAGCTGTGACTAGCTGATCACATTGCTTTCCGTGTCCTATACACTTCCCTTTATGAGTCCATTTGTGCTGATTCTACTTAAGAAATTAGTCAAATCAACAATCAATTATTCCTATCCCTTTTGTTCACATATATTTTCTTTCTCATTAACATATATCACTTAATCATACAATTTACCTTTACTGATCTTGCTTGAGCGACACATGGCATTCTTGGACTGGCATCTTCTTTCATTTCTTACTTATATCCCATACTCTGTTCGAGTCTAAGCATGTAGGATGCTTAAATCTCTCGAACTTTGCTCTGATACCAACTTATAAGGCCCCGTTACCGGTAACCCTACTTTCGTGTTGGATTTACTCATAAACACAGTTCTAAATATCAGAGTTAATTAAAACATTTACGCGGAATATAAAACTTTCATAAAACATTACAATATTTCATAACTTGTCTCAAAACGTCCTTTGTCTTTCACATTAAAACATTAAAATTAAAACATCGTAAGTCTTCAGATGCCAGGCTCTTATTCTTCTGCCATGTGTCCCCGCTCAAGCCAGCTGTCTCATCCTACTCACCTGCGTGCATACTAAAAGTCAGCTACGCTGAGTGAGTTCTAGTTAATCACATAATCATACAATACATTCTTTACACTTCATACTTAACCTCTTAACTTTCTTTCATACACACTTAAGTGCTTTTACTTTCATTTTTACCTTCATACTTTCTTTACATACATAATCATAAGTTTTAAAGAGCCTTTCGCCCTATAACCTCACAGATATTATAAGGGTCTGGTCCCTAGTTTTCGAATATTAGAAGGGTTCGATTCCCTAACATCACAGATATTATAAGGGTCTGGTCCCTACCATCACAGATATTATAAGGGTCTGGTCCCTAGTTTCGAATATTAGAAGGGTTCGATTCCCTAACATCACAGATATTATAAGGGTCTGGTCCCTAACATCACAGATATTATAAGGGTCTGGTCCCTAGTTTTCGAATAATAGTAGGGTTCGATTCCCTCTTCGTTCCATACATTATACCCCGAGTATTTTTAGGGCTCGGTACCCTTTTCGTAACCATACAACCATACATCATACCTCGAGTATTATTAGGGCTCGGTACCCCTTTTCGTAACCATACGACCATACATCATTATTTCCTTCTTTTATTATCTCTATCACGTTCATACGCATAAGCATTCATATTATACTTACCTAATACATAGCATTACAACCTGACAGTACGTGCAATATCCGAAGATCGTTCACGTACCATCAACCAATCATTCTTACATAACACATATATCACATAGGGCATACACTTATCACTTAGGATAAATGTATTAACAACACATCAAGTATGCACACAGCCCCGAAAACATAACAAGGAATGGGGCTAGAAACTCACCTGAACACGGTTACGTTCACCGTTAATCGTAATTCCTTTCTTCAGTTGTGCACGGCTGACTGTATAACAAGTATACGTATCAATTAACTATCACTTCTCATAATGTATGTCTATCTTTATATGACCCACAACGAACGGGGGTCCGGGGGCAGCGCCCCTGGCAGCGGGGT
Organism: Bidens hawaiensis; assembly: GCF_021521415.1. Classification (NCBI taxonomy): domain Eukaryota; kingdom Viridiplantae; phylum Streptophyta; class Magnoliopsida; order Asterales; family Asteraceae; genus Bidens; species Bidens hawaiensis. The sequence goes on from NW_027491104.1 coordinate 150,680, forward strand.
CTAGGGGCGGCAGCCCCTAGCAGGGTCCAAGGGGCAGAGCCCCTGGCTGGGGTCGAGCTGCGTGAGTCTCAGCACAAACAACGAAATCCTTGTCACCATCGGGTAGAGTAAGGATTGGAGCTTGCGTGAGTCTCTTCTTCAATTTTTCAAAGGCTTCTTCCTGAAACTTTCCCCAACTGAATACTATCGACTTTCGAGTCATACCGGTCAGCGGTGCGGCTATCTTGGAGAAACCTTCGATGAATCTCCTATAGTAGCCAGCTAACCCTAGGAAGCTTCGTATATCAGTCGGGTTCTGCGGAGTCTTCCAATTCGTTATCGCTTCAATCTTTGCTGGGTCAACGGTAATCCCTTCCGGATTAATCACGTGACCTAAAAATTGCACTTCTCTTAACCAGAACGCGCACTTCGAAAACTCGGCATACAACTTCTCTTTCTTCAGAGTCTCCAATACCTCTCTCAGATGCTCAGCATGGTCAGACTCGTTCTTTGAATAAATCAATATATCGTCAATGAAGACGATAACCGACATATCCAACATCGGCCGACACACCCTATTCATCATGTCCATAAATGCTGCAGGAGCATTTGTTAGACCGAATGACATTACGAGGAACTCGTAGTGCCCATACCGCGTTCGGAACGCTGTCTTAGGGATGTCTGCCTCCTTCACCTTCAGCTGATGGTAGCCTGATCTGAGATCTATTCGTGAGAACCAACTTGAACCTTGAAGTTGGTCAAACAGATCATCAATCCTTGGCAACGGATATCTATTCTTTGCCGTAAGCTTATTCAAATCACGATAGTCTATGCACATTCTCATACTTCCATCCTTCTTTTTCACGAACAACACTGGTGCGCCCCACGGGGAAACACTCGGTCTTATGAAACCTTTGTCGAGGAGTTCTTGCAGTTGTGACATCAATTCTTTCATCTCGGACGGTGCTAGACGGTAAGGCGCTTTCGCGACAGGTTGGGCTCCTTGTATTAAATCTATCTGAAATTCTATCTCTCGCTCCGGCGGCAACCCCGGAAGATCCTCAGGGAATACTTCTGGGTAGTCGCGTACAATAGGAACATCTTTCATTTCTTTCGTCTCGGCCGCAGCGTTGACGACATACGCCAGGTAGGCACGACACCCTCGCCTTAGCAAACCCTCGGCTTTTATCATCGAAATGACATTAAGCCTAGAACTTTCCTTATCACCATAAACCGTTACCGCACTACCATCCAATGACTTTAACCTAATCATCCTACTCTTACATACTATCTGAGCCTCAAACTCAAACAACCAATCCATACCCAAAACCACATCGAACCCTCCCAAGGTCATAACGTACAAGGTAACCGGGAACTCATGTCCTTCCAATTCTATCTTACAGTTCTTATCCATTTTTGTTATTTTAACCGAAGTGTCACTGGCGGTTTCTACTACAAAAGTTTCAGACACTCGGCAACATTTCATTTTAGCTAGTTTACTAAATGGTGTGGCTACGAAACTTTTGTTTGCGCCCGAATCAAGTAATACAGAAGCGGAAACACCGTTCACTAGAAACGTACCTGTGACGACATCCGGAATCTGCTTGGCTTGTTCTTGGGTCAGCATGTAGGCTCTAGTTCTTGGCCTAGCTTGATCGGCATCCTTCCTTCCACTACCTCCAGCTTCACCATCTGTGCACTCTCTCGCCATGTGGCCTGTCTTGCCACATTTGTAACATGCTGGCTTTGCACTGCACTCATTGGCATAATGCCCTACCTTCCCACACTTATAACACACATTAGACCCCATCCGGCGTTCCCCACCGTGAGCCTTTCCACATTTGAGACAAACACCAGAACTTTTACCCCACTTGCACTCACCACCATGCATCTTTCCGCAGGTCTTACACGATCTCTTCTCCCACACTCTCTGCTTCTTATCTTTGGGGTTCCATAACTGAGTACCGGGTCGTTTAGCAGGAGCGGCCCATTTCTTCTCTTTCTTCTCGTCTCCCACCACCACATCATCCGCAGCCAGGTCTGCATAGACCATCTCTGCGAGTTCGACAGCAGAATCGAAAGTAGCAGGTTTACTTGTCCTGACTAACATGCGGACTCTCTGTGGTAATCCCCTCACATAACACTTGATTCTCTTAGCCTCAGTGCTGACCATATCGGGTACCAACCTAGACATTCGATTGAACTCTGTAGTGTACTCACGATGTGTCATCGTCCCAGCTTTCAAGTTTAGGAACTTCATCTCCGCCCTTTCAACCTCGGCGTCAGCACAGAACTTCTTCATTACTAACTCCTTCAGATCGTCCCACCTCATCTCTTTGATCTCTTCTCGGGTCTTCCTCTGCTCCACACTCTCCCACCAATACATAGCCTCATCCTCGAATGATTGAGTAGCATAACCTACCGCTTGATCGGGACGGCACTCGCTAATGCGGATAACCTTATCCATGGCGGTTATCCACTGAAGAGTAGCGATTGCGTCTCCTAAACCAGTCAGCTTAGGCGGGTCACAACCTTTGAAGGACTTATAGTTGCAACCGCCTCGGCCCTTCTTCCTATCATCATCTTTCACAGACCTTACCTCACTTGAGTCACCCCTTTCCCTCTCGTCATCCTTCCTACCATTACCACCCGCCCCTTCAACAGTTCTTTCACGGCTTCCAGCAGACCTTCCCGGGGTAATATTTTTCACAGCAGTGGCTACAGCTTGAACAATAGCTGCTTGAATTGCAGGATCCAGTTGAACTCCTTCATTGTTTTCTGGGTTCCTTCCAGCTGCGCTTCCTTCAGCTTCAGTGTTGGAAGCGGTCTCAACCGAAGGTTGCTGGACACGACGAGGCCTGCCGCGTCGTCCAGTGCGACCTCCGGCTCCAGCCATTGTATTCTAAAAGGGAAAACACAGACATCATCATTCAAGGAACTATTTAGTACAAGGATAGCAAGGCTAACAGGTAATAACAGTGGCCAGCTGTGACTAGCTGATCACATTGCTTTCCGTGTCCTATACACTTCCCTTTATGAGTCTATTTGTGCTGATTCTACTTAACCAATTAGTCAAATCAACAATCAATTATTCCTATCCCTTTTGTTCACATATATTTTCTTTCTCATTAACATATATAATTTAATCATACAATTTACCTTTACTGATCTTGCTTAAGCGACACATGGCATTCTTCGACTGGCATCTTTTTTCATTTCTTACTTATATCCCATACTCTGTTCGAGTCTAAGCATGTAGGATGCTTAAATCTCTCGAACTTTGCTCTGATACCAACTTGTAAGGCCCCGTTACCGGTAACCCTACTTTCGTGTTGGATTTACTCATAAACACAGTTCTAAATATCAGAGTTAATTAAAACATTTACGCGGAATATAAAACTTTCATAAAACATTACAATATTTCATAACTTGTCTCAAAACGTCCTTTGTCTTTCACATTAAAACATTAAAATTAAAACATCGTAAGTCTTCATATGCCAGGCTCTTATTCTTCTGCCATGTGTCCCCGCTCACGCCAGCTGTCTCATCCTACTCACCTGCGTGCATACTAAAAGTCAGCTACGCTGAGTGAGTTCTAGTTAATCACATAATCATACAATACATTCTTTACACTTCATACTTAACCTCTTAACTTTCTTTCATACACACTTAAGTGCTTTTACTTTCATTTTTACCTTCATACTTTCTTTACATACATAATCATACGTTTTAAAGAGCCTTTCACCCTATAACCTCACAGATATTATAAGGGTCTGGTCCCTAGTTTTCGAATATTAGAAGGGTTCGATTCCCTAACATCACAGATATTATAAGGGTCTGGTCCCTACCATCACAGATATTATAAGGGTCTGGTCCCTAGTTTCGAATATTAGAAGGGTTCGATTCCCTAACATCACAGATATTATAAGGGTCTGGTCCCTAACATCACAGATATTATAAGGGTCTGGTCCCTAGTTTTCGAATAATAGTAGGGTTCGATTCCCTCTTCGTTCCATACATTATACCCCGAGTATTTTTAGGGCTCGGTACCCTTTTCGTAACCATACAACCATACATCATACCTCGAGTATTATTAGGGCTCGGTACCCCTTTTCGTAACCATACGACCATACATCATTATTTCCTTCTTTTATTATCTCTATCACGTTCATACGCATAAGCATTCATATTATACTTACCTTATACATAGCATTACAACCTGACAGTACGTGCAATATCCGAAGATCGTTCACGTACCATCAAGCAATCATTCTTACATAACACATATATCACATAGGGCATACACTTATCACTTAGGATAAATGTATTAACAACACATCAAGTATGCACACAGCCCCGAAAACATAACAAGGAATGGGGCTAGAAACTCACCTGAACACGGTTACGTTCACCGTTAATCGTAATTCCTTTCTTCAGTTGTGCACGACTGACTGTATAACAAGTATACGTATCAATTAACTATCACTTCTCATAATGTATGTCTATCTTTATATGACCCACAACGAACGGGGGTCCGGGGGCAGCGCCCCTGGCAGCGGGGTGTAGGGGCGGCAGCCCCTAGCAGGGTCCAAGGGGCAGAGCCCCTGGCCGGGGTCGAGCTGCGTGAGTCTCAGCACAAACAACGAAATCCTTGTCACCATCGGGTAGAGTAAGGATTGGAGCTTGCGTGAGTCTCTTCTTCAATTTTTCAAAGGCTTCTTCCTGAAACTTTCCCCAACTGAATACTATCGACTTTCGAGTCATACCGGTCAGCGGTGCGGCTATCTTGGAGAAACCTTCGATGAATCTCCTATAGTAGCCAGCTAACCCTAGGAAGCTTCGTATATCAGTCGGGTTCTGCGGAGTCTTCCAATTCGTTATCGCTTCAATCTTTGCTGGGTCCACGGTAATCCCTTCCGGATTAATCACGTGACCTAAAAATTGCACTTCTCTTAACCAGAACGCGCACTTCGAAAACTTGGCATACAACTTCTCTTTCTTCAGAGTCTCCAATACCTCTCTCAGATGCTCAGCATGGTCAGACTCGTTCTTTGAATAAATCAATATATCGTCAATGAAGACGATAACCGACTTATCCAACATCGGCCGACACACCCTATTCATCATGTCCATAAATGCTGCAGGAGCATTTGTTAGACCGAATGACATTACGAGGAACTCGTAGTGTCCATACCGCGTTCGGAACGCTGTCTTAGGGATGTCTGCCTCCTTCACCTTCAGCTGATGGTAGCCTGATCTGAGATCTATTCGTGAGAACCAACTTGAACCTTGAAGTTGGTCAAACAGATCATCAATCCTTGGCAACGGATATCTATTCTTTACCGTAAGCTTATTCAAATCACGATAGTCTATGCACATTCTCATACTTCCATCCTTCTTTTTCACGAACAACACTGGTGCGCCCCACGGGGAAACACTCGGTCTTATGAAACCTTTGTCGAGGAGTTCTTGCAGTTGTGACATCAATTCTTTCATCTCGGACGGTGCTAGACGGTAAGGCGCTTTCGCGACAGGTTGGGCTCCTGGTATTAAATCTATCTGAAATTCTATCCCTCGCTCCGGCGGCAACCCCGGAAGATCCTCAGGGAATACTTCTGGGTAGTCGCGTACAATAGGAACATCTTTCATTTCTTTCGTCTCGGCCGCAGCGTTGACGACATACGCCAGGTAGGCACGACACCCTCGCCTTAGCAAACCCTCGGCTTTTATCAACGAAATGACATTAAGCCCAGAACTTTCCTTATCACCATAAACCGTTACCGCACTACCATCCAATGACTTTAACCTTATCATCCTACTCTTACATACTATCTGAGCCTCAAACTCAAACAACCAATCCATACCCAAAACCACATCGAACCCTCCCAAGGTCATAACGTACAAGGTAACCGGGAACTCATGTCCTTCCAATTCTATCTTACAGTTCTTAACCATTTTTTTTATTTTAACCGAAGTGTCACTGGCGGTTTCTACTACAAAAGTTTCAGACACTCGGCAACATTTCATTTTAGCTAGTTTACTAAATGGTGTGGCTACGAAACTTTTTGTTTGCGCCCGAATCAAATAATACAGAAGCGGAAACACCGTTCACTAGAAACGTACCTGTGACGACATCCGGAATCTGCTTGGCTTGTTCTTGGGTCAGCATGTAGGCTCTAGTTCTTGGCCTAGCTTGATCGGCATCCTTCCTTCCACTACCTCCAGCTTCACCATCTGTGCACTCTCTCGCCATGTGGCCTGTCTTGCCACATTTGTAACATGCTGGCTTTGCACTGCACTCATTGGCATAATGCCCTACCTTCCCACACTTATAACACACATTAGACCCCATCCGGCATTCCCCACCGTGAGCCTTTCCACATTTGAGACAAACACCAGAACTTTTACCCCACTTGCACTCACCACCATGCATCTTTCCGCAGGTCTTACACGATCTCTTCTCCCACACTCTCTGCTTCTTATCTTTGGGGTTCCATAACTGAGTACCGGGTCGTTTAGCAGGAGCGGCCCATTTCTTCTCTTTCTTCTCGTCTCCCACCACCACATCATCCGCAGCCAGGTCTGCATAGACCATCTCTGCGAGTTCGACAGCAGAATCGAAAGTAGCAGGTTTACTTGTCCTGACTAACATGCGGACTCTCTGTGGTAATCCCCTCACATAACACTTGATTCTCTTAGCCTCAGTGCTGACCATATCGGGTACCAACCTAGACATTCGATTGAACTCTGTAGTGTACTCACGATGTGTCATCGTCCCAGCTTTCAAGTTTAGGAACTTCATCTCCGCCCTTTCAACCTCGGCGTCAGCACAGAACTTCTTCATTACTAACTCCTTCAGATCGTCCCACCTCATCTCTTTGATCTCTTCTCGGGTCTTCCTCTGCTCCACACTCTCCCACCAATACATAGCCTCATCCTCGAATGATTGAGTAGCATAACCTACCGCTTGATCGGGACGGCACTCGCTAATGCGGATAACCTTATCCATGGCGGTTATCCACTGAAGAGTAGCGATTGCGTCTCCTAAACCAGTCAGCTTAGGCGGGTCACAACCTTTGAAGGACTTATAGTTGCAACCGCCTCGGCCCTTCTTCCTATCATCATCTTTCACAGACCTTACCTCACTTGAGTCACCCCTTTCCCTCTCGTCATCCTTCCTACCATTACCACCCGCCCCTTCAACAGTTCTTTCACGGCTTCCAGCAGACCTTCCCGGGGTAATATTTTTCACAGCAGTGGCTACAGCTTGAACAATAGCTGCTTGAATTGCAGGATCCAGTTGAACTCCTTCATTGTTTTCCGGGTTCCTTCCCGCTGCGCTTCCTTCAGCTTCAGTGTTGGAAGCGGTCTCAACCGAAGGTTGCTGGACACGACGAGGCCTGCCGCGTCGTCCAGTGCGACCTCCGGCTCCAACAATGTCTCCGGCTCCAGCCATTGTATTCTAAAAGGGAAAACACAGACATCATCATTCAAGGAACTATTTAGTACAAGGATAGCAAGGCTAACAGGTAATAACAGTGGCCAGCTGTGACTAGCTGATCACATTGCTTTCCGTGTCCTATACACTTCCCTTTATGAGTCTATTTGTGCTGATTCTACTTAAGCAATTAGTCAAATCAACAATCAATTATTCCTATCCCTTTTGTTCACATATATTTTCTTTCTCATTAACATATATCATTTAATCATACAATTTACCTTTACTGATCTTGCTTGAGCGACACATGGCATTCTTGGACTGGCATCTTCTTTCATTTCTTACTTATATCCCATACTCTGTTCGAGTCTAAGCATATAGGATGCTTAAATCTCTCGAACTTTGCTCTGATACCAACTTGTAAGGCCCCGTTACCGGTAACCCTACTTTCGTGTTGGATTTACTCATAAACACAGTTCTAAATATCAGAGTTAATTAAAACATTTACGCGGAATATAAAACTTTCATAAAACATTACAATATTTCATAACTTGTCTCAAAACGTCCTTTGTCTTTCACATTAAAACATTAAAATTAAAACATCGTAAGTCTTCAGATGCCAGGCTCTTATTCTTCTGCCATGTGTCCCCGCTCAAGGCAGCTGTCTCATCCTACTCACCTGCGTGCATACTAAAAGTCAGCTACGCTGAGTGAGTTCTAGTTAATCACATAATCATACAATACATTCTTTACACTTCATACTTAACCTCTTAACTTTCTTTCATACACACTTAAGTGCTTTTACTTTCATTTTTACCTTCATACTTTCTTTACATACATAATCATACGTTTTAAAGAGCCTTTCGCCCTATAACCTCACAGATATTATAAGGGTCTGGTCCCTAGTTTTCGAATATTAGAAGGGTTCGATTCCCTAACATCACAGATATTATAAGGGTCTGGTCCCTACCATCACAGATATTATAAGGGTCTGGTCCCTAGTTTCGAATATTAGAAGGGTTCGATTCCCTAACATCACAGATATTATAAGGGTCTGGTCCCTAACATCACAGATATTATAAGGGTCTGGTCCCTAGTTTTCGAATAATAGTAGGGTTCGATTCCCTCTTCGTTCCATACATTATACCCCGAGTATTTTTAGGGCTCGGTACCCTTTTCGTAACCATACAACCATACATCATACCTCGAGTATTATTAGGGCTCGGTACCCCTTTTCGTAACCATACGACCATACATCATTATTTCCTTCTTTTATTATCTCTATCACGTTCATACGCATAAGCATTCATATTATACTTACCTTATACATAGCATTACAACCTGACAGTACGTGCAATATCCGAAGATCGTTCACGTACCATCAAGCAATCATTCTTACATAACACATATATCACATAGGGCATACACTTATCACTTAGGATAAATGTATTAACAACACATCAAGTATGCACACAGCCCCGAAAACATAACAAGGAATGGGGCTAGAAACTCACCTGAACACGGTTACATTCACAGTTAATCGTAATTCCTTTCTTCAGTTGTGCACGGCTGACTGTATAACAAGTATACGTATCAATTAACTATCACTTCTCATAATGTATGTCTATCTTTATATGACCCACAACGAACGGGGGTCCGGGGGCAGCGCCCCTGGCAGCGGGGTGTAGGGGCGGCAGCCCCTAGCAGGGTCCAAGGGGCAGAGCCCCTGGCTGGGGTCGAGCTGCGTGAGTCTCAGCACAAACAACGAAATCCTTGTCACCATCGGGTAGAGTAAGGATTGGAGCTTGCGTGAGTCTCTTCTTCAATTTTTCAAAGGCTTCTTCCTGAAACTTTCCCCAACTGAATACTATCGACTTTCGAGTCATACCGGTCAGCGGTGCGGCTATCTTGGAGAAACCTTCGATGAATCTCCTATAGTAGCCAGCTAACCCTAGGAAGCTTCGTATATCAGTCGGGTTCTGCGGAGTCTTCCAATTCGTTATCGCTTTAATCTTTGCTGGGTCCACGGTAATCCCTTCCGGATTAATCACGTGACCTAAAAATTGCACTTCTCTTAACCAGAACGCGCACTTCGAAAACTTGGCATACAACTTCTTTTTCTTCAGAGTCTCCAATACCTCTCTCAGATGCTCAGCATGGTCAGACTCGTTCTTTGAATAAATCAATATATCGTCAATGAAGACGATAACCGACTTATCCAACATCGGCCGACACACCCTATTCATCATGTCCATAAATGCTGCAGGAGCATTTGTTAGACCGAATGACATTACGAGGAACTCGTAGTGTCCATACCGCGTTCGGAACGCTGTCTTAGGGATGTCTGCCTCCTTCACCTTCAGCTGATGGTAGCCTGATCTGAGATCTATTCGTGAGAACCAACTTGAACCTTGAAGTTGGTCAAACAGATCATCAATCCTTGGCAACGGATATCTATTCTTTACCGTAAGCTTATTCAAATCACGATAGTCTATGCACATTCTCATACTTCCATCTTTCTTTTTCACGAACAACACTGGTGCGCCCAACGGGGAAACACTCGGTCTTATGAAACCTTTGTCGAGGAGTTCTTGCAGTTGTGACATCAATTCTTTCATCTCGGACGGTGCTAGACGGTAAGGCGCTTTCGCGACAGGTTGGGCTCCTGGTATTAAATCTATCTGAAATTCTATCTCTCGCTCCGGCGGCAACCCCGGAAGATCCTCAGGGAATACTTCTGGGTAGTCGCGTACAATAGGAACATCTTTCATTTCTTTCGTCTCGGCCGCAGCGTTGACGACATACGCCAGGTAGGCACGACACCCTCGCCTTAGCAAACCCTCGGCTTTTATCATCGAAATGACATTAAGCCCAAAACTTTCCTTATCACCATAAACCGTTACCGCCTAAAATTTTATTTCCATTAACTGTCTCTTAACACATTTTTCATTAGATTTTTAGTTTACTTCCTAATCGAACTTGGCTTTAGGCGAAGTTAAACCTTAGGCGAACTTAGCTTTAGGCGAAGTTAAACCTTAGGCGAACTTAGCTTTAGGCGAAGTTGTCATCAGGCGAACTTGGCTTTAGGCGAAGTTGTCATCAGGCGAACTTGGCTTTAGGCGAAGTTGTCATCAGGCGAACTTGGCCTCAGGCGAAGTTGTCATCAGGCGAACTTAGCTTGCAGGCGAAGTTCATCAGGCGAACTTAGCTTGCAGGCGAAGTTCATCGCTTTGAAGACGAAGTTGCCCAGATGCAGGCGAAGTTGCCCAGACAGCCGCTGTTCGGTTTCTTTCCAGCATTTTAAGCGATTTTAACACCCTTGCTATGGTTCAATATCACCCACTACGCTTCCCGACCATTTTCGGTCGCTTATACACTAAAAAAGCTTGGATCTTTAAACTTCAAAGATCAAGAATCATACATTTTTGGGCTTGTTTGGATCTCGTTTACTTGCTAGTACACTAATCGCTCTCTCTCGGACCTGCCCGACTCTTCCCTTGGCTCGGCCGGCCGGCGGCGGTATGCGTGTGGTGTGTGTGTGTGTTTTGGGGTGTTAGGGAGTTTGGTGAAAATGAAGATATTTTGGGATTTTGGGGGTATTTATATCCCTGAAATCCCATTCTCATTTAACCCATCTCAATTAATCCACGTCCAAGACCCGCTCCCTACCCGATATTAATTAATTACGCGAAATCACTAAACATAACTTCCTTTATTCATCATTAAAATTTTTAGGATGTTACAATACGTTAAGGTACGACCATGAAAACGCTCATTCCGCACCCTGCGATCATATTCAGCTTTCAAATTATCTTGTTGGATACGAAACCATTCATCTGGAGACAAAAGTCCTTCGGTTCTGAAGCTATGACGACGAGTCCTTCTTGGATTGGAATCGCCAGAATCCTCTTCCTGGGCCAACTCTGAGTGAGTTTGGTGGGTATCTCTCATGATTCGTTCTAGATCTCCCAGATTAGAACCTCCTAGGGCTATAAGATGCCCCAGATCAGTAGTTGGTGTAACAACATTACCAGTGACATCTGGTAACGGAGTGAAATGTCCCCGAGCCGTTGAACCACCTAAGGTAAAACCTCCGGGGTTTACAGCATCAGTTCTTGTAACAGGAGTCGTGAATTGAGCAAAAACATACTTTGCTCCTTCACGTGATTCAAAATTGGGATCTCGTGAAGATTGCACCTGGTTCTCCGTCAGCCCTTTAGGTAACTGATTCATATCGTAAAGAGGACGGAAAAAATTTCTTGCTGTTCTAACAAAAACACGGATGGCGCCAATGAAGAAACACGGATCTACTCCCCTTGGCGGGTCTTAGATCCAATGAGTCCACAGGGTAGGATACGGTTAGCTGCCAATACGATATGAGCACAATTCCCAAAGTCTAGTGACGTGAACCTGCAAAACAGACACCGTGAGCTCGTTACGGGAAGGACAAGAGGGGGGTCTTCCCGTAACCACCCTCCGACGTGAGAATAAGTACAATCCCGATGAAGATAAAGTACTTAAGTAAATTGAGAGAGTACAGTGGGAGTGAATGAATACCTCATGACGATTGAGAGGGTATTTATAGCCGTAGGGTGTGGGAAGATGATTGGGACAGCTGTCCCTTTGGAAGATACTTTCGTAACCACCTAGACACGTGTCCTCATGTAATAGGTTCAATTTATACGTTGCATGTGCATGTATAACAACCTGGACACGCGTCTTCCTATAATAGGGTAGTGGATATCCCTGGCCATGTGCACGGTTATAACGGCCTTGCCAGGTGTCCTTTTCTGGTTGGTTGAGAGATCACGTATTGCTCAATAAAGCATCTTGGTAGATCTTCTAGAATGTCACTAGTTAATGACAGCTGTCCCGGGGCATTACCTCGCAGTTATTTATGCGGATGCTTTCTCCGTCTTGCGGATGACTTTTGAGGGTGCCAGGATGCTTCCGCATGCCTTGTGGGGATGTTTCTCCCGCCAACAATTATGCGGGCGTTCCATATGTTCCGCGGGTGTCTTATGGGGGACTTTTGGTTGACCCGCGGGTAACCCTTAAGAGTATTTGGGTCTTATTGGTACCCTACCTCTATAAAGAGTTACAATAACAAATTATACCAATCCTTCCATAAAATGTGATTCCCATAGGATCTATTTTTTATCCATATGTAACCTAAGGCTTTAATGACTCCTACAGCCTTGGAAATACAAGTCGGTTTATTATTAAATATAAGCATGTTTCTTGTCTTCCAAATACACCAACATTCAGTGAAAATAATGCCGTGTAACACATTTTCTTTTTCTTCGATCAAGATTACTAGCTTCATGAACTTTAAGCAAATCTCGAACCGAGAAAGCGTAAATGGTAGGGATACGACACCAATTACTTACAATTGCCAAATCAACAAGGAAAACGAGTACAGTAAAGAGGATGGTCACTAGTTTCAGACTTTCAATATACTCACCGCATAGCCTACAAACTGTGGAACCGACCTCAACACCTCAACGTTTCTAAAGCTAAGAATCGACAATGTCACGATCCTATCCATTTCCACCTTCCACACAAAAGTATTAACCGTCTTAGGAACCCGGCTATTCCATCTCATTATAAAAGAAACCGGAGTCTTCGATCTTCAAACAGGATGGTCTTGATGGACCCAACCGAAAAGCGTCCCATGAGTCTTTTGGCCAAAGCCATTCGTCCGGCTGCTGGTAAATAGTTGCAATCTCGATATTGGCACTTACACATGAAAAAGACATTTTATTTTTTTGTCTCTTGCATGTTTAGAATGGTGTTAAAACTTTGACTAAGCCATTATTTTGGATGTTATAAACAATTCATAGATGATGTGCTGATTTCGTTCATCTTATAATAAGTATTAATTGAGTATATTATAAATAGCCATCGTTTTTCACATACTAAATAGACTCCAAACTCCAGATAGGATAGAAGCTAGCCGACTTTATTTATATAAAATAAACTTGCAAAATAACGACTTAATTATATTATCATTATGATCTAGTTCATGAGTTTAAACGGTAGCTAACATCTAGTGGAGTCAAGTGGCGAATTTAACGAATTGCATGCAGAAATAAAGAAAAATAAGAACACGACAATTTAACGTGGTTTGGGTTTGATATAAATCCTATGTTTATAGGCTGCAACTAGGTATTTGATAAGAATCATACTCTAGTTTTAGTCATAATTGTCATTTGTCTATTTTAGGAGGGGGTTAAGTGTAATTATATTTCTATAAATAGGTGTCAATAGCTAATAGAGAGGGGGGAGTACGTTTATGTTGAATATGGCATTGTCATGGCTCCTGCTTATGCAGTGAAATAGAGCTAGGCCCGAAACTTGTAACCTTTACGTTTTCGTTAATACAATCGTTCTTCCTTTTTATCCCTATTATCCGATCTTCACTCTATCTATCACAATCATCACATATCAAACCCTATCAGTATTTTATTTAGCCAAGTTGCAAAGATTACACTATGATCTTCTTAGCTAGAATTTGTCTTAAACCCTTGGACTAATTAATGCACTTAATGCCCCTTTGTTCACAACTTAATCAATTTAGTTATAATCCTATTACTATCCTGCCTTATACTAGTTATCAAGTATGTGATCTTATTAATATCATTATTAATATCAGGTAAACACAAGTCCAATAAAAACTAAAACCCCGTATGCTATCTTGGTCATAAATTAATGACCATGAGAGCATACTAGATTTTGGCTTTTTCTGGTAGGACCGAGATTTGCTCACCCCTTATAAACGTTAACATGAACGAAAACAACCACAATTTTCTTTCGGAAACATTCATTAATTTCGAAAACTTGTTCCATACAATTCAAAAATAACTAGTAACAATTCGATCTCCACCACTGCCAGCTCACTGCCTGCCTGGGCGAACGTAATATACATATGAAAGATCAAAGCCATATGCATAATTCGAAAGCTAAAATGATCAATCAGAAACGGAGTGATTGTTCCAACACACGAGCATAGAGACGCATCGTCGGAGTATGTAGAACCGCGTTCTATGCTGCTTAGCCATAGTTAAGCACCGTTTTTGAAAGGTAGCTTTTCGACGAATTTTCCGGCGATAATCCGATGATGATCGGATTAAGTAGGAATAAGTGTCCATTAGTCGTTGAAATTGGACAAACTATTAACATTTGTTAGGGCCTATTGTTTGTTTATATAGTGCAAATGTCACGAAGCAAAGTGGGAGCCATACAATATTTTATATAAAGTTTTATCCACCTTTGTTGATATCGACACCCATTCTTAAAAAAAGACATCATTGTTATACTTTATTAATTATAATAAATAATGATTATAAATATGTGTTTGAATTATTTAAAACTATCTAAGAAAGTGACGATTTTTTAAAAAAAATTAAAAAAAGACATCATTGTTATACTTTATTAATTATAATAAATAATGATTATAAATATGTGTTTGAATTATTTAAAACTATCTAAGAAAGTGACGATTTTTAAAAAAAAAATAAAATTTTATGTGACGATTTGTACATGTTTGGCACTGTGGAGCTCTAAGAGCACCCACTTTGGACTTGTGATTTCGAGGTCTGGATCAATGTGAAAACCAACATACTAGTATGTACACAAACGACTTTATGTGGTGTTGATTTCTAGTGGCGCCGTGGCGGCCTCTTTTGTGCAAACTCTATTGACACTCTAACGGCTCAATTAGTCGGCTTAATTTCATTGTTCGTTTGATGATTGAGGTTTTCTTATATAAAGGACGCTCCTCGTTCTCTGCTCGAGCATATAACAAATAAAATGCTTGCAAGAAGAATAAACTATTTACATGAAAATTTTGTTCATGATTTTATTTAGTATAAAGGTAACAAATTGTTTCAGTTTGTTATGAATGTGTCACAATCATGAAGATAGGCTGAATCAGGTAGTCAAAGTCTACTATTAGCTCGTGATTTATTTTTAAAATAGATTTACTGTCTTTTTATATGTTAACTTAGTTTTCATAAATAAATATAATATTTTTAATATATGTAAATTTGGTTATTTAAACTTATATATACCAATTTGTAGTTTATAAGAAAATAATAATACGATTGTGGTATGGATAATGGATGTGACATTTGACAGGGCAATGCAATGCATTAGCTTATAATTAAAAGTTATTAACTGATATAAAAAGTAAAGAAAGAAGGCCGTTATTTAATTCTATAATTTTTAATTAACATACAGACACAAACTATAAAAGGGCCAAGTGACACTAACTGTCTTACACGGAGCGTTACATCGGTCTGGTGTTTTTACTTTTAAAATATTAAGAATTGATGATATCTAATACATATTAAGAATTGATGCTAGTTAAACGAAACATAAAGTTACATAGAAATACTATCTAATACATAAGCCTCTTAAATATAGCCTTACACAGTATCGACGACATTGGCACTAACTTGTAAACACATGATTAGCTTGTTATCGACATTTCCAATACCAAAGGAACTCGAAGTAGGCACTAAATTGTATACATGGAATTTGGCCTTTATCAACGCTACTGACACTAAACCGTAGGCTAAAATAATTTAACAAAAAAATAAACAACTTGAAAGTGTCAACATGAATTGGTGTCATGTGAACTAATCAAAATTTTAAGTGAGCACTAAACTAATAAAAAAAACGACTTGATAGTTTCGTTGGTGCAAGATTCATGTCCCTTTATCATGCCTATTTATCTTTTACTTCAAAACAAAAATGTTTTAAACTATCATTTTAAATACGCTAGTTACATGGGGTTAATTTAATAATATAAAATGGCATGGTAAATAGTTGCAAAATCAATATTGGCATCGGCCATCCACATGAAAGTGACAGATTTTCTGATTTTGGTCTTTTGTACTTATTTCCATCATCTTCTAGAGGGTATATAAAACTATTCTAAATAGATTCAAAGCCGATGTCTAACTATATAGGAAATAAGGATAATAATATATCTAGATAATAACTTAAATAGGTTATTATGTTTTAATAAAATGCTTGTGTCATTAGTAAATAAATGTTACACATATTCTAAACTTAAATCTATAACTAGACTTAGACCACTCACATAAAGTTTCATGATATGGGTTGAGACCAAACCAATTTAAAACAATAAAAATCGTGAACAAAAACTGGAAATAAATGAAACGACTAAATCCATATTTTATTTCTAAATCCATAATTTATAATATACCGATGTTGTTTGTAATTTACTCTAAAAATGCATATAATCTTACAAAGTACATATAAAAGCATCCGAATCGAATTTCTATTCCATGTTACTATATGCCTCTCATAATTCAACACATGGTTAAATAGGAAAATTGGAGGGAGTCGTTAGTTTGATGTACCCTAACTTGGACAAATCTAGGGAAAACTGATGCAGTTTTGACTAGAAATCAAATGGCTCAAGAACACAACGGTTTCATTCAAACGATTCAAACCGAATGATTCGGTAAACAAGCTTAAAAGCTTACAAATTCTTTATTCAAAATAATCAACTAACTAAACAAAGACTTAACAACTTATTAATAAATAAAAATAAACAATTGAGATGGGCCTGGCCGGACCAACTTAATGAACCAGATGCTCCTGCATCATACTCCCACTCTTGAAAAAAACTCGTCCTCGAGTTTTGTCTCCGGAACAAAGCCACCTGGATCAAATGGAACATCAATCCGCTCCTTATTTACTATCATCACAACCCGCGTAACTAGTTCAACTTCACACTTTGTCTCATCCATAAGAATTAATGGTGGGCATTGTTGGAGAGTACCTACGCCCACATGGACTTGACTTATATTTTCACACAATGCTTTAGAGTTTTTCATAATCTTATGTGTCCCATGTATACTTTCCTCATGCATACAAACCTTTTTATTAGCAAAGATATCCTCACACAAGATATATTCCTCCATTTCAATATTGTTTCCATATTGAAATTCCATAATTATCGGATAAGGAATCAAGGCTTCATCCTTTTGAATTGGCAATTCCTTAATAAATTCCGAAGGTTTTGGTTCAAGTCAAACCATTATCTTCAAGTTTAATTTTCAAATCCGGAGATCTGAAACATGACCATTCAACTTGCATATTTCCCACGATCCACGGTTGAATTGTTTCTGACTCCATAATTGGTTCATCTTCCCCGTGCACTGAACCAGTTTTAGCGATAGCCACACCGCTCCCTATCACGCTATCACCACCAAAAAAACCGCTAAGAATATTTTGCACAAATGAACATTCTTCTTCATCGAAATCACTCCCATCTTCATCGAATCTTGGTTTGTCTTCCAATAAACACTCTTCTTGATAGATCGGCTCGTCGAACTGAGGGTGGGGATGGCCGAAAGGATGCTCCTCTTCCTCGTTAACATTGTCCCAGACGATAGTTCCCGATTCGGTTTCCTTAACACGCATCTCCCATTATAACTCAAGATCTCGGACTCGTTGTCGGAGCATTTTGATCTCTTGTTTTATTTTAAGATCACGGACTCGTCGCTTGAGTCTTTTGATCTCGTAATCCCATGGGTAGGGACAGACTCGATCGCTGCCTCGAGCGGCAAATCTGCGAGTAGGTAGTCGATCCTCTCCACGGGCACGTGAACCACCAATGTTCTCGTCGATGCCTCGGTCGGCGACTCTTCGAACAAGAAAACACCCGCCTTCACGTAGAGCCATTTGAACAACAAAAGCTCTGATACCAAATGATGCAGTTTTGACTAGAAATCAAATGGCTCAAGAACACAATGGTTTCATTCAAACGATTCAAACCGAATGATTCGGTGAACAAGCTTAAAAGCTTACAAATTATTTATTCAAAATAATCAACTAACTAAACAAAAGACTTAACAACTTATTTATAAATAAAAATAAACAATTGAGATGGGCCGGGCCGGACCGACTTAATGAACCAGATGCTCCTGCATCAAAAACATTGATGAAATTTTATATCTCTAAGACTATAATGTATACTTGCATTGGATTAACAATGAGTTTTCCATTCATCTAACTCATTAAATCATTACTCTGTTTCAATAAGAGTATGAAGAAGAATTTGTGGATGAGAATTTGTAAATGAAAAAATTTAGAGGTGTGACTTGTGAGTAGAAATATATAACCACTTATAAAACCATAACTTTCAACTAATTACTCGAATTTGTGGATGAGAATTTGTAAATGAAAAAATTTAGAGGTCTGACTTATGAGTATAATAACCACTCATAAAACCATAACTTTCAACTAATTACTCGCATAGTTGCATACTTGCATTTAGAGGTGTAAAAAAATACAGGTTTGAGACCGGTTCATGGAAAACCAACCGTAACCGGTTTGACAAACAAACCGGCTTCACCCAAACTGGTTCATGAACCGACCCAAACCGCCAGTTTTAGTTTTGGTATTGGTTCCTCTTTGAACAACCAAACCAGTTTTAAAACCGGACCGGTTTGAGGAAAACCGATTATAAACCGGTTATAAACTGAACTGAACCGACATGGACCAGGTCGACCTCTCTTGCTCCTAAACCGGTTTATTAACCGAACGGGTTTGAGTCAAACCGGTTTTGACCAGGCTTTAACCAAACCGATTTGGTTTGAGAGAAAAACCGGTTTTGTACACCTCTACTTGCATTTGCGCATATAAGAGCAAAATAATGGCCCACTTATATATCCAGAAGTCGAGTGTCTTTTGAAAAGTAAATAAGAAAGTATATTAACATGGACCCAACTCAAATAAGGCCCAAACCCAAAAAAAAATGTTATCAAAGTTGAGTATAAAAAAATAAAACCAAAATAACATACAACCCAACAAAAATTGATGTAATACAACAAAAGGACTATCTTGATTATCCAGTCAAACATCCAACCTAGACTATAAGGTAACATTTGGTATGCAGAAATAACAACGAGAATATTTTTAACTTTGTATTTTCAAAAATATATCAAGACCATAGACTTTTTCAAATTTAGCCGATCATAGGTTTCTACATATGCTAAGGACGTTATGTTTTACCGGTGCTTTTAACATTGAAAATGATTAAAAAAAATAAAAATAAAATAAAAAAAGTTAGTGGATCTCACCCTTTGAGTTGCCATGTGTTACATCTACACTTAGATTAGCCTACAAATGCATTTCCTTAGCCGGCTTCTCTATTCTTAGTCAGTAGGATGAAATATGCACTTGTATGTAGGCTAAAATTAGCCTACTTGTGACACGCTTCAACGTCTGGTTGGTCAGAATGTGAGACATGATGTAACATCTCAGATTTTTCGTATTTGAATTCGTATTCATTTACCCTACTCGGGATTATATTTTGAATCTTTCGTTTGATAAAAACTTGTATTTAACTTGGTTTAACTAATTTTATACTTTAATAACTTTTACCCTTGTCACACAATGCTTATAAACCTTTAAAACTACTTATAATGGCTAAAAAATGCATTTTTGGAACCATATGGACTAAAACTGACAATTTAGAAAAGAGTTGGCCAACCTCCCTTGCTGCGTCGCGCGGGGAGGAAGACCAACCTGGTCACGTAGCGCGTCCAAGTGTCTGGGCAGCTCTTGTTATTATGGTTCGTTAATTCGTTAAAGGGCTAAATTACTCCTAATCAAGCCCAAATCACGAGTTTTGAGCCCCAAGAAAAGTAATCCGCTAACGGAGTTTTACCGTCAGAGGGTGTGAACTAACAGGATCGGAATCATTAGTTATTATCAAACACCATGTTTAAAGTTTTCAACCCAACAGGACATTAAGTCTTAAATAAAAATGCAGATGCGTAAATTGTAAACCAAAAAGTTTGCGCCACACAGGACGACTTAAAACCCAAGTTATTAAGATAAAAATTAAAAGAAGTTTTCAAAGCGATGGTGTTTAGCGAATGCATGTTCCTATACCACTCGCCCGCCTCGGCTACCTGAGAATAACATACTAAAAGTGTCAACACAGTGTTGGTGAGTTCACAGGTTTATATAAATAAAGTGTTTGCGTTTGCGTTTACGTTTTGCGTTTGCGTTTTCATTTTGCGTTTGCGCTTTGCGTTTGCGTTTGCGTTACCAGATAGTGTTAAGTCAATTTATATATCAATAGGTAGCTAACCTATCAACAAGTATTACTAAGTGTTCGACACCGAAGCTGACTGTTTATCAATTGCCTTGCCACCATGTCAACCACGACCATGGTAATGTGTTAGCCAAGATTACACCCACTCGACCTACAGTCAAGTTTAGAGTTGGGTGGGGTTTGTCAAACCCAGTAGAACTACTCAACAGTGACTCGCTATTATCCAAATATTAACCGGTTCGATGTTATGAAGGACTTTGGTTGGTTTGTTTGCCACTTAGCCTTACAAGTGATATATAAAAACTAAACAAAATCTACAGCGTTGGAGTATTTTATCTCCTCCAAATAAAAGCGTTTAAAAAGAGTAAAAAGGGGACGTGAAACTCACTATTTGCGAAGATAACCAAAAGGATCCGAGAAAAAGGTGTGCGTCACAGAAAATCCTCACTAGTGTTCTAAAAACAAAAACGAGATTTTCTAAGTATTTAAACTACGAGTGAGTCCCTAGACTCGACACATACAACTTATGCATGAGATGCGTTTCGTGTTTCGTTTGTGAAATAAGTGCGACTCGACAAACACGTTGGTGATACGTTACATGTGTGAACAACTACTTACGTGTCAAGTATTAATATTGTACATTACTAGCAATTATCCCCCAAAAGGGAAATTTGGTCAAAACATTGCAAACATCGATCGGTTATGCACTTTTCATGACAATTTAAATAATACAGCAACTAAATTATCCATGCAGATTTTCACTCGACAAGATTACTCTTATTAATAAATTCTAAAAAGTCAAATAAATCACCAAAAATCATCACAAAAGCATACTTGGGTTAGGTTTCTAAATCTATTTTTATTATATTTTTATCATATATGGTTTTACCACAAAGATCCAAACATCACAGCAAACACACAGCGATCATTATCATGCGTAACAGAATGTTATTTGTTATTCCCGTTAAATGAAAAATCCAATTAATGCAAGACCAATTGGGTTAGGTTCCTAACTCAATGTATTTCCTTCTAGAAGTGGAACCAACCCATTTGGTCTTGTAGTTTATGAGATATCTTAGTCGCAAAACAGTCTAACAGCAGGTCTCCCAAATCAGCCTTGCATAACAGTTTTGTAAAATAATAAAAACAGACTTTTATACGTCCAAAAATTACAAACTCGGACTTTTCAGAAACTAGACTCGACCTAGTATACTGTAGAATCAACAATCGCACCAAAACATAATATTAACATCGAGTTACAGTCGTCCAAACACGAATTCAATAATCTGTCCAGCATCAGTTTTCATCAAAACTCAATAAACAATTAACCATGCAAGCAACCCTCTAGACTCATAATCTATCAACAATAAATAGTTTTAACATCTAGGGTTTATGTTTATTATGCTTAATCATGCAATTAACTCAATGGAATAAACTAGAGAGGATGTAATTTACCTAGCTACCACTTTAATTCTTCAAACAAGCTTGCAAAGAGATTGTATGTGTGTGTGTGTTCACGGCTGCCAAGAGGAGAGGGGGGGGGGGGGGGGGAGGGGACGATCGTATTCAGGGATTAGGGGGTTAGGGTTTGTGTAATAATATGTTTATATTATTAATTATGTTACACTTAGCCCCCTGAACTTCTAGTTAATCAATTTCTAGCATAAACTAGGCTTTTGCTTCTTGAATTTAGTGTTATATATGTATATATATAAATATCAAGTAACACATAGATTAACACATAACTATCAATTACTTATCATTTGTTCACCAACGGTTTGAGTCGACTCGTGTGTGTTTCGGTGAAATTCCGAAAGACTACTTGTGTAGTGATTGCCATGCGTCATTTAAAACCTAATTTAAATGTAATATGCGTTACAGTTCGTGTGATCTTAAGTTTGAATTAACGGAGTTCGGATTAACGGAGTTAACCTGAAATTGACGAGTGTCACAAAAACACCCAATTTTGGTCATCAATGCATAATTCGGTTTCCTTAATCGATTAAATGCTTAACTAAACCCTTTAACCTCTGTATTATTCATTATAATACTTCCCCTAAACCCTAAATCACTTGTCTCAGCTGTCATCAAGCTTTTTTCCACGAATTCCCTCCTTCAACCATCCTAATCTTCATTAACTTAACAAGCTTATTCAAGGTTTGTTGACTTTGAAATTGAAAACATCGTTGACCTCAATTTCTTCATAATTCATCTTCTATTTTGGGTAAGTTATCTTCTATAGTTATATAGTCAGTCATTCAATAAACAAAAGCCCTCAATTAATTTCACTTATTGAGGGAGTTTCGGTGGTCAATCTGATCCCGGCCCGTTAAGGGTGTTTTAGTCAAGCTTAATTGACTTGCCAATATCTCCATCTTCGGGTCAAAAACTAGCTTTAGGTCTGGAAGACTTTTTTGTTCAAAATCAAATTTTGAGTGTATTGATCAAAACCCGACTCCCAACTCACTTTTCGGATTTTGGTCAGTACCATCTCGTTTATTTATTAAAAATATCATAACAAAAGTTCTATAAATCCGTTGGGATTGATTCCAATGGCTATGTTCTCATTTTCTACTCTATTTTTTTTGTGTATAAGTCTCATGTCTATTTGGATTAGAACACTTTTCACGATAACCTTGCTCGTTTATTTTATCTCTCGGTTTACTCGCTTAATCGCTAAGGTGAGTAATCACTCCCCTATTTTACTGTTTTCAAATGATTTTATGGACTTTATGCATATAAAATCTTATTTTTCATACTACATATTATCCTACTAGTAAATCATGAGTATTGTGTTGTTGATCAATTAAATGTATATTTGCTAATTACTTACCTGCTTATTTGTTTGATTCTAGCAATTCGGAGGGGTCCGTCATTGATTCTAGCAAGTTGTCATAGTAGCCATAGTCCATTCGTGAGGCATGGTAAACTGACACCAATTATTTGCTTTCATTTAATTGTTGATGCTCATGATATTGATTTGCAGTTTTTATCTCATATTATATTTAGTGTCGAAAACTGTTGATTTTCTCACTCAACCTCGTGTTAACAATATGTATATATATATATATATATATATATATATATATATATATATAAAGACAATTAGTTTGATTTATATTTGGATTTATTTGTAACAAGTCGAGACGATGTGTACGTGATTGAATTTAAATGAATAAATTAGATTTTGTCATATTTTAATTGTATGATAGTACATTGTGAGTTGTGAGCAACCAGTTCACGCCCCGACATTTCCGCTTTAGATTGAGGTGTGACACATGACATATCTTACTTTTTATGATTTATTTCGTGCCAAAATGAACATGTCCTCCTTCACCCAACATGTTCCTTATGACTAGTCTAATTGGTTAGGAAGTTGTAAGCTAAAATGTTAACGTGTATTTTATAAGATGCCTATTCTGGTAATTTGCTCTAACTATATAAGGTTGTGTGTTGTGGAATAACCTAGTTTTGCTAGTTATTATGCCATGTCACTGTCACATAGGTAGAGAGGCAATCCCATGTTTTATGCATTGTGGGATAACCCAGTTTTGTTAGTTATCATGTCGGGTATCAAATGTCACATACTAATTGTTATTTATTTATTTTATTTGTTTAATAATTATAAATTTTCTTAGACTAAAAGTGTAAGATAAAATAAAAAGAAAAAGCCAATGTTCAAATTAAAATAACTTTACAAATAAAATTTAAACAAAAAGTAAATAATAAAAAAAGATTAAAATTACGAATCAAATTCACCACGGCGAAACTTCCCACGGTAAACTGCTTTATCTTATTCCATTAAAGCCCGGTCCTCCGATGGTAGGTGCGAGAAGTCTCCTGATAAAAGCCAAAACGTCCTTTTTTACACGAGCCTTTTTTCAATCCTCTAGTAGCTTTCGTCTCTCATCGCCCATTTTATTTCTTTCTGATGCCAATGTTTTTTTGATTGAGACAATTTCTTCAAGTTTAAGGTCCAAACGATCAAATTGGGCCTTAACTTCCTCATCCATTGTGCTTGAACTTTTACCAGACCATCCTCCTCGTGTTCTCAAAAAATATTTACTAGCCTTACATCCCCTATAATATATACACACGCACACACACACATACAAAAATTACCTTCGATGGAGTTTTCCAACGAGTCAAGCCGCGCATACATAAAGAACAAATATACACACACACACATATAGAAATTACCTTCGATGGAGTTTTCCAACGAGTCAAGCCACGCTTTCGCCAATGCCAACTCCTCCTCGGGTGACTGCATCTCCCTCTTGGGTCAAGTTTCTTTCGGTTCATTGCTTGGTTTTCTTGTGTGTTTTCGTTTGGAGGTTGTCGGTTTGTTTTGCACATGTAAAGGTTTGGATTAGGGTACTTAAGTGGATGACCGTTGAGACTCGGGTTCTTGAGTAGAAAATGGTAGGCATTGGTTTGGTTGCAGGTCCACATCGGATGCTTCTCCACATCGAGTCCCACGCGTTAAAGGTCGAGCATTGGTTCGGTTGCGTTGTGAGGGGTTTTTCTTGAAGAAGAAGAATACCAGAGTTTTTTGTATGGTTTGGAGAGATAAAACAAGTGTAGTGTAAATTGGGTTTGTTTATATAATGGTTTAAAATAATTATTAAGTTTTTTTTAATTAAACTGTTGTATAACATCTAGAGAGGGTGGGGGAGGGGGCAAAATTGCATAACAATCTATATGAAAACATCGTGTACATAATGGCAATGGCCAAGGATGGCACCTTCGATTATAAGCTCGACCCGGTGTTTACCATCCAGCCTACATGGCATGGATAACGCCTTTTTTTTCCCGAATACGCATACCCCTACCTATTCAGTACCCGTACTTGTACTCGTACCTGTACCCATACATGTCTATTGGGTACGAGTATAGGTACCCACGTTTACTAATTATAGGTACGAGTAGTTTCGGGTCCAGGTCGGGTACAAGTATGGGTATTACGGGTATCGGTACTCGTTTAGAATATGTAGGAGCTTTATTAGGTTTCCAACACTCATGTCTTAACTTTCAAGCGTGATTTTCAAAACATAATATATATTAGTTGAATAAGTTCATTCTCAGTCTATATGTGTATATTCATATTGTGTATTCGTATGTTTTTATTTCATGTATGTGTAATTGTATATATCATTAAATAACATGTATTAACTTTCTCTCTTATATTTCTATATAAATTGAGGAATAAATAAACAAAGAAAGGGAAAATGGAATGTATTTTATATTATGATTAATTTGTTTCATTTTTAGTTTGGGTATTATGTTTTGGCTGTGCTATTACGGTTTTTAGTTTAATGAAGATTTAAAAAAAAAAGAACATAGAGTTACCAAAGCGGGTACCATACCCACCGTACCCGTACCACGTGCATGTACCATATAATTCGGGTACAAACCGTACAGGTATGGATACAAAGATTTACTGATTTTTAGCACGGGTACTTTCAGTTACAAATAGAACCATACATGTACATATGCATATACGGGTACGGTCCCTATCTGATCCTTAATACACAACACTTAAAGTCTAAAACTCTAAATGAGGAGGTTGGTAACAATTAAAATGTGAACCCGTAAAATAAAAAATGTCAAGTTGATAAACAGGGTATTAGGGTCAAGTTATTCTACAAAGGGTAACAAAAATGAGAAGTGTGAGAAGTCATAAATAATTGACATGTGTCAAGTGTGGACCAAAAGAAAAAGGGTATAGAGGTAATTGTACACATTTTCTCTTTCCACATGCAAAGCACATGTTAATACCCCCATCATTTTAGAACGTCTATAACTTTTTCGTATGATATTTTTTGTTTAAAAAAATTCATCATAATAACAAACGTTTTTTTTTAATATGAGTATTATTTTTGTTATATAAAATTTAAAACGAAAATTACGTCATTGTGTCTTTTCACCCACCATTGTGTCTTTTCGCTTATCATTGTGTTTTCAAACACCATTGTGTCTTTTCGCTTTATTATTGTGTCTTTTTTCTTTATTGTGTCTTTTCGCACACCACTGTCTCTTTTCGCACACCATTGTGTCTTTTCGCTTATCATTGTGTCTTTTCACCACCATTGTGTCTTTTCGCTTATCATTGTGTCTTTTTTCGTTATTGTGTCTTTTCGCACACCATTGTGTCTTTTCGCTTATCATTGTGTCTTTTTTCGTCATTATGTTTTTTCGTTATTGTGTCTTTCAACTCATCAATATGTTTTTTTAAATACTAATAACACCGTTGTGTAATAATAATATGTAAAAATAATGATAAAATAACAACAAATTATCTCTTCAAAGGCGGTTGGTTGGTAGTACTGGTGCTTCCGTCCGGCCAAAACCCTCAAAAAAAACATCATCATCACCAGTTATAACCTTATCTTCTTCTTCATCCTCAGTCTCGTTGTTTTCAATACGCCACGGGATGATAAAAACCAAAACCAAAACGGCGTCGTATTCGAAGAGGGTTGTGTGTATGGCTCCAGATGAGG
The DNA here is from genome assembly GCF_021521415.1 of Bidens hawaiensis. Taxonomy (NCBI): domain Eukaryota; kingdom Viridiplantae; phylum Streptophyta; class Magnoliopsida; order Asterales; family Asteraceae; genus Bidens; species Bidens hawaiensis. Next base: position 177,702 of record NW_027491104.1, read on the forward strand.
AGAAGCTCACGCGCCGTAACCCTCTCGATTTCCTATTGTAAGTTATTATTATTTTAGGGTTTTGTTAATTGATGTATTAGTTTGATGTTAGGCTAGTAATTGTTGATTAGTTAAACCTGATTTTGAGTTTGTGAAACATATTTATAGAATTAAGTGTTCTTTGTATAAATATTTGGAGCCGATTGGAACCTTAGGTTTGGGACCGGTTTGTAATCCTTTTCGTTGTAAAAACCAGGGGTTAACCGACCAAAACGGGTCAAGAAACCGGTTTCAAACCAAACTAGTTTGGAACCGGCTCTCTTTGAAACCGGTTGTAATCCTTTCCAGTGAAATCGGTTCCAAACCAGTGAAATCAAACCAATAAATAACTGGCAGTTAACCGACCAAAACCGGTCAAGAAACTGGTTTTGACTTTTTGTTGATGGTTTCTGCACCCTCTACACTGCAAAAACCGCTAAGTCGGCCAGTGGGGTGGGGACTAGCGGTTAATTGGGATTAATTGGACCGGACTTTAATATATATTTTTCAGTTTTATACGTACGCGGGCACATTTTTATATGTAATATTTGGTTTTATATATACGCAAACATATTTTGGCCGAAAATTGGTTGGAATCTCGTTGGAAACCACTGATTTTGGCCGGAATCTCGCCGAAAACTGCCGATTTTGGCTGGATATGACCGTTGACCGATTTAATTAGCCGACTTGCCCAAAATTAATCAGTGAAGTGGGGACTAGCGATTAATCGGGGATTATTCGGTGCCTAGTCGGGATTTTTGCAACACTGCCCTCTAGTACTATTGTTGATACTAGAAAGTAAAAAACCGAAAATAAACGAGCTTGGAACCGATTGAAACGGTAGGTCCGGGACCGATACATAACCATCTCCGTTGAAATCAGTTAGGGGTGAAAACGGGCCGAGCTGCCTGTGAGCTACTTGAGCTCGGATTGATAAAAAGCTCGAAGCCGGTCGAGCTTTTTTGAGCATGGGCCTCAAGTTAAGCTCGTTTGGTTGTTGAGCCCGAGCTCGAGTTTTATATGGGAAGCTTGTTTAGGCTCCTTAATGAGCCTTTTGTATTTTTTTTAGTTATATCTCTTTTTCACTTTTATGTATTAATTTTGCTCGAGCTTAGATTTGGCTCGTCTAAGGTACTACACGGGCTCGAGTTGAGCTTAGGCTTGTTTAATGTTTTTATCAAAATATTTAACATAATTTAAAACGTATACAAATGAGTTAATAAATAATGAATGAGCTGAGCCCGATTATGGAGAAACAACACACGAGCCGAGCTTGAGCTTTAGAAAAAGAGCTCGAGCTTTCATAAGTCAACATGAGTCAAGTTTGGGCTCGGTTCGGTTCGGTTACACTCTTGAAACCACTTCAAAAATGTTGAAACCAAAATGAACCGGTCAAAGACAGGGGGTTAACTGATTACAACCTCGTCAAGAAACCGATTTTGGCACTGATCATTTACCAGAAGGCTTTAGAAAATAAGAATTATTGATGTAGTTATATAACTGTAGAAAACTAGATTGTAGCGGCTAAATCCCGTACTGGATAAAATTTTGTTTTAAAAATAAAAATGTTGCGTATGATTGGTGGCCAGATGTCTCTAGTTTCTACCGTTTGACCACGTTAGTTGGTCAAAGGTTTATAATCTCATATAGCATACAAGTAAACATTAGGGGTATGCAAGAAACCGAAAAAACCGATCTGAAACCGAAAAAACCGAAGCATCCAAACTGAAAACCAAACCAAAATAAAAACCGACGGTTTGGTTTTTTATTTTTCTAAAAACTGAACTAACGATTCGGTTTTGGTTTTGCATGTAAAAAAAACAAAAGAAAACAAAAAAAAACGAATTTCTAAACTTTTATTTTTTTTATCTTTTATTTTAAGAAATTTTTAAGAATTTAATAAACATGTAACTCAAATATTTTTGGTCAAATGTATAATAGTCTAAACTCATTATTTTCGGCCAACTCTTTTTTCGGCCCAAAAATTGTCACGCTGAAATGGCAAAAACCGAAAAAAAATGAAACCAAAATTTTGGTTTACGGTTTGGTTTCAGCTCAAAACATCCAAAAACCGAAATTTTGGTTTTCGGTTTGGTTTCAGTTCAAAACTGTACCACGCACACCCTTAGTAAACATAACATTCTTCTCCACCATGTTTCCAAAATATGTTTTTTCGTTACATTTTGTATCAGAAGTCCAAACAGTTGACCGTTTCGTGTTATATGACAGGAATGGGAGAGGCCAAAGCCCGGTAGGAGGCCCGATATCTTTCCTCAATTTAGTCCAATGAAAACACCATTACCGCCTCCGTTACCGTACGATCCTCAAATAGAAGAAGAAGAAGAGGAAGAGGAGGAAGAAAAAAAGGAAGAGGAGGAAGAGGATCCCAACAAGGAACAGCCCGAGAAGTGAGAATTGTCGTGGTCATTGAACGTTGACCAGTCCACGATTTTGTTGACCGAACAGGAGGGTGCAAATGAAGCTTAAAGAGTATGTATTGTACTGTAGTTGCATGAGTCGTTCGTTGTAGTGTATCTTTCGACACAAGTTTTGTTATTGGTTTTTATTTATTGTGTATGTGGTAAGCTGGCCCAAGACTTTGTAGAATCGGTTTGGGAATAAACGGGTCTATATATTTGACAATCGTCCCATTGTTAGTGGGTCGTACGTTTTTTTTTAAATCGGTAGTTAGGGGTGTGAATTTGTGTTACGTCGTGAGCCTAACATGAACTTCACGGGTTTGGATTTATTTAGTATCAAAGACATGAACATGTTTTGTTAGACGGGTTGTGTCTATTTTAACCGCTTGTTTGGTCAAAATTGAGTTAAGAACTATAATCTGCTTTTTCTTTTTTTTTTCTTTCTGAAACTAAACCTATTTCTTGAACTTGTAACACTACACTAAATCTTCTGTATCTCAAATGAATCAGATCAAACCCTTTAAAAGTTGGAAAATCATACAAGCCAAAAAAGGTTAAGAAGCCCGAAGATATATATAAGATGATAATAAAGATTTTTTTGTTTCACGAAACTCATCCACAGTGTGACGTAAACTCTTTACCGTATCTTGCCTAATCTCAGGCATCAAATCGCTCTGAAAACTTATGCTAATCTCCAATGGGTTGGAAATTTGAACCCATGTTAGCACAATAAATTTAAGGGAGAACTTATTGACAAAAAGGATACGTAGTGTTACGATTCTTACGTTATAGCAACATGAACTAGAGCGATTATTATTACTCCAATTCAAACTATATCATAATAATAATTAATCTAATGTTTCTTATTTAACAACTCGGTTATCTCCATATATTATACCTGACCCGCCCTTATGTTCAGAATATTTTACTAATAAAAATACTGAGTTTATCGAGTAATCATTTTCATATCATCAATTGTTTATTATATATTTTTTTTATATTTAAATATATGTAAACAAACTTTCATTTATATTCATTTTGAACCCTAAACCAAACTTTAACCCTATTTTATACCCACCTCAATAGTCTAGGGACTATCTAGCAAGATCTGGATATTATTATCCAAACCCATTTACCTAATGATCCAAAACCCGTAAACTATGAACCCGTTTACCCAGATTGTGTCTTGAACCTTAATCATATTGATATATATGGAATTTATCGCTGTGAATCACCTATGTTGCCTAAACGGGCACACCGACTTAACTAATTGGGAAAAACATATCAATAAGATACGTATTAGTAATATTAACCAAAACCGTCATAGGAGCTTTTCTTGAATAACAATCTATACATCATAAAAACACAATTAAACTGGCATGCACCATCTGCGGGACATCGTGATTCAAACCCCATACTTAATTGGCGTATAACGATCTGCAAAGCGTCTAACCTCATCGTTTTGTTCCGCGGCTGTTCATCTCGTCGTCCATCTTTGATTCGTCATATTTTGAGGTAACTAAACAGTTTAGAATGTTCGTTTTGCTCCGTAATACAAAAGCCCTATACGGATTGAACAAACAAACAACAGATTCGTCAATTGCGAATTCTAGGGTTTGTATGGATTTTGGGGATAAATATGTTTCTGGTTTTAATTTATTAGTTTTAAACTTAAGCAGATGACACCCCAACACATGGGTGCGTTTGTGCTTAACTCCTTGAACCGCCCCCTGGCGCGGGTTTGAATCTTTTTTTCAAGTCTCAAATTTTCTTGATTACCATACATATAATCAACTTCTTCTTCTTCCATTTTGTCTAGCTCGTTCAGTTTATCACTAAAAATAGGTGACAGTATTCTGCCTAAATAGTAGACACAGGTAACTAATAATAAAATACTAAAGATACCAGCCATTTTTTTTTAATTCTGACTTTTTAAATTCTGACACAGGGTATTTATTAGATCGAATGTACTTCCGAATAGATCGATTTTGCCGTATCCAAACTAATAACAATCCAATCCATTTCATGAATAAAATGTGACCAATTATCCAACCAACAAAACTACTTGTTACAAATAAAATCTTGTTGTTGCATCGAAACATAAAAATGTTGACTAATCTCGCTAACATTGAACTTGGTAAAATGAAATGATTCAATAATTGAAAAATGAGATTATTCAGGAATACAAATTGAATGCTGAGATTACGCATTGAATTTCTGGTAGTAGATCCATAATAAAAGAAGTTTTTTGTGATTATTGCAGAAGAAATGAAACAAAAGATACGGTAGAGCTAGGACAGTTATTGTATGAAGTCTACCCAGTGCTAGATGCAGAGGCGCATAATAGATCGATATGAACATTATGAGCTGTCCCGTAATAAAACTAGTTGTTGCTGATACCCTCTTCTCGGCTCCTTCTTCTCCTTCTTCCATAACGTGAGCTCGGAGAAGAAAGAGATAGGAGGGTCCTATGGAGAATGTGGTCAGAAATCCATAATAGAATCCGACCACAACGACCGAATTCGTTTGGTTCTATAAAACAAATGACTACGATTTGTCATTAATTAAACTGGAAAGAATACCTTCAGCGGGTATGAAGTCCCAGCTTTGTTCAGTTCTTATCTGCAAGAGCCGAAAGAAAAAAGCAAAAGACTTTAGAGGCCAAATAACTAAACTTGGAGTTCAACCATAAAAGTCCACTGGTGTAGGTGGAAAACAAACATCATCTTCAACCTAACCTAAGAAATACGTGAAAGTTATGATAAGATTACAAGTGTAAACCATAAGTAAATAGCAACTCATTGAGAAGTACAATGCCTGAAATTTTCCTGCTTTGGATCGATTAAGCCAAACACTAACAATAATTGAAACCAATTTAGAACTAAGACGACGTTGACTCAAAATCGAAACCATTATGGTTCGAAATTAGGGGGTTTTGGTGGTCGATGGATTACTGGATTATGGTGTGAAGTTAGATTTAGATGAGATAAAAACCGTTGATTTAAGAAATCAAAAGAGAGAGATTAGAGGATGAGCAGGAAGGTTTTGGGTTTTTGGAAGTCGAAAGGGTTAAGTTCAGGTTTTATGACCCATGTAAGTAATCCGGGTTTGATTTATAAAATAAACGGGTTAAATCAATATTTGGAAATCAAGCAATCTGGTAGTTTTAAATGGGATGGGGAGCGACGTGAGAGTGACATATAAGATTTTATGGTAGACGGTAACAACTCGGTTTTCTCCATATATTATACCTGACCCGCCCTTATGCTCGGAATATTTTACTAATAAAAATACCGAGTTTATCGAGTAATCATTTCCATATCATCAATTGTTTATTATATATTTTTTAATATATTTAAATATATGTAAACAAACTTTCATTTATATTCATTTTGAACCCTAAACCAAACTTTAACCCTATTTTATACCCACCTCAATAGTCTAGGGACTATCTAGCAAGATCTGGATATTATTATCCAAACCCATTTACCTAATGATCCAAAACCCGTAAACCATGAACCCGTTTACCCAGATTGTGTCTTCAACCTTAATCATCGTGATATATATGGAATTGATCGCTGTGAATCACCTATGTTGCCTAAACGGGCACACTGACTTAACTAATTGGGAAAAACATATCAATAAGATACGTATTAGTAACTAGGGTATAGGCCGTGTTACGACGGGTGGAAAAACATGTCAACAAACATAATAAATTTAAACAACAAATTCATGCATAACTAAGTTGTTTAATAAGTGTGACCTTAAATTTAATTTTCATATTCCAAAGAGTTTAGAAGATCATCAAAATTTGACTCATAGTTCTCACACTCTAACAACCATTTTACCTTCTCGCTAACTTCATTTTCCAAATCCAAATGTTCCCTTTCTTTTCTAACATTAGCAAGATTCAAGTGATTCAAATCTCTTAAAAGAAACATAGATTCTAATATTGATTTAGGATAGTGCCCGTGTTACACGCGGTATAACATATTTAAAACATAATATATATGTAACATAATATAAATTTAATCAAATGAAAATGTTGTACTTAAAAATATATGATATATTTCAATATTGTTCAATATTGTGTCCAAATGATAGTATTTGAACTAACAATATATTTCAAACCCGGGTAATATTTAAAATGAAAGTACGAAATAATTCGTAGTAGTTTTAGAGATTATAATATTGATTTAAAATTGAAATAGATTGGAAGAAAATTTTTAATTCGATTTTTTAATATTAAAGTCTATAACTTATTTTTGTAAAGTTCATATAAAGGTTGAAAATTATAGTCAAATCATTATCATTATTATAAAATAAAGTCTAAATCATATACCAAAGATGCATACAATTATCGGAAAGTTAATTTGAATTTGTAATTTATATATATACAATATTGTATATTGTATACAATTACCAAAGATATTGTATATATATATACAATATTGAATATTGTATATATTGTATATGGTCCTTAAGTTATTAACCTTTATAAACAGGTCACGCCCTAAAAACGCCTTCAATCATCAAAACGGCTAGAACGGGCTACCATAATTCGACCACTACACATATTCACATGCCATATACTATTCAATGATGACAGTTAAGTATGGGTAAAACATCCATATGGCCTATTCATATATATTAGAAAATCAAGACAATTAAAAATTTTTTAAAATGGATTATGAATAATAATAAGAGATCGAAAGATACCCGGTCTCTGATCCTGTCTTTATGGTATCAGAGCCATGGTGAATAATTAGTGTCGTTGGGGAATCAACACTTTAAGTTTGTTTATGAATATTATTAAAAATAAAGATACAATTAAAAATAGTATTGAGGAAGAATATGATATTCCTCATAATCTTGATTTATTAAATCAATGGACAATTCCAAAAATTAATTATAACCAAATTTATAAATATGGTTATATGGAAAAATTAAGTTTCAAACAAGTAGTTAGAACTACTGAATCAACAATCTCTCTTAATAAAGAGGATATGATAATGAAACTCTTAAATAATAGAGAAATAATAAGATATAAGAATAATGAATATAAATTCATTCATATTGGTTTAGTGTAAATCGCCTTTAAACCATTAACATTAGAAGGTCTTCCAGAAAGCTTTATAGCAGTTCTAAGATATGGAAGAAATTTAGATTGGAAACAATCCCTAATAGGTATTGTTCAATCTAGTCTGGCACATGGTCCAGTCTATTTTAATGTCTATCCAAATTTACAATTATCTTTAACAGATGTGAATATCACAGATGCTTTAACATTAAATGTTAAAACTAATGGTTACAATTATTCTCCAGGTTCAGAAGTTATATGTGTTTGTTATAGAATTTATTACAAGCCATTATATACTTTGAATCCTAGATGCAAAATGGTTGATAAACCATTAAATGAAACTATAGTTATAGAAACTAATTTTGGTAAGTCAAATATTACCACAAGAAGAAAAATTAAACGGGAAGAAATAAATTTTCCTGATAATTGGGTATTAAAAGAAAATACCCCATCTCAATCTTATATTGATAACAATCCTTTAGAAATTTTACAAACAACTGAAGGAAATGTTCAAATACAATTTGAAAAAGTTACACCTAGAATAACTAGGTCTTTATCTTCATCAAATTTTCATATATCTCCTTTAGCATATACTGTTAGAAGTCCTTCTAGAGCTTCAACTTCTCAAATAAGAGAAAAATATCCTGAAAATAACAATAGAATTAATGAATTAAGAATTAATTCTGATAATATAGTTAGAGGAATTAATAGACCCCAACAAGACCCGGAATTAACCGAGTCAGAAATGGATTTCTCTATATCATGAATAATATAGAAAAAATTGATTTTAAACCAGGTTCCCTGGTAAGAGATAAAATAAATTCTGAATTTCAAGATCCTAAATGGGAGGAATTTAGAAAATGGTATTTGGAAAATTTTGAAATAAAACAATTACTATATTTTCGAGATGAATTTTATAAAGAATTAGAAGAACAAAATTGTATTATTTATTTTGTTCCATGGTTCTTTAATAAGTATGTGAATAGTATAATTTCTACTATTTACAGAGAATATGATTTAGGAGAAAAGAAAATAAAATCTATTTTCCCTCCTCAAACAGGTTTTAAAATTGAAAAAGAAAAGGTAACAATGTATTACCAAGCTTTTCAAAAATTACTGGAAGGTGATACTTTACCAGTAACAATTTTCCACCTAAATAAATTATTTAAACATATAAATTATACAAATTTATGTTTAATTATATTAGGAGAACAACTAGGTTCTATCCAAGAAAAAATTGAGGAAATAACCTCTTTAATAAAAAATAAAAAAGTTTTTGAAACAGGAGAAGTCATAGCCGTTCCAGCTATTCAACCCCCTCCTGAAATAAGAGATTTTAAATTAAAATCTAATTCTGAAATATCTAAATTATTAGATACTAAATTAGAATTTATTTCAGAAAAAATGAAAGGTTTGAATATAAATACTCTTTCAAAAGAATTTTCTAAATCCACAAATAAAGAAAATTATAAAGAACAAATAAACTTAGAAATTGCTAAGTTACAGAATAAATATGCTAATAAACCTAGCATGAATAAATATTATTATGATAGACCAACTCCTCAAGATGTCTTAATAGAAGAACAGGAGTACATAATAAATAATTCTTATAGTGGGAAGAACATCTATGAATGGAATATAGATGGTCAAACTGACACCCAAATAGCTAATACTATACATCGAATGATGATGTATTCTACGATATGTAAAGAAAATGGAAATACAGATAAATCTATTGCGAAAATGATAGTAGCAGGATTTACTGGTCAATTAAAAGGATGGTGGGATAATTATTTAACCCTCCAAGATAGAGAACAAATTTACTCTTCTGTTGTGACAATCGTCAATTTCAGGTTAACCCCGTTAACTCAACTCCGTCAATTCAAACTTTAAGATCGTTGAATCTATAACGCACACCTCATTACATTTAAACTAGGGTTTAAATGACGCTTAACACTTACTACATGAGTAGTCTTTCGGGATTTGCACCGAAACGCAAACGAGTTGACGCAAACGATTGATAAATAAATGACAAACGTCAAAACACTAATTATGTGATTATTATGTGTTAGGTATATGTGTGTTACTTGATTGTTATGTGGAATGTTAAACAAGAAACAAGAACTAATTAGTTTAGGCTAGAGATGTAACACTTGAAAGATTAGGGACTAGAATGTAACTTGATTATCTATAAATATAACCTTAACACTAAACCCTAACTTATTATTATAAACCTACAACCCCAATCGGCCTCCCCTTGCTCTCTCTTGGCTGCCGTCCACAAACACACACACATACACCATCAATTCAAGCCTTTGATTGAAGAACTAAGTGCTAGGAAGGTATATTTGATCATCCTTCACATCCTTGTTGATTGAATTTGATGTTTGTTGGGTTAATAACAAACCCTAGCTGGCCGATTTTGTTCATGCACATGATTTATATGATTGTTGTTATTTGGATAATGAATTGATAACTAGTTTGATAGTATTGCATGTTAATTGTTGTGTCCTTGATTGTGAGTTCAAATAAAACCCTAACCATGTGTGTATGGTGTGATTGATATGCATGGATAGTAGTTATAGTGTCTAGAGGGTTATATGGATGCATGATAGTTCATAGATTGTGATTATGTTGAGTTTTGATGTGAACAGATTCTGGACAGAATGTATATACGATGTTTAACTGACTGTAACGAAGTGTAAACGTGAAAATTGATTGAGATTGTGGGTACTGCAGTAAACTAGGTTGAGTCTAGTTTCTATGAAGTTTAAATTCGTAATTTTTGGATAAGTGGAAGTATACTTTTATGATTTTACAAAAACGTGATGCAAAGCTGAGCTGTTAGACCTGCTGTTAGGTTATGTTGTAAATGTTGTATCTCATGAACTACGAGACCAATTGGGTTGGTTCCACTTCTGGAAGTTGACTCACTGAGTTAGGAACCAAACCCAAGTGGTCTTGCATTTATTGGATTTTTCGTTTAACGGGAATTGCAAATAACATTCTGATGTGCATGAATCTGACTGATATGAGTTAGCTGTGATGTTTTGGTCATTATAAGAAGAATATGTGGAATAAAAATAAGATAAAATATGTTCTGGAAACCTAAGACATGTATGCTTCTGTGGTAATTTTTGGTGAATTAATTGAGACGTTATAATCGGTGAACTAGTGCAATCTTCCAAGTAGAAATTCTGTCATAACGAAACTAGCTGCTGAGTTGTGTAGGAATGCATGAAATATGATAGTTTTTATATAATTGTTGTATTTTGACCAAAATACCCTTGCGGGGAATAGTTGCTAGTTGATTGCCATGAATTGACCAAATTGCCCTTATGGGGAATAATGGTTAGTTAGTCTTTGTTTGTTGACCAAAATGCCCTTACGGGAATAATTGCTAATAAGTATGTTATTAATACATGACACGAAAGTAATTGCTCACTCATGTATCGTATCACAATTGTACTTGTTTAAGTCACACACGATTCACAAACGAAACACGAAACATGTTACGTGCATAGGTATTATGTGCCGAGTCTAGAGACTCGTTAAACGTTCCGATACTTAGAAAATCTCTTTGTTATTTTAGAACGCTAGAGAGTTTTCTACGACGCGCATCACTTGGTGATCTAGATCGGATATTCTTCGCAAACAGTGAGTTCACTTACCCCACTCTTAAACTGTTTTCAAACGTTTTTCACTTGGGGGAGATAACATACTCCGATAAACATATTTTCTGAGATAAACGCATATGAAAGATTTTGTTATAAATTATATATCACTTGTAAAGGCTAAGCGGCATACGTAACATTTGAAGTCCCACACATCGGACCGGTTAATATTTGGAATAGCGAGTCACTTTTGGGTAGTACTACTGGGTTTGACAAACCCCACCCGACGCTAAGCTCAACTGGAGGTTGAGTGGGTGTAAATTTTGGCTAACACTTACCATGGTCTGGAGGACCTGGTGACGGGCACTTGATAAACAGTCAGCTTCGGTCGCGAACCACTTAGCGATACTTGTTGTATAGATTAGCTACCTATCGATATATAATTTGACATAACACTATCTGGTAATGCAAAACACTTAAACGCTGTAACGTGGTTACACACTCAAACGTCGTAACGGGGTTACGCAACACTTAAACGCTGTAACGTGGTTACACACTCAAACGTCGTAACGGGGTTACGCAACACTTAAACGCTGTAACGTGGTTACACACTCAAACGTTGTAACGGGGTTACGCAACATTTAAACGTCGTAACGAGGTTACGCAAAACGCTAAACGATTTATCTTATTTTACTTATGAACTCACCAACCTTGTGTTGACACTTTTAGTATGTTATTCTCAGGTAGCCGAGGCGGGCGCGCGGTTTAGGAGCATGCATTAATTGAAAACATCTTTACTCTGCAAACTTAATTTTAACATTTACATTTGGTTTTAAGTCGTCCTGCGTGACGCAACTTTTGAATTAAGGTTTTACGCTTCCGCACTTACTTTCATTTAAACGTTTTTCTTTGGTTTGGTTATAACTAATGATTCTGATCCTGCCAGTTCACACCAACTGACGGTAAAACTCCGTTAGTGGATTTTGAGGGTGTGACATCTGTAAAAGAAGAAAATGATATTAGTCAAGAGAATAGTGTGTATACTCTTGCTATCAATATAATGGAACATTTTACAGGCAGATGGTCTGATAATTCTGAAAATATTAGAACTCTTTTGCAAAATCTAAAATGTAAAACCCTTACATCATTTAGATGGTATAAGGATACATTTTTATGCCGAGTAATGGAATTACCAGAGAGTAATAGTACTCATTGGAAGTCTAAATTTATAGACGGTTTACCTCATTTCTTTTCAGAGAGAGTTAAACAGAAATTGAGAAAAGATAATATTCATATTAATTATGATGAACATACCTATGGTAGTTTAATAGGTATATGTAAAAATGAAGGATTAGCTTTATGTAATGAGATAAAGCTAAATCAGCAAATTAAAAGACAGTCTTTAATGGAAAAGAGACAGTTAGGCCAATTTTGTGATCAATTTGGCATGGAGAAAATTACTCCCCAAAATAATAAAAGAAAAGATTTTTCTTCTCAAAAACCAAAAAAATATTTTAAAAGAAAAAAGAAAAGAGAAGAGAGAAAAATAGATAGAGATAAGAAAAGGGAAATTAAACCCTTTGAAAAATTTTATAAAAAATCTTTTATAATTTGCAGAAAATGTGGCCGTCCAGGTCATAAAGCAGCAACTTGCTGGGTGAAGAAAAAATTGAATGAAATAAAAGATGATAACCTTAGAGAAACTTTAGAAAAGATTATCATAAATCCTAATAATACTTCTGATGAATCAGAAGCAGAATCTTCATATGAAGATATAAATGGTTTAGAAAATGAAAGCTTTATCTCATCTTCTTCAGATGATAATAAAGAATGTAATGAAGAATGTTGTAACAATGAGATAAATAATGATTCAATTTATGATATTATATCTCAATTCCAAAATATGGAATTAAATGTAATAACAAATGAATTTTTAGATTTATTAAAAAATATTCAAGATGAAAAAATTAAGAAAGAAATGATTTTAGACTTAATAAGAAATGATAAAGGTGAATCATCTTCATCTAATGAAATTTTTCAACCTTATACTTTTGCAGAGGTTAAGAATCAATTAAATAAAAGAAATCAACCAAATAAACAGGTTGGTGTTGAAGAATTAAAAATTGAGATTAATAATCTTAAAATAGAAATTAATAATCTTAAAAATAATAATAATAATTTAGAAGAAAGAATTATTAATTTAGAAAAAAGAAGATTGGAAATTAATGATGTAAATTTTCCAAAACTTCAATTAGAAAATTATTTAAAACAAATAGAAGAAATAACTTCTCAGAAATGGCATATTAGAATCAAATTGATGATTGATAAACAATTTTCCAAAGAATTTACTGCTCTTTTAGATAGTGGAGCAGATTTAAATTGTATTCAAGAAGGATTAATTCCTTCAAGATATTTTCATAAAACCACCCAGAAATTAGGGTCTGCTGGTGGAAAACCATTACAGATAAGTTATAAGCTTCCCAATGCTTATATCTGTAATAATAATAAATGTATCCCTAATAGTTTTATTCTTGTTAAAGATCTAACAAGTCAAGTAATACTTGGATCACCATTTTTTAGGAAAATATTTCCTTTAACAAAAGTGGATGAAAAAAATTTAAAAGGAACATTTCAAGGTGAAGAAATATCCTTTGAATTTATTTCTGAACCAATCACTAGAATCATCAATAATATGATTGATGATTTAATCAAAGCAAAAATAAACCAAATAGAATTTTTAAAACAAGAAATAAATGAATTAACTATTTCAGAAAAATTAAAAAATCCTAAATTACAGGATAAAATAAAAATGATTCAAAATAAGTTTTCTTTACAACTATTTAATGATCACCCAAATGCTTTTTGGGATAGAAAGAAACATATTGTTTCACTTCCTTATGAGGAAGATTTTAATGAAAGACAAATTCCTACCAATGCTAGACCTTGTCAAATGAACTCTGAATATTTAGAATTATGTAAGAAAGAAATAGAATCCTTAATAAACAAAGGATTAATTAAGAAATCTAAGTCTCCTTGGTCATGTACAGCGTTTTATGTTAATAAACATGCTGAGCAGGAAAGAGGAGTTCCTAGATTGGTTCTAAATTATAAACCACTTAATAAAGTGTTAAAATGGATTAGATATCCAATACCTAATAAAAAGGATTTATTGGATAGATTGCATGATGCAGTTATATTTTCTAAATTTGATCTAAAATCTGGATATTGGCAGATTCAAATTGATGAATCTGACAGATATAAGACAGCATTTACAGTTCCATTTGGACATTATGAATGGAATGTAATGCCTTTTGGGTTAAAAAATGCACCCAGTGAATTTCAAAATATTATGAATGAGATATTCATTCCTTATTCAAATTTTATCATTGTATATATCGATGATATTTTAATATTTTCAAAAAATATAGAAATGCATTTTCAGCATTTAGAAATCTTTAAAAATATTATTATAAAGAATGGTTTAGTAATTTCTAGACCTAAAATGATACTTTTTCAAACCAATGTTAGATTCCTTGGTCATAATATTGACAAAGGAGTTACAATTCCAATACATAGAAGTATTGAATTTGCTTCTAAATTTCCTGATGAAATTTTAGAAAAAACTCAATTACAAAGGTTTCTTGGGAGTTTAAATTATATTTCTCCTTATTATAAAAATCTTGCAAAAGATACAGCTATCTTATATGATAGGTTAAAGAAAAACCCTAAGTGTTGGTCAGATGATCACACTAAGGCAATTCAAAAAATTAAACAGAAAGTTCAAAATCTTCCATGTTTGAATCTTGCTAACCCAAATTGGGAAAAAATAGTTGAAACTGATGCCAGTGACATTGGTTATGGAGGAATTCTTAAACAAGTTTCTCCAGATAATAAACAAGAATATTTGGTTAGATTCCATTCTGGAAAATGGAGTAATAGTCAAAAAAAATTACGCAACTATTGCAAAAGAAGTTTTAGCAATAGTAAAATGTGTTTTAAAATTTCAAGATGATTTATATAATCAAAAATTTATAATAAAAACTGATTGTCAAGCAGCTAAATTTATGTTTGACAAAGATTTTAAACATAATGTTTCTAAACAAATGTTTGCAAGGTGGCAAGCTCATTTAGCCCCTTTTGATTTTGAAATAATTTATAAAAAAGGATCTGATAATAGTTTACCAGATTTCTTGACGAGAGAATTTCTCGATTCTATTTTGCAGAATTAATGGGAATTAAAGGACCATTGAAAATTGCAATTGGAAAAATTCAAAGACAAATTGATTTTGAATCCAGAATGAGAATGAGACATGCTTTAAGAATAGCCGAATATAATATGGATTATTCTTTATATCCTCAAGAAAAAAATTTTCTTATAACAAATGAATGGCATCAATATTATATTTTTAAGAATCGAATGAAGATTCTTCAAGAAAAAGAGATAATAATCTCTTGTGCTTAATTTTTATTTGCAGGGATGGATCCTCCATGGCGAGGAAGAGGCCGATCCTCCAATAGAGGAAAAGGCAGAAATTCTCATAATAATTCTGGAACAATTATTGGACAATTTGGTCAAAAGAAGCTAATAGCTTCCAATATTGCTAATATAGCAAATTCATCCAGTAATACTGGAAAAAATCGATTTAATGATCCTGAATATCAGGAATTCCTAGCTTTCAAAGCAGCCAAGGAAAAAGGAAGCAATACTTCCTATTCAATTGTTACTCAACCAGAAGAATCTGATGAAGGTTCTTATGATCAAAATCCTTATAAGGAAATAATTTTACTCCTTGATAATAAACATCTTAAATGGAAAGATAATCCATGGACCTTAATGGAAAGGTTTTTTGATACTGGATCATATCCAGCGGGAATTTATAAATCAAGATTCGTTTATGAATCAATTTTAAGAGCAACCGAATCTGCTCAAATTTTTCATCATAATTCTGGAAATGCTAAGGTTTTTACTTATAGCAAAATAATTATCAAAAGGATAATATCCTTAGAAGATTGGGGAAATTCTCCATTAAAAGAAAAAGAGATGAGTCATCCAGAATCTGGTGCTCTCATCAAATTTAATTATTGGGATTATATTGAAGCTTTCAATAAAGCTTTTCTATATCAAAATCCGATGAAGAAACATTCTTGGTTCTTCAAGATATGTCCTCAGGTTTATAACCAGGATATACCTAATTGGTTTTTAAAATGGTGGATTTCCTATGGAACATCTATAAAAATTTTACCAGAATCCTTTAAAGGATACTATAATAAATGGGTTGAATTATCTCCCAGAATAATTGAAGCTACTCATAATAATGAGTTAATTGAAGGAATGCCTTCTCTATTTTTCTTTACGGAATATGGAATTCCATGGATATGGAGATGGTCTTCAGAAGTTGGTTATACCACTCAAAATATTCCATGTTTAAGAAGAATTTTCTATACAAAATTTTGGAAGAAATTGACTTCAAAAAATAAAGAAGGAGTCATAGAGGGTCAAGAGACCATTGATCAAATTGAATCAACTCTGGATCTGTATCAAAAACAAATTCAGGTTCAATCTCAAAGAGAATCTCATAGCCCATTTCAACAAATTGCTAGGAAAATATCAATTAAAGAAGGAAAGGATCTTTCCAGAAAAGATTTACTGGAAAAATACTTTGCAACCATGGAAGAAGATTTAATGAATAATTTTCAACCAGGACAATCTTCATACTCTTCAAATCCATCTTCTAATCAAGAAGAAGAAGATACAATGTTAGCAGGTTATTCTCAGAATCCAAAAGACGATGTCATGGATGAGGTCACAATGAAGGCCAAGACAAAATTGGAAAAGTTAAAGAAGAAAATAATTGAATCAATTGATGATGAGGACGAAATCATGGGTCCCAGATCACATGCGTCTGAATAATGGAGAATCAATAATTCAAAAAAGTTGGGTAGAGGTACAATAATTACAGCCAGCTGCCCAGACAAATGGAATCTCTTTTGGACACAATTGTCAAGATAATTGATGAATAATTATTATTTTTACTGTTGTTCTTTTGTTTGTATTTTTAGAACTCCCATTATAAAAGGAGTAGTAGGTTTTTGTATGAGGCAAGGATCGGAAGACTACTGATCAAAAACCCTCTCTTTCACTTGTAAAATAATTTTCCTCGATAATAAAAATCTTTGAAGTTTTAAAGTCCTTCATACTTCAAGTACAATTCTTTACTTCTTTAACATTTTATTTTTATAGTTTTAGCCTAATGCAAGGCTAAACTCCTAAAGTGTTGATTCACACCATGACCTAGTTATAATCCATGTCTAAAAAAAAAAAAAAAAAAAAAAAAAAAAAAAAAAAAGTCTGAAATTTT
Source organism: Bidens hawaiensis (assembly GCF_021521415.1). NCBI lineage: Eukaryota > Viridiplantae > Streptophyta > Magnoliopsida > Asterales > Asteraceae > Bidens > Bidens hawaiensis. The sequence goes on from NW_027491104.1 coordinate 195,193, forward strand.
CAAAATATTTATGAGTAATTTTGGGCTGGTTCCATACTAAACAGGCATGTGAATATGTGTAGTGGTCGAATTATGGTAGCCCGTTCTAGCCGTTTTGATGATTGAAGGCGTTTTTAGGGCGTGACCTGTACTGACCATATACTATTCAATGATGACAGTTAAGTATGGGTAAAACATCCATATGGCCTATTCATATATATTAGAAAATCAAGACAATTAAAAATTTTTTAAAATGGATTATGAATAATAATAAGAGATCGAAAGATACTGATCCTGTCTTTATGTATGAATAATTATAAGAGATCGAAAGATACTGATCCTGTCTTTATGTATGGTCCTTAAGTTATTAACCTTTATAAACACAATTAGATTAAGTTGTTTAAATGTAACAATATAGTCAAAATTTAAATGTATATAAAATAATATAAGTTAGTCAAATCATTATTATTAATATGGACCATTAATTATAAATTAATGGTTAATCATATACCAAAAATGTTTAGAATTACCATATTCAAAACATTAACCTCCACTAACCTTAAATATGTAAGGTGAAATTTGAGTGCGTGATCAATTTTATAACTATCCATTACATATATTTATTTATGTAAGATATAAATATAAATAGAAACGATAATAAAATTTTGAAATTAGAATATAAATAGTAATCAAATAGTTTTGTAAATTATCAAAATATTATCAAAATAAGGTAATATAACTTATCTTTGAAAATTTTAATCAACTTATTATTTAAATTATTGATCATTAATTCTAAAATTAAGTTATTTAAATGTAACAATATAGTCAAAATTTTAATGTATATAAAAAAATATATTTTAGTCAAATCATTATTATTATTATGGACCATTAATTAAAATTAATGGTTAATCATATACCAAAATTGTTTAGAATTACCATATTCAAAGCATTGACCTACATTGACCTTAAATATGTAAGGTCAAATTTGAGTGCGTGATAAATTATATAACTATCCATTATATATACTTATATATGGTGATTAAATTTATAACGATAATTGATTTTTTAAATTAGAATATAAATAGAAATCAAATAGTTTTGTAAATTATAAAAATACGGTAATATAAGTTATGTTTTAAAATTTAGTCAAAATTTAAATCTATATAAAATAATATATTGTAGTCAAATAATAATGGACCATTATTTATAAGGAAAGTCAAACTAAATCAATTGTATTAATAACCTGAAATAATAAAATCAAATATTAATATTGATATTATAGAGTATTTTAATTATAATTAATAACCAGAAAATTTTAAAGGTGTTAACGGAAAAACGAAATTGTGAGAATGACTATGGTACTCGGATTTTTTCGTAGAATTTAAATTGAAATTAGGTTGTATGACTCATGACATTTACCTGAAATTATAAAGTAGAATATTAATATTTATGTTATGGAACATTTGATATTTAATTTATAACCGAAATATTTAAATGTCTTACCGGAAAATAACAAATAATGATAATGACCATGGTATCTCTGTTTTTTATTAAGAAACTAAAATCAAATTTTTCGTAAATCAATCAAGTAAATTACCTGAAATAATAAAGTTTTGTTATAACATTGATATTATGAAACATTAGAATTATAATTTATAACCAGATAATTTAAATGTGTCTTACCGGAAAAACGAAATAATGATACTGAATATGGATGAAGCTGATTTATATTTAGAACCTATAATAAAAACATGTATAACAAAAAAACAGGAAAAAACTTCAAATAAATACAAAACACCCATTGCTATAGATATAACACGTAAACGGAAAACCAACCGAAATAACTTACCGAAATAACGTAAATACGTAGAAATATTAGCTTCATCACCGTTTTTGATTTAGAACCTTAACAATGAAAATAAAGATAAAAAGGTTAGATCTACAATAACCAGAAGAAAATATGATGTTGCTGGAAAAAGATATAACCTTGCCGGAAAATCATATAACATTGTTGGCCATTAAAGTATAATATACAACCTTACCAAAAAACGATTAATCTCGATCTACATTACCGGAATATAGAAGATGGTGGATTTAGTAATTAAGCCGAGAGAGAGAGAGAGAAATTAAAATGATTAAAATGATGGTGGAAAATTCTAAGGTTTAGATAGTTTGTGAGATTACACATGGCAGCATAATAGAGACTCTTAGAATGGAAATTTGGTGAGTTGGAAGCCTAGGTGAATAGCCTAGTAGAATGACATGTGGCAAATTGTATTGATTTAATAGATTAGTAAGATATTAACCAAAACCGTCATATGAGCTTTTCTTGAATTACAATCTATACATCATAATAACACAATTAAACTGGCATACACCATCTGCGGGACATCGTGATTCAAACCCCATACTTAATTGGCATATAACGATCTGCAAAGCATCTAACCTCATCGTTTTGTTTCGCGACTGTTCATCTCGTCCTTAGATTCGTCATATTTTGAGGTAACTAAACAGTTTAGCAAGTTCGTTTTGCTCCGTAATACAAAAGCCCTAATACGAATTGAACAAACAAACAACAGATTCGTCAATTGCGAATTCTAGGGTTTGTGTGGATTTTGGGGATAAACATGTTTCTGGTTTTAATTTATTAGTTTTAAACTTAAGCAGATGACACCCCAACACAGCTGGTGGGTGCGTTTGTGCTTAACTCCTTGAACCGGCCCCCTGGCGCGGGTTTGAGTCTTTTTTTCAAGTCTCAAATTTTCTTGATTACCATACATATAATCAACTTCTTCTTCCATTTTGTCGAGCTCGTTCAGTTTATCACTTAAAATAGGTGACAGTATTCTGCCTAAATAGTAGACACAGGTAACTAATAATAAAATACTAAAGATACCAGCCATTTTTTTTAATTCTGACTTTTTAAATTCTGACACAGGGTATTTATTAGATCGAATGTACTTCCGAATAGATCGATTTTGCCGTATCCAAACTAATAACAATCCAATCCATTTCATGAATAAAATGTGACCAATTATCCAACCAACAAAACTACTTGTTACAAATAAAATCTTGTTGTTGCATCGAAACATAAAAATGTTGACTAATCTCGCTAACATTGAACTTGGTAAAATGAAATAATTCAATAATTGAAAAATGAGATTATTCAGGAATACAAATTGAATGCTGAGATTACGCATTGAATTTCTGGTAGTAGATTCATAATAAAAGAAGTTTTTTGTGATTATTGCAGAAGAAATGAAACAAAAGATATGGTAGAGCTAGGACAGTTATTGTATGAAGTCTACCCAGTGCTAGATGCAGAGGCGCATAATAGATCGATATGAACATTATGAGCTGTCCCGTAATAAAACCAGTTGTTGCTGATACCCTCTTCTCGGCTCCTTCTTCTCCTTCTTCCATAACGTGAGCTCGGAGAAGAAAGAGATAGGAGGGTCCTATGGAGAATGTGGTCAGAAATCCATAATAGAATCCGACCACAACGACCGAATTCGTTTGGTTCTATAAAACAAATGACTACGATTTGTCATTAATTAAACCGGAAAGAATACCTTCAGCGGGTATGAAGTCCCAGCTTTGTTCAGTTCTTATCTGCAAGAGCCGAAAGAAAAAAGCAAAAGACTTTAGAGGCCAAATAACTAAACTTGGAGTTCAACCATAAAAGTCCACTGGTGTAGGTGGAAAACAAACATCATCTTCAACCGAACCTAAGAAATACGTGAAAGTTATGATAAGATTACAAGTGTAAACCATAAGTAAATAGCAACTCATTGAGAAGTACAATGCCTGAAATTTTCCTGCTTTGGATCGATTAAGCCAAACACTAACAATAATTGAAACCAATTTAGAACTAAGACGACGTTGACTCAAAATCGAAACCATTATGGTTCGAAATTAGGGGGTTTTGGTGGTCGATAGATTACTGGATTATGGTGTGAAGTTAGATTTAGATGAGATAAAAACCGTTGATTTAAGAAATCAAAAGAGAGAGATTAGAGGATGAGCAGGAAGGTTTTGGGTTTTTGGAAGTCGAAAGGGTTAAGTTCAGGTTTTATGACCCATGTAAGTAATCCGGGTTTGATTTATAAAATAAACGGGTTAAATCAATATTTGGAAATCAAGCAATCTGGTAGTTTAAATGGGATGGGGAGCGACGTGAGAGTGACATATAAGATTTTATGGTAGACGGTAACAACTCGGTTTTCTCCATATATTATACCTGACCCGCCCTTATGCTCGGAATATTTTACTAATAAAAATACCGAGTTTATCGAGTAATCATTTCCATATCATCAATTGTTTATTATATATTTTTTTATATATTTAAATATATGTAAACAAACTTTCATTTATATTCATTTTGAACCCTAAACCAAACTTTAACCCTATTTTATACCCACCTCAATAGTCTAGGGACTATCTAGCAAGATCTGGATATTATTATCCAAACCCATTTACCTAATGATCCAAAACCCGTAAACCATGAACCCGTTTACCCAGATTGTGTCTTCAACCTTAATCATCGTGATATATATGGAATTGATCGCTGTGAATCACCTATGTTGCCTAAACGGGCACACTGACTTAACTAATTGGGAAAAACATATCAATAAGATACGTATTAGTAACTAGGGTATAGGCCGTGTTACGACGGGTGGAAAAACATGTCAACAAACATAATAAATTTAAACAACAAATTCATGCATAACTAAGTTGTTTAATAAGTGTGACCTTAAATTTAATTTTCATATTCCAAAGAGTTTAGATGATCATCAAAATTTGACTCATAGTTCTCACACTCTAACAACCATTTTACCTTCTCGCTAACTTCATTTTCCAAATCCAAATGTTCCCTTTCTTTTCTAACATTAGCAAGATTCAAGTGATTCAAATCTCTTAAAAGAAACATAGATTCTAATATTGATTTAGGATAGTGCCCGTGTTACACGCGGTATAACATATTTAAAACATAATATATATGTAACATAATATAAATTTAATCAAATGAAAATGTTGTACTTAAAAATATATGATATATTTCAATATTGTTCAATATTGTGTCCAAATGATAGTATTTGAACTAACAATATATTTCAAACCCGGGTAATATTTAAAACGAAAGTACGAAATAATTCGTAGTAGTTTTAGAGATTATAATATTGATTTAAAATTGAAATAGATTGGAAGAAAATTTTTAATTCGATTTTTTAATATTAAAGTCTATAACTTATTTTTGTAAAGTTCATATAAAGGTTGAAAATTATAGTCAAATCATTATCATTATTATAAAATAAAGTCTAAATCATATACCAAAGATGCATACAATTATCGGAAAGTTAATTTGAATTTGTAATTTATATATATACAATATTGTATATTGTATACAATTACCAAAGATATTGTATATATATATATACAATATTGTATATTGTATATATTGTATATGGTCCTTAAGTTATTAACCTTTATAAACACAATTAGATTAAGTTGTTTAAATGTAACAATATAGTCAAATTTTAAATGTATATAAAATAATATAAGTTAGTCAAATCATTATTATTAATATGGACCATTAATTATAAATTAATGGTTAATCATATACCAAAAATGTTTAGACACTAACCTTAAATATGTAAGGTGAAATTTGAGTGCGTGATCAATTTTATAACTATCCATTACATATATTTATTTATGTAAGATATAAATATAAATAGAAACGATAATAAAATTTTGAAATTAGAATATAAATAGTAATCAAATAGTTTTGTAAATTATCAAAATATTATCAAAATAAGGTAATATAACTTATCTTTGAAAATTTTAATCAACTTATTATTTAAATTATTGATCATTAATTCTAAAATTAAGTTATTTAAATGTAACAATATAGTCAAAATTTTAATGTATATAAAAAAATATATTTTAGTCAAATCATTATTATTATTATGGACCATTAATTAAAATTAATGGTTAATCATATACCAAAATTGTTTAGAATTACCATATTCAAAGCATTGACCTACATTGACCTTAAATATGTAAGGTCAAATTTGAGTGCGTGATAAATTATATAACTATCCATTATATATACTTATATATGGTGATTAAATTTATAACGATAATTGATTTTTTAAATTAGAATATAAATAGAAATCAAATAGTTTTGTAAATTATAAAAATACGGTAATATAAGTTATGTTTTAAAATTTAGTCAAAATTTAAATCTATATAAAATAATATATTGTAGTCAAATAATAATGGACCATTATTTATAAGGAAAGTCAAACTAAATCAATTGTATTAATAACCTGAAATAATAAAATCAAATATTAATATTGATATTATAGAGTATTTTAATTATAATTAATAACCAGAAAATTTTAAAGGTGTTAACGGAAAAACGAAATTGTGAGAATGACTATGGTACTCGGATTTTTTCGTAGAATTTAAATTGAAATTAGGTTGTATGACTCATGACATTTACCTGAAATTATAAAGTAGAATATTAATATTTATGTTATGGAACATTTGATATTTAATTTATAACCGAAATATTTAAATGTCTTACCGGAAAATAACAAATAATGATAATGACCATGGTATCTCTGTTTTTTATTAAGAAACTAAAATCAAATTTTCCGTAAATCAATCAAGTAAATTACCTGAAATAATAAAGTTTTGTTATAACATTGATATTATGAAATATTAGAATTATAATTTATAACCAGATAATTTAAATGTGTCTTACCGGAAAAACGAAATAATGATACTGAATATGGATGAAGCTGATTTATATTTAGAACCTAGAATAAAAACATGTATAACAAAAAAACAGGAAAAAACTTCAAATAAATACAAAACACCCATTGCTATAGATATAACACGTAAACGGAAAACCTACCGACATAACTTACCGAAATAACGTAAATACGTAGAAATATTAGCTTCATCACCGTTTTTGATTTAGAACCTTAACAATGAAAATAAAGATAAAAAGGTTAGATCTACAATAACCGGAAGAAAATATGATGTTGCTGGAAAAAGATATAACCTTGCCGGAAAATCATATAACATTGTTGGCCATTAAAGTATAATATACAACCTTACCGAAAAACGATTAATCTCGATCTACATTACCGGAATATAGAAGATGGTGGAGTTAGTAATTAAGCCGAGAGAGAGAGAGAGAGAGAGAGAGAGAGAGAGAGAGAGAAATTAAAATGATTAAAATGATGGTGGAAAATTCTAAGGTTTAGATAGTTTGTGAGATTACACATGGCAGCATAATCGAGACTCTTAGAATGGAAATTTGGTGAGTTGGAAGCCTAGGTGAATAGCCTAGTAGAATGACATGTGGCAAATTGTATTGATTTAATAGATTAGTAAGATATTAACCAAAACCGTCATATGAGCTTTTCTTGAATTACAATCTATACATCATAATAACACAATTAAACTGGCATACACCATCTGCGGGACATCGTGATTCAAACCCCATACTTAATTGGCATATAATGATCTGCAAAGCATCTAACCTCATCGTTTTGTTTCGCGACTGTTCATCTCGTCCTTAGATTCGTCATATTTTGAGGTAGCTAAACAGTTTAGCATGTTCGTTTTGCTCCGTAATACAAAAGCCCTAATACGAATTGAACAAACAAACAACAGATTCGTCAATTGCGAATTCTAGGGTTTGTGTGGATTTTGGGGATAAACATGTTTCTGGTTTTAATTTATTAGTTTTAAACTTAAGCAGATGACACCCCAACACAGCTGGTGGGTGCATTTGTGCTTAACTCCTTGAACCGGCCAGGGGCGTGGGTTCGAGCCCCCTGGACGCGGTTTTTTGGTTATTTATTTTTATTGGTTTTAAAATATTAATTAATTAATTATAATTAATATTGATATCAAATAAACATTTCTTTATATAAAGCTGACATCTTAGAGTCTACGTTTTCTCATCAATAAATCTCGTTGCAAGTTTTGTATAAATATATGTATGTATGTATGTATGTATGTATGTAGTATAAGTGTATTTTAATAATAAGAAATCCACGTTAATTTATTAAAACCCAACACCAATACTGGTGTTTTCTCGTCGTTTAACGTCCTTTATAAATTTGTTTATATTAATTTTATGTATAGAAATATATTATATATATATACATATATATCATTCTTTAACAATTAGAACGGTTGTATTTTAAACGTACTAACTATACTTATAAAATTTGATTTTCGTTAATAGTCCAAGATGTATACTATATGATAGATATATATATATTAATGTTTGACTTAAATTAATTAATATATTACAGGATATATTTATATATGTAAACATTTAGTTAAATATTATTTAAATAATTATATAATTATTCAACTCATGTTTATTTAAATAATAATGATTTCATAGTAATAATAACTGTAGAGATCGATCGATCAATAACGTACTAATCACAAATCATAACTCAAATCACATCGAAACTTAACTCATTAAAGTATGTTATATCATTTATAATTAATTTATATTATTATATTTAACTAGGAATCCTTGTCGGTGTATTCTGAAGGGTTCATCTTTCTCACATCATCACTTGTTTTTCGTTCATCCGATTAGGTGAGTATCTCACTCCCCCTTTTAACTCAATTTTAACCGTTTTGGGGACTTATGTGTATTTACAGTATTTATATATTATCTAATATTCAAAACCGCAACTGTTAATCTTTGTGTGTATATCAGTTTATGCATAACTTACTATTTGCTTACTTGCTTTATTTGAACCGCATTCGGAGAGGTCCAACATATTCTCAGTCTAGTATGATCATACGACCGTCGTAGTGGCCGGCGTCCGACGCATTGACAATGGTTTCACCGACACCTCATTTTTGGTAACCAATGCCCATTCGCATGGAAACGGTTTAGCCCTTTCTTTATGGTTGATTGTTTGTGTATGTGCTATGGTTTAACTGTTTATCTCACAGGAATAGTTTGCATCTTTTTTATTTATTATATATTATTACTGTTGTGTCTTAAATTGGTGTTTTACTCGCTCAACATGTGTTGTTGACAAAAATATATTTTATACGCATTTGCAGGTTATCAGCTTGGTTGTTTAGCAAGATGAAGATCACGTAGAGATGTTTTTTAGAATACAAACTTAACTAATCATTGTTGTAATTGTTTTATACGTGATGTACTTAACTGTAATTGTTTATTTAAATATTTTTAATAGATATAATTTCCAATATTGCATGATAATAACCTTTGAAAAGCTGTGAGCAATCAGTTCCCGTCCCGACATTTCCGCCGTATGTTGGGGTGTGACATCTTACACTTTTCATATTAAGTTGTGTGTACCATATCCGGCTGATCTGCATAGAAGTGATTCTTTGTGCGAGAAACGTAATAAGTTGTGTGTTTGATTTTATTATTATTATTATTATAAACACTACTTTTAATTATATTTATGGGAGATTAAAAAAACCTATTTGATCCTTTTAAGCAATGACATCTAACTGTTTAACATAGATTTCATATTATTTGATCAATAAATAAAGTATACATACATTCAGAGGTCTCTTTTTTAATCAATTTTCACTGGACCAGCTCCTACCCACTACCTTCCGGCCACTTTCAAAGGATTTAGCATTGTTCTACTTTTTCTAAGTGGCCCAGATCATGTAATAAAAGTCACCTTTTAGTAATATAATTAATTAACTAACTAATAAAGTAAAGTCGAGAAATACCACTACAATGATGAATGGCCATTACGCGTAATTAAGTAAACAATTAGCATTGCTTTATCTTTATGATCTTTGTCTTTTTTTTATTATGCAGAAAGAACCTTTATCTTCTATAGAGTAGTAAACCGTCTACAGGATTATGAGTCTCTTATCGGTTCATATAATATTCCTTCAAGCCATGGCATTTACTTCGGCGTCATTCGTTCAAAAGAGCTTCGAGCATGATGTCTTTTTACGTTTAAGGGGTGAAGACACCCGTAAGAACTTTGTTAATCATCTCTACATGCTCTACAACGGAAAAATATTAACACTTATAAAGGTGAGCTATTTGGACTAAAAGCCATGTGTTGTGCATTTGATTTTTGTCCAATGATTGATTGACATAATTAAGTTATGGGAGGCATGAAGATTCAATCTTCTTTTATGGATGACTGAGCCATAAAAAAAGTTATATTGAAGTGTAAAATTAATAAAAAAAATTAAGCTTATATCTCCTTTTGATTCCTTAATATAAATCCTATAATTTGTATTTTGTTACAAGCCTTCTGTTGCAAGGTTTACTTTGAAAATTAAACAGTAGCTGACTAAAAGAATTATTTAACATATTTATTTGGAGCAAAAGTAATAATTTAAGGGGTGCGATCTTCATACACCACCCCTATGGTAACTGTGCAGGCCTATATGACACGCATAGTCCTATGCGAGTCATATAGGTCTTCAACAACTCAGGTATACAGCCCGTATAGCCCTATACGAGCCTCGTATCCATGGTGATGTATGAAGATGTTTTGCCTAATTTAATTCCCTACATTTTTTTTTGCCATGAATAGTCAGTTTAGAAGTCGTATCTTATCTTCACCAAAAAAGGGGCTTCACTCCTCAACCTAAGTGAACGTACATATTTTCCACTCAAATATCCAACTCTTGAAGGCATATTCGATCATCTCTTACAAGTTTATTTGCAATCAGATCATACAAATTTCATTGCATTCGATCATTGAAGCTTACAATCAATGGCGTCTACTTCAATTTCATCCGTTCAAAAGTACTTCAAGTATGATGTCTTTATAAGTTTCAGGGGTGAAGACACACGTAAGAACTTTGTTGATCATCTCTATCATGCTCTTCACCAGAAAGGCATTATAACTTACAAAGATGATGAAAAAATCAAGAAAGGGGAAAGGATTAAGGAGCAACTCGTCAGATCCATTGAAGGCTCTGAGATTTTACATAATAGTTTTCTCCAAGAACTATGCAGCTTCATCATGGTGCTTAGACGAACTCGTAAAGATCATGGAGTGCCAGAAGACGATGGAGCAGACTGCTTACCCCATCTTCTATGATGTAGAGCCCACTGAAGTCAGGCACCAAAGTGGGGTAGTTGGAGAAGCCTTTGCGAAACATGAAAAGGGCAGTTGGAGCTCTGCTCTACCTCTCCAACGTCTTTTTTATATTGTAGCATCTTGTTGTAACAGATCTTCTTCTTCAATATTGAACGGTTTCATAGACGATCTGGTAGCATCTTTATATATGTATTTGTTCTACTTATATTATTCAGTGAATGATTTGTGTTTTATAGTAGAAGAAGTTTCTGATTCAAATATTTTGTCATTGTTTTGTTAAAACTTGTCCATATCATTTCGCACTTTGCCAAACAGGAAAATGAAGATGATGTTGGAAAATGGAGGAATGCTCTGAATGAAGTGGCGGGGTTGGCGGGGATGGAGTTGAAGAACACTTTCAATGGGTATTCTTCATTTTTTTTCTTTCAAATTTGTGTTTAATAGGTACATCAATGTCATCTCATGTTTCATGTAGGATTCCGAGTAATCTAATTGAATCTTATTTAACATAGGCATGAAGCCAAATTTATCCAACAAATTGTTCATGATGTTTCACTAAAGCTACGCTTCACTAACCCATGTGATGATGGGAAGTTAGTAGGCATGGAGACCCGGGTGAAGGATGTAGTTTCATCTTTAGAAATTGGTTCCGATGATGTCCGCATGATAGGGATCAAGGGGATGGGAGGTGGTGGAAAGACAACTTTGGCGAGAGCTGTTTTTGATCATATTTCCATTTGGTTTGAGGGTAAAAGCTTTGTTGAGAATGTGAGGGAAGTTTCAAAAGGCTCGCTGTCTGGTTTGAAGGAATTGCAAAAACAGGTCCTTTCAGCTTTGTTAAATGATCAAATCGTAGCTAGTGTTTCTGATGGGAAAAGTATAATGAAAAAGATTATGCCTAGTACAAAAGTTCTTCTTGTTCTAGACGATGTGGATGATATAGAGCAACTTGAGGCGTTAGCAGGTGAGCTCACTTGGTTTAAGCCAGGAAGTAGAATCATCATTACAACAAGAGATGAGCAAGTATTGGTAGCACACCGAATAAAATTTATTCATGATGTCAATTTGTTATCGGATCATGAAGCAATTTGCCTCTTCAGTGCATTTGGGAAAGAGATTCCTACTCAAGGGTATGAAGAGCTATCAAGAAAAGTTGTACATTATGCTGCCGGTCTTCCTTTAACTATCAAAGTTTTGGGTTCACATCTTTGTGATAGAAGTGAGCATGAATGGGCAGATGCGATAGAAAGACTAAAAACAATTCCGTTGGACAAGACTTGAAAAGATTGGAAATAAGTTATAATGGTCTAGAGAATGATCAGAAAGAAATATTCCTAGATGTTGTATGCTTATTGAAATATGAAAAAAAAGACCATGCAGTTAGAATACTTGAAAGTTGTGGATTTAATGCTCACATTGGTTTAAGTGTTCTTGTGCAGAAATCATTGATAACTATTTCTAATTTTGACCGCTTGGGTTTCCATGACCATATTCAAGAAATGGGTTGGAATATTGTCCGGCGTTTTCACCCTAATGAGCCTAGCCGACATAGTCGATTATGGATTAAAGAGGAAGTTGAAGATATATTGATTAATGAATCGGTAAGTTTCAAGTTTATACGCATTGTGGAGGACTAGAACATTTTATTTTTTTTGTGATTAAAGATTCACATGAGCTTTTATTTATAGGGTACCGAAGAAACAAAATGTATAAAATTGGAGTGTCACGATGTCGATCCAACAATTATTTTGAAAGGTCTAAGAAAGATGAAAGAACTTAGATTTATTTACATGCCATATGGACCTAGAGAATGGAAAGTTTATGAAGTTGGCGAATACTTACCTGATGCTTTGCGATCTCTATGTTGGCATAGATACCCTTTTTGGTCTTTACCCAAAACATTTAGAGCAAATAAGCTTGTTAACCTTGAAATGTGTCAGGGAAATATTTCTCAACTCTGGGAAGTGGGAGAAAGAAAGGTAGAATAATGCAAGATTGAATGATTGGTTTGCATGGTTCTTTATTATGCTCATTGTTTTTTTCACTACACTGATATTCATCTTTCTTGTTTCTTCTTAATTATAATAGGTTTTTTATAAGCTCAGATACCTCAACCTCAGCTGGTCAAAGTTGAAAAGCTTTGACCTTGGGATGACTCCACATCTCGAGAAGTTAGTTCTTGAAGGATGTCATGACTTTGTAGTACTCCACATGCTCAATGAATGTCCCAATCTCAAATTCCTCAACCTCTCTCATTCTAAGGTGAGTAACCTTAACCTCGGGAAGACTCCACATATAGAGGAGTTAATACTTGTAGGATGTTCTTATCTTCAAGAAATTCATGCTCCAGTCAGCTGCCTAAAAAAGCTTCTCTACTTAAACTTAAAAGGTTGCTTGAGGTTTGATTATTTTTTGGTTGACAAACCGATTGTATTTCCTAGTCAGGATTCTTTAGCCAAGTTAAAATTGTATGCAATGCCCCTAGATATGTGTCCACTACATCCTAACAGCGCTATGCCAAAGTTTCAGTTTAGATGCGAATACGATGAACCTCTACCCTCATCGATTGGAAATCTTGAGAAGCTTCTTTCTTTTGGTCTATGTTCTTGCACAAACCTTGAGTCTTTTTCAACAACTATATGTGGTTTACGACAGTTAAGAGAGCTTACACTTAAAGGCAAAATTCCTAAGGTGCCCAAGGATCTGGACCGGATACAATGCCTTGAAAAGCTATGTTTTGTGAGTATTGAAGAGATTAAGCAGCTTCCAGATAGCATTTATATGTTAAAACATCTGAAATCACTTAAAATTGACTATTGTTTGCTTCTAGAGCATTTACCCAAAGATCTTGGCAGATTAGAGTGTTTAGAGGAGTTACACCTGATGGATTGCATATCCTTACGAGATATTCCGAACAGTATCTGTAAGATGAAAAGTTTGACGTGTCTAGATCTCTCTGGTTGTCATCAAATTGAGCAATTGCCTGAGGAACTTGGATGTTTAGAACGTTTAGAGAAGTTAGACCTAAGCTATTGTAGATCCTTACGAGATATCCCGAGTAGTATCTCTAAGACAAAAAGTTTAAGATATTTAAATCTCTTCGGTTGTCATCAGGTTGAGAAATTGCCAGAGGATCTTGGGTGTTTAGAATGTTTAGAGAAGTTAGACCTTAAGGAATGTATATCCTTACGAGATATCACAAACAGTATCTGTAGGATGAAAAGTTTAACATATCTTGATCTCTCTGGTTGCCATCAAGTTGAGAAACTACCAGAGGAACTTGGTTGTTTAGAACATTTAGAGATGTTAGACCTAAGCTATTGTAGATCCTTACTATATATTCCGAACGGTATCTCTAAGATGAAATGTTTAACATATTTAAATCTCTCCGGATGTCATAAAATTAATAAATTACCAGAGGAACTTGGGCATTTAGAATGTTTAGAGAAGTTAGACCTAAAGGAATGTAGATCCTTACGTGATATCCCAAACAGTATCTGTAAGATCAAAAGTTTAACATATTTGAATCTCTTCTCTTGTAATCAACTTGAGAAATTGCCCGAGGAACTTGGATATTTAGAACGTGTAGAGAAGTTAGACCTAAGCCAGTGTAGATCCTTAAAAGACATCCCCAACGGTATCTGTAAGATGAAATGTTTAACATATTTAAATCTCACGAAGTGTCATCAAGTTGGGAAATTGCCTGAGGAACTTGGGAGTTTAGAATGTTTGAAAGTGTTGAATTTAGACGGTGCGGGCATAAGTCATCTTCCACAGAGTATTTATCATATGGAAGGTCTGCATATTTATGGATCCAAGGGGCAGCTTGAGTCTTATGGTTTTTCATCCTTGACAGAACAACTGTGGAACACATACTATGTAGAGCTGTAAATTAGATTCAAAGTCCAGCCGCAGAAAATTTGAATTTGTGATTTATAGAATGTAACCGGGACTTTATGTTAGATTTTTACATCGTTTGAAATTTTTAATTGTTCTTTCCAGCCAGATATTAGTATAGTCTGGGCTTGATATGAAATTTTTAATTCACTATGACTGTGACGTTCTGTTCTCTTTAACTGACTTTAATCTTGAATGGAATTATGTTTTAGGTTTTTCATTTTTGATAATTTTGTTTAGGGTGATTAATATCTTAAAGTTTTTTGCCATGTATTATTAAAATGCCTTTGAAAAAATAATTATCATAATGTAATCCGATTTTGGAGACCCAATCGATTTAATCATGGATTCAAGCAAGTGGATGTTAAATTGAGTACAGTTAGGGGAGAGATGAATTGCCAATAACTGATTCTCCACAATCAACAAGCAATTCTTGATAATAAACTGCGGGCACACGCATGATGTAATATTTTGTACGAGTCAAACCGAGTTGGATAAAACTGAGATCACTCCAAAATATTTCTTCCATGAATTTAATTTCTTACAACTAGTTGGTACAAGTAGTTTGATGAAGTTCTTAATTTTTCAATAAAATGATTTGAATGGTGTTATTCGTTAATAAAATAAAAATAATCTGAAACACATGATACTATGATAGTATGATGTTGCTTCTCACTATAAAAATCCCGCCCGAATGGTTTCCTCTTCTGATCGTTAAAAACGCAGCGGCAAAGTCTAGATTTGGATCAAAACCTGTGAAACCGAACTGAACTGCTCAAATTGGCGGTTAACTGACCAAAACAGGTTTCAAACCGAACCGGTTGACTTTTTGTTGACCAAACCGAACTGGTTTTCACTTTGGAACCGGTTTGTGCACCTCTAGTACAACTGCTGACACTAAAAGGGAACTTTTACATTAAACTTAATCGTCTCAAGTTTTTCGTGATTAGTGTTCACTTTAGGCATCATGTATCTGAAGTAGGACATCATATTAGAAATTGATTGTAACAATTCTGAATTTCCGATTCCAAGGAACTTGTAAATTAAGTTCTAGAGGATAAATATTTTAGTGCTTTCTGTTTTTTTTCTTTTCTTCTGTAGTTTAGATGACTGTGGAATTAGTATAGATGTTTCTTGTTTGTACGATTATTTTGCATATTGGACTAATCAGTTTGGAAAAGGATAAGCTACTTTTAAACTGATTTTCAGAAACCGATCATTTTACTCTAAAATGATCAAGTAATCATCTTTTATTTCACAGTAATCAGATGTTCAGTTTGAGTATGCAATTCCAAACACCGCCTTTTTAAGAATGAAGAACGACTATATGCACAAATATTGACACTCTAATATCACAAACAGGCAACATGCTAACACAGTACATTGCATTGTTACACCATTTCTCAAATGAGTTTTACATTCACACCAAGTATGTTATTATGTTGTATGTATGCATGCAAAATCTCTTATTTGTTTATATTATTACATTAGCTCAAAACCACATCGAACTGCACCACGCGCACCTCTAGTAAACACAACATTCTTCTACATTATGTTTCCAAAATATGTTTCTCTGTTACATGTTATCTTAGAAGTAAAAAAAAAAAAAAAAAACAGGTGACCGATTCGCGTTATGTGACAGGAATGGGAGAGGCAAAAGCCCGGTAGGAGGCCCGATATCTTTCCTCAGTTTAGTCAACCGGTAGTGGGTCGTAAATCGTTTTATTATTATTCTTTTTTAGCCGGTAGTTAGGGGTGTGAATTTGTGATACGTCGTGAATGTAACACGAATTTCGTGGGTTTGGATTTAGTATAAAAATGTCAGTTTCGTGTCAAATCCAGTAGAATGTTTTGTTAAACGTGTTGTGTTTGTCGACCGGCTGTTTGGTCAAAATTGAGTCAAAGTAAGAATTATATTCCTTGTTTTTTTGTTTGTAACTAAACCGATTTGTTTTTGGTTTGAAACTAACCAATTTGTTTGTTTTTATTAGTTTGGTTGGTAAATGTTATTTATGTTTGGATTAGACATGGAAAAACGAGTGGGTCGGTTTGGGTGACGGGTCATACCGCGCTCTAGAACGAACTGATTAAACTTGTTTAATTTGGTTCCAGTTAGAACGGGTTAATGCCAAAACAGGTTTGGGTCAAAGTGAAAACAAGCAGATTTATCATCAAACTACAAAAATCAAAACCGTTACTACTTGACTACTAATGTCAAGCACATTGCAGATCAACAAACTTAAATGTGGTTATTCCATCCATTTAGAGGTGTTCAAGGTTCCGTGTGTTTTGTCACCTGCGGATATTATTTTCACACGTCTCGGTGCTACTGATCGTATAATGACTGGTGAAAGTAAGTTACTACCTGAACGGACACAAGTGGAGCATGTGCATGTTCGTTTGTTTAATTTTAACTGATCAAACGAATGAATGATCGAACACGAACATCTAAAGAACAAGGTTTTCTTGTTCGTGTTAGTTCGTTAAGAAAACGAATGTGTTCATGCTCGTTTTCGTTAGTTCGGTAACAATATAAACAGACGATTCAAGAACGTGAACGGACATAACTGAGCTAAAACCAATAAAAGTAAATGTGAACAATTTATTGGGCTTAAAAAGTTATTAAAACTAGCCTAAGTTAACGAATGTAAACGGACGAACTTAAACAAATGCAAATGTAGAACGTAAACAAAGGAACCTTCATGTTCACGAACATAGATGAACAAATAAGACATTGTTCATGTTTGTTCATTAACTCATTTAACCAAATGAACACAAACTTTTGTTCATGTTCGTTCGTTTACTATATAAACGAACTTCTTGCCACATGGTTTACAAACGAATCACCGAACTTTCGGTTTGTTTACAATCCTACAGGTTATTATTAGAATAATATAATTTTTGTAATCATATTTGGCACACTAATTGCTTATAAAAATATATATTTTGATACCTTTGAAGTGTCTGCTTGTTAATTTGTTAACTTCTTAACCTCTTCCTCTTTTGTTAGGTACCTTCTTGATTGAATGTACAGAAACAGCATCGGTTTTGCAAAACGCAACTCAAGATTCTCTTGTTATACTTGATGAGCTGGGCCGAGGAACGAGCACTTTTGATGGATATGCTATTGCTTATGCTGTGAGTATACTTTCTTTTAAACTTTACAAAGAGTTTAGATTCGGCTTTCGTCTCTTAGGTTTGCCATATTTAACTACTTGACTGCGAAGACCATATTTTTTTGGTTGTATTCTCATGGCATGTGATTTCCAACTTTTAACCATTTTCATCTTTTTACTAGCTGTTAAGTACAAGGGCATTTTAGTCATTTTTATCTCAGGGCCTGTTTTGGTTAATTTAAATTGGTATAACAGTGTTATTATAATTATTAATAGCATAAATAATTATATTTAGTTATATCGATTATATTCAACAAAACAGTCCTTTAGATGAAATGGCTTAAATTCTCTTCTACTGAACAGTAAAATCTAACGGAGTTAGCAAAATGGACGAACATGGTTAAAATTTTGAAACCACGGGCCATGGAAAGACAAAGAAATGGCCTCGGTAAGTAGTTAAAAACTTAAAATGGACAAAACTCAGACGCGAAAACCAAACTTAACTCTTTTTAAAAAAGGCTACATGCTGCTAAAATGAGTGGTTTAGGAGAAATATTTTCAGATACACGATGGATATATATTGCATTTAAACGCAATTTTTTTTGACATAAAACAGAATTTGAAAAAAAAGTTTTAGAATTAAACAAGTTAAATGCGTCAACCAGTGAACCTATTAGGTCGACCAAACACGTTTAACCAGAAACTGGCCTAAATTGTTTAGACTAAACCCAAACCCGTGTCATCTAAGTTATTCACACCCTTGTTTATAATGCAGGTGTTTCGTCATCTCGTTGATAAAGTAAACTGCCGATTACTATTCGCAACACATTACCACCCACTCACAAAAGAATTCGCAACCCACCCACACGTTACATTACAACACATTCAAACCCATATCCAACACTTCGTCATCACCCGACCAAGAGTTAGTTTTCCTCTACCGTCTAACTGCAGGCGCCTGCCCAAAAAGCTATGGTATGCAAGTGGCATTAATGGCAGGAATCCCCAAAACAGTGGTGGAGTCCGCCGCGAAGGCCGCAGAGGTTATGAAAACGAAGATTGGAGTGAGTTTTAAGTCGAGTGAACAACGGTCGGAGTTTTCGACATTGCATGAGGATTGGTTGAAAACTATTTTAAGCGTTGCGGATGGTGATGGAGTTAGTGATGAAGATGATGTGTATGATACATTGTTTTGTTTGTGGCATGAGCTTAGATGCTCTAAGGAAAAGCTGTGAGGTTAATGAGAGTGAATGGTGGAAGTATGTTATTATAAGCAAATGGTTTCATGAATTTGCTTTGGGTTTTGAGGTGTTTTGTTTATAATGGAAAGTTTATGATTAGCTTATGTAGTAGAGACTAGAGAGATGTGGGCAGATTAACATATGAAAGTAAGTATTTTTGGTACTGTTCGAACTTCATTTTTGATTCGGCAAAGACAAGGGGAGGGGGAAGACTGATAAAGGGGGGTTAGTTGCAGAGATATATGAAAGGACAAAACTACCACACATGCGCCTCACGTGATGGGATTTAACTGACTTTTTCTAACCCAGTTAGCGTAAAGGACAAAACTTGTAGGAAAAAAAGTTTAAAGTACACCGCATGCAAGAAAACTAAAAAAAGGACACGAACCGTAATTCGTCTTATTTTAAAGTACAAAATTTGTAATTCTGTCAAAAAAGAAATCAAAATCTTTTCAAAACAAGGGGAATCGAACGTTGGTAATTGGAAAAGGCAAAACTAGCCAAAAAAATTGCCACTGCAACAAAGCGATATTTTGTGTAAAACATTCAAGTAAAATTAATATATTTGTATAGTTTTTGAAAATGGAGGCCTTAAAAATTTGGGGCCCCAAAGCCCTAGCTTTGGTTGGTTAGTCATTTAGGCTGGCCCTGATTAGACCGATCAATGATGGAGATTCGGAATTGAAAGATTGAATGGCTTTTACTTGACTATAAAATGTTAAAAATTAGGGTTAATTTGAACGAGTCAACAAGTGAGCTAAAGTTGGCTCATTACAATCCTAGCCAGCTTGGCTAAGTTCTTTCTGTAACGAGCCAATTTCTAGATAGTTTTTTCCGACTATTTTCTTAGCAAGTTTCGAGCCACAAACAAAAAGCAAAATAAAACCTTCCTACTAAGATAGTAGCAAGGGCTATACCACAAACAAACCAAAAAAGAGACTACAACACCATCACTTTCCACCTAGTCCAATCTAGACTTAAAACAATTCATCCTATTTATTATTCATAAAAAAACTTAAAAGCTTTATGTAACCGGACATTATATCAATCTTTACCCGTTTGTTTTTGAAGATGAACTCGTTTCAAGCTTTTCATAAACACAAAATAGGAGCCATCACAATGGAATAGGCCATTTTTCTTTTATGCTCCACCTCTAGAACTTGTTTAACAACCACAAAATAACCCTAGAACATCTTTGACATGGAAAGTTTGAATGTTACATTACCTACCAATTCTTTGCCACACCACGCTTGCAACGTAGCATGATTCAAGTCTATGGTCAATCGACTCCCCAACCGCTAATATATACAACATCTACATAACATTACTAGTTTTAAAACCCTTGTGATACATGAAAAACTTAAAAGAAATACAATTAAACTGTAGAAATTAAGTGATTTAAACTATGTTTTATCAAGTTAAATGGTTTTATAAGTTCAAATTAAATTTTCTAGTGTAATATTCACACGAATAAGTGACATATTCTCATGCAATTTCTTCATAATCAAGGAAAAGATGCACATAATGAATTTATAAATGTAATTATGTTTTTAATAGAATGACAAATTCTAACATAAGATTATAATATGTTTCATTATGAAAATCACATATAAAACCAGCAGTAATAAAACACACTTTTGTATTACAGTTTCGAAACAGAAGAATGGAAACTCCTAGAGATCCAAATAAAATTATTATTTTTTCATAATTATTTTTTGTCTTTAGTATGACCTATAAATTTATTAAATTTTATCACATTCATCTCTCACACTTAACAATGTATATGAATTGATTTAATAGAAAAAATATGATTTCATTAAAGATATAAATATTTTGGTTATATTGATATAAATACCTGCATCTTTTTAATCCCTATAATTTATGTAATTTATTATTTGATTAAATGATAGATTGATATATTTTGATTAAACCGACATAAATATATATTTTCAGTAAATATAGAAAAGTATTTTAAACTACAAAATTACGCTAAAAATGAATATCTAAATAACATGTGTTCTTAATTATTTTATACTAGCTACGTGCCCGCGCGATGCGGCGAGGGTATGCACGCAAACATAACATTGAATGCGTAACCGGTGTTACCGTGTGACTTCACATTGATCAGGTATTTTAAAGAAGCGTTAGAGATGGGGAAAATGAATAATAGAAAAGTTAGGTTAGCGGTTATTGATCATATAACGTCGGTCGTTAAGGAGTTGGTTAGGTTATGTCGAAACGAAGGCGTCGAATGTGATTTTTACACTAGTAATTTACATAAGTGGATGTTTTGTCCGCCGTCGGTGGCTTTTCTATACGTTGTCTTTTTTAAATGTTATATATATATAATTACTGCTTCAAATATGATTACAAAACCAACACATTTTTAAAAAATGCACTGAGGCGTCTTTTGACCCTTATTTAGCTATAGACGAGTCTTTTGGCTGTTTTGGGTATTTGACAAAAAAGCTGTTTTTTTCCCCAAATCATTCAGTCATTTGATCAGTTAGGGTGAAACATTTATCTAACTCAGTCTTAGGCCTTATTAATACTGGAAGTGTCGATATGCTTCAAGAATGAATTCTTTAAGTTGCCAATGTTTTAAAAAAAAATTGTTTGTTTTTTTAATCATTTTTATTAAATATACTATACTAATTACTAGATAATAATATGACTACTAACATGTTTATCAATTCTTTGTATGCAGCCTGGATGTAAGATTAGCGAGTTACTGTTGACGTTTACAATAATGCTTCTGTTGCAGAGGATTAGACAACAACAATATCCTGAAGGTAACAAATCCTGTAGAACATGATGAAGTAGATTATTCATCTGGTAATTGCTGTTTAGCTTTTAAACTGTACACACGACCAAATCACCTCCATTCACCTCGTTAGCGAAAAAAAGAAAAAAGTTACGAAAATAGTCATTTGACTTTTTATTTTTAATTTCTAATAAATTTCACCAATCACAATCATAAAAAGACACGTGGCACCACTAACTAATTAGAACATTCTAAAATGCCGAGTGAAATCTCCTCTGTCACTTTTTACATTTTTTTAACAAAATCTTTCTTTTTAATTTTGCAGCCTCTGCATTTGCCACGTTAGGAAAAATGCCAAAATTATAGAATTTGCCATTTCATTCTTACTCTACTCTGCTAAAGGATCCAAACGGTTGCGTCAGATTTAGATCTGTTGTGTTTTTTTTATGAAAGACCAACTAACAATTTTATTAACAAAACTAGCGAGACACTAGAACCACCAAAAAGACACCAACACCAAACAAGAACTATCGTCACAGAAAACAACAGCAAACCAAACCTACAAACAACATACAACAAACAAGTCCCAAACACAAACGAAAACTACACTTTGAATCAACTCCAATCCTCCCAAGTAAGCCCTTTGTTTCTCCCCCAATGCTCAATCCAAAGAAATCCCAACACTTTTATCTCCTCCACCAAGCTTGATATCTGAGTCGGGGTCCCTCTATGAACCATAGCATTTCTTTTTTTCCACAAACACTACGTCGCAACCAAACACACCGCATGAAACACTGAGGGTTTATCCTTCTTAAACGTCGAGTATTTATGGTTTCCCAACAAGTCACGAAAGCTAAACAAAAGAAAGAAGGCACCTTACACCATTGGGCAAGTACGCTCCACATAGACTGTGCGAGACCACAAGAGATGAACACATGTTCAACCGTTTCCTCTACCTCCCCACAAAACGGACACATATTCAAGGCCACCGCGATATTTCTTCTAACCAAAGCATCAAAAGTTGGTAACCGACCCAACAACGCCCTCCAAGCCACAAAACTAACTTTTTTCGGGACCAAGCGGTTCCACTCGAAATTATAATCAGGCGCAACATAAGAATTCAATATGACCATTTCCTTCACACCTCTAACGGAAAATCCTCCTCATAAGTCCACATAACAACATCCTCCTCATTATTAAGTATCACCCCTTGGCAAATCTGAAGCAACCCTCTCAACTCCTCAACCTCTTCCACCCCAGTCGGCTCTCTAGACCAATCCCATTGACCGCATATCCAACCGTCAATCATGAACAACCGATCTGCTACATTACACCCTTTAGACTTTTCCAACCCAAAAAGTTTTGGAAACCGAACACCCAACGATCCTGACCCGGTCCAATTGTCTAACCAAAACCACGTCTTTCTACCGTTTTTCACCATGTGTTGGAAACAACTTCCCAACTTGATACCAGCCACTCTTAAAACCGAATCAATTTTCACTATACGACTACACAGACCTGGGTTCGACAGTTTGGCTGGGATGCTCCACCAAGATCTAGAGGAATGGTGTAACACCCAAATAACCTTCCACCATAACCTAGCTTTCTCATTTTTAAACCTCCACCACCACTTTGCTAAAAGAGATACATTTACATCCTTCAGACGCCCGAGACCCAACCCGCCATACTCAATCGGAGCCACAACCTTGTCCCACGCCACCCAATTAATTTTGGCCTTTTCTTCTGATCCACCCTAGAAAAACATCCTCCTCAGTATTTCATGCTTATCTATAACGGCTTCGGGAGCTTTAAATAACGAGAAGTAGTAAGTCGGTAAAGAGTTCAGAACCGACCTAATCACCGTGACACGACCTCCAAACGAAAGATTTTTGGCCTTCCACCTAGACAAAAGCTTCTTGAACACCTCAACCACGTGATCCCAAGCAATAATGCCACTCATGTTTTTTCCAACTAGAATACCAAGGTGTATAAATGGTAACTCCCCAACCTTGCATCTTAGAGTTTTTGCCATCAGATCCAACTCAGCCCCAACTACCTTAGTTCCGAAAATCTGCTCTTTAGAAAGATTTATTTTCAAACCCGAGACCATAAAAAAGACCTCAAAATTCTGCCTAATTTACGTACATTCCCGATATCCCAATCACCAACAAAAACCACATCATCAGCGTAAAGGAGATGAGTAATAACCGGTACCGACAACCCACATTTCAACCCATTAAACCAACCCTTTCAGCAGCCCTCTTCTTCAAGCTCGTTAGCTCTTCCATTGCAATTATAAATAAAAATGGTGATAAGGGATCACCTTGTCTTAAGCCACGAGAATAGTGGAATTCACGGGTTGGCGATCCATTTAGTAAAACTGAAGCCCGACTCGCCGAAAGAATGGCCAAAATCCACATGCGCCATCTCTCCGGGAAGTTCATTTGGTCCAAAACTAAATCCAGAAATCTCCAATTAAGCGAGTCACATGCTTTCTCAATATCAACTTTAAAGATCCATCCCCGTTTCTTAGATTTATTCAGCCAAGTCAAAACTTCATTAAGGATTAATGGGCCATCAAGGATACTACGGTTTAAAATAAAAGCTAACTTGCCAATCCCCTTTTTAACCTACCTACCAACACCTTCGATATCACCTTGTTTTTGCATCCAATGAGGCTAATAGGATGGAACTCATTTAGGGAAGCCGGATCCTTAACTTTCGGAATTAAAGCAATAAACGACGATAAACATCCGAAGCTAAACGAATTGGCGTAGAAATATTCTTCAAAAACTTTGAGCAAATCCCCTTGAAAACAGTTCCAAAACCTTTTCAAGAACTTGAATTTAAATCCATCCGGCCCCGGTGCTCGGCCCCCCTCTCAATCCCACACTGCGTCTTTTATCTCCGACAACGTAAACGGGGTTACCAACGCATCCGCCTCCGACCCATCTAACCTGCTAATATTATACAAAAGCACTCATGGTCTGTTTCTCACCGGTTCATGAAGCCGAACTTGGAAGAAATCAAACGCTAATTCTTTTAATAAGGCCGGATTTGAAACCCACACACCTTCCGCTTGTAAGCTATGAAGACGGTTACTACTTAAATTTGCATTTATAACACTCTAAAAATACTTGGTATTCTCATCTCGATCTACAGCCCACCGAACCCTCCACTTTCGTCTAAGATCCCGTTGTTCCAATTTTCGACCCCTTTCACAAAAGCCAAACACTCCAACCTCTCCTCTATCTCCTCCTCCGACATGGGTCTACTCTCCCCCACCAATTCCAACTTTTTAAAGTCTCTTTCTTGACAGCAAAAATCACAAACTAAAACACACATGCCCAGGATCAACCTCCTGACCTCCAATAGCTCTGGCAAAATTTTCTTCTCTCCGCAGAGTCATTCGGAGCATAAACATTGACGATACTCAACAAACAACCCAACGGTTTTATAATCCCACTAGTAACCAAGTTTCTACGGTGTTTGAACGAACATGTTTTAGAAAAATATGAGGGATCCCACAAACTAAGAATACCTCCCGACCTACCAACAACATCCACCGAGTCAAATTCACATATCGATCTTCCACATATCGATCTTCCACAAAATATGTTACAATAAATGATCTTCCACCTTCCACAAAATAGAAAGTCTAGAGAAGCTATCTTTGTGGTGGCAAAAGTTTCAGCATCTTCCGGATAGCATTTGTCTATTGAAAAATCTGAAATCACTTGAACTTTATTTATGTCTGGCTCTTGAGCAGTTACCTGGGAATATATGCAGATTAGAGTGTTTAGAGGTGTTACGCATAATTGGTTCTGAATCGTTACGAGATATTCCTAGCACAATATGTAAGATGAGATGTTTAAAACATTTAGTGCTCTCCAATTGTAAAAATATTAAGAAATTGCCAGAGGAACTTGGGAGTTTAGAATGTTTGAAAGAGTTATGGATAAAAGGTACCGACATAAGTCTTCTTCCGCAAAGCATTTATCAGTTGAAAGGTCTGCGTATTTGTGGGTCCAGGGAACAACTTGAGTCGTATGGTTTTACATCAGTCATTGATTCTGTTGTGGAAGTCAGTTTAGAATACGCGTACATAGAGCTGTGAATAAGACGTTGACTCAGTTAGTCCAGCGCCTAATATCTTAATCAGGTGAGAACGCTACATCAAAACTCCTCATTATTATTTTTAATCTCTGATCATGTCAAAAACATATATGCAGTAGGTTATACTTACAATCAATTTACAATTAATCATGAATGCTTGTATTTAATAATGGTGTTTGTTTACACTGGTGATTATGAGGCTGAACTGAATCAAATTCTACATAATCATGAATGCTCGATGAAATGCACGTGTGAGAATTTCTTAATATATCTTTTCTGATTTTATTACCTTCTTCATACATTCCCCGTAAAACATTAGTTGTGCCTTCATCATATTTGTTGGGTTAATTGGTTCGTTTACGGTCACAGATTAAAGGGTTAATGGGTCAGCTGTTGTGGGAATAAGAGCAGACCGAGTTTGTTGGATTTAGTAATGGATGTTAGGGTGCACGTTGGGTAAAAGAATCAGTCAGTTACTTGTACTGATTCGTTAGGATCGAAATTAGTAGTTAATAGTTTTATTATCCACTGTTTTTTATTTGTTTAATTAAAATAGTACCCCTTTTTTGCTTTCTTCTCTGCAAGTTATATTCAGTTCAATAGTTTGTGTATTCTGTGTTTCAAAGTGTCATGAACCAACAATATTTACGTGTGGTTGTATGACACTTGCATATGAACGGTAAGATTGTAGGGGCTCTAAATGATTAGCTGCAATAATAAGATTATAAGTTTATTTCTCACAGCTTCAATTTGTCCTCTGAAAGAGACATTTTGTATTTTGTGATGTCAACATCATCCACGCCACATGTATTTTGTCATGCATTTGTTTGCTTTGAATTTTTATTTATTTCTGTGTTAATTCTGAGTTTTTCAAAAAAAAAAAATAAATAAATAAAAGGCTTTTGAGTCACCAAAATTTGGCAGATTGTTTTGTTCATTTGGCTCAAACTATGTTTAAAAAGCAGGTTCCAAGGTTCATCTAGTATATTTTGCTTATTAAACTATCATATTATGTAACCCTCTGGTTGTTTGACATAGACTTCCTATGTGATCTCACCGTTCAAAAAAGCTGATTTAACATCAAACTCAAACAGTGTAAAAAGAAAGATACTTTCTGAAATTATCAAATTATGTGGTTCTAGATTGTTGCTGTGATTACCATAATAATGTTACTGCGGTTATTTTGTTGATATTGTTGTGGAGTTTAAAGTCTTATCCCTATTTCACTTTAATTTCCATAACACAAAATACTCTCAACTGTAAGTGTTTATAAGAAGTTTTATGATCATGTTGCTAAGCATCTATACAATGATGTAAAATGTATGCATTGCATATGTATCATGATTCCTGCAGTTGATGTCCCTCTATATAAACCTTTGTTTTCAACCAATGTCTTAGGTCTTTATCCGTGTATTTTGGATAAAAATCTTGTTAGAGCTTTTAAATAGTCAAAATGATGATGAATATTTAACTATCAAAGTCTAGTTAATTTATGTTTATTAGATTTGTATGGTATTTTAGGTTGAATATGTATTTATTAGATTTTTGGTTACTATGATAATGAAATATTTATAAACTTTTAGGAAGGAGCTAAATTTATAAAAAATTATGAAGCAAAACCTGTAGAAACTTGTAACAATGAATTGATGAACAAAAACACAATACATCTAAATGAGTTTAACGGGTTTGGTGAGTTATATTAAACAGGTTAAAACTGGTTGATGGGTTTGGTGAGTAACCATTTCTAAATCGGCCCGTTTTGTCTAGCACCCATTCTGACTGGCACCATTTTCTAAATCGGCCTGTTTAACATAATCACTTGCTGGTTTGGTTAAATTCGTGTTTTTATTCGCAAAACTAAAACAGAGATGTCTGTCAATTGTTTAGTTCAGTTCATTTGGGTCGGTTTTATTTGGCTACGATGCAGAATCGATCATTTACTGATAAAATTCACCACTAAGTAACTGTAAGTAATCCATCATTTACTGATAAAATTCGTATTATTAAATAATACAATGAAAAATACAACATTGGCTAATAGGAAAATGAGTCACATGTCATGTGCAGCGTTAATTCGTGGGGGTTATCTAAATTCGAGTCTCATTATAAAAATAAAAATACAAAATTTACTTACTCTGTCTCTTAAACTTGGATCACGTGTTTACAACATTTATTTATATAACTTAAGTATGTTTTTCACAAACGTATTTCTTAAAAGTATGCGTTTAACCGACACGTTATCAAAGGAATCAATTCTCCACCATCATTAAGTTCCATATATAACTCCATTCACTCAATACCATCAAACATTGTTCCATAATTAAAACATTAACAGGCATACGCCATAACAATAACTTCAAAAACAAAATAAACACAAAAGGAACGACTTGAATCTAATACAGATGTCTGTAAATGGTGATACCATTACCTAACAGAGCCATGAGATCTTTGTTGGAAATCTTGTATTAATAATAATAAGAAATATAAAGAAATAAGAAATAATCGACTCGGTAAACCGGGCTTGTGTTTAACACAATTCCCTTAAACAGATTCGCGGTCTGTTACCAGGGTACTCCGGTTCGAAGCAGAAGCGTAGTACTGCCGGACTTGATCACTTGCCCGAAACGAAAACCGTAACAATGTTGTTGTAGAAAAAGGAAGAAGATGAAGTGTGATTTTTCGTTGGTGTGTCTTGACAAAAGATCATCTAATGACCATCAGTGCAGAATTGAAACTTAAATAATACGCGGGCTCGGGTTTTGGGCACGCAAGAGTTCGATGGATTTCTAGTCCAGAAACCCAAATTTGCACCCCCCTGCGCGCGCGTAGGACTTGTGGTAAAACATGTTATAAAAAATTCAAATGGGTGTAAGATCACTACCTTATAAACCATTCATTATTTTGTTCCCAAACCGATGTGGGACAAACCTTTACCACTTCCACCACTTCCACCACTTCCTTCATTCACACACTTAAAACTTCCAACAATCTTCACGTGAGGGTTCGTTGCAAGGTGCTTTGTTAAATTTTGAAGTATCCATTCGGCTTTGTTCAGTTGCCTTGTAACAGAATCCTTAGACATGGCAACAAATCCATTCCAGAGTGTGTTGTCATACACGATGAACCCATTCACCTTCACCAGTTTCATCACTAACTCATGATAGTTAAGATACTTTGGTTTGTCCGCATCAACAAATTAACACAAAGTCGAAGTTTCTTTTGTTGTCATGCTACATAAAGAAGTTGAATTATAAATTAATACATTTTACACTAGTTAACTTCTGCTTATAGATTAATATATTTTGGACTTCAAGAATAATTGTAATATATTTCCCTTTGGTTACCTTAAAAATTGAAAGAATAAAAAACATAAACGAAAAATCTTGTTGTGGTTGTTATTTTTGCGACTTTAATGAAGTTGGTTGCTAATTATGAGACCATAAAGAATGAAGTCAAGAATTTTGTTACCTTTCTGAATGATGACCATCAAGACTTTATAAACAATCAACATGCTATAATCCCCTCCTAATTGATTACCGAAATCTGACGGTAATGTGTGATGCGTAATATCAAACCTCACATTTAAATTGGACAAAACAAGTAGAAAACATTAAATCTCCAATATTTTAAACATGCCCAATATGAAACAAAAAAAGATATTTCCATTACAAATTATTCATCCATTGTTTGAGATCTACATCACAACATGCACGTAGTGAAACAAAATTCCCAAAATATCTATATATTATCTATAAAGCATATTGAAGGGATAAAATAGTAATTAAACCATCTGTGGGGAGACGCCGTTAAATTAAATGTAGTTCATTGACTCTGGCGACTTCCACTGCAATCGTCCCTCTTCGGCGACCTTTCAACTCATCTCAAGCGATATTAACTCAGAGGTGACTTCAATTGCAATCAATATCAGTTTCATCCATTATGGTGCAATAAACGGGCCGATTGAATCTCCATGTTTGAACCCAACCACACGATTTAGGTCACATTAGGTCAGAGCGCCGTTACACATCATGTTTGACGATTTTCTTCTACTACGAACCGTTCATTGCTATAAGTATGTTTCGTCGTTTCAGCCCCCACCCCCAATCGCATCACCAAAGCCAGGTATGTAATCCTTTTCTCCGATTTTAGATTGTCTGCCGATTCTTGTTGCTAAACCCCTAATTGAAAATTGATATCCATATCTCTTTGGTTTCTTGCTCGTATACTCAATTTACTTGAAATGGTTCACAAGTTTGAGTCCAGTTGATAAAAATTGTACACATCATATAACACTTCATATTCCTTGAATTACTTTAACTATCATTGGAATAATATAATAACTTTTTTATGATCCACAAATGGCAAACTTCGTTGGGAGTGAATTTCTTGTCGAGCAGGTAAAAATCATAGCTACTGATGTATATAAGTGTGTATTTGTATCTCACTGTGTGTATGATATATAAAAATTTAAATATGAATTGCTTATGATATTGTGTGACAGGTTGAAACAATGATATCGTGTGACAGATTGAAACAATAAAGAACTTTTCTGAATAGGACTCTCAATTGAGAAGACTATGAAAAGGCCATGTTAAGATTATGTTTCGAATAAAAAACTAACTTTTAAAACATACAATAAAAGGTAATAATGAAATTCCATCAACAATGTGTCACACCTGTTAGCGAGCGAGACCTTAAGGTTAAAGAATATAATTGTTTTTTTTTATTGTTATTTATTTTCTATCTTTATCTTTGTGATGTTTTTACTAATTACAGCTTAGCGGTGGTGAAACACAACGAGTTGCATTAGCTTGCACGTTTTTGAAAGCTTCTCCAGTACTTGTAGCAATTTTGAAGTTTAGATAATATTTAACATCAACTTCTTTCAGGTTGTGTGATGAAGCAAAAGTGTTAGCACAACAAATGCAAAGATATTAAGTGTCCTAAGGTCACTTGCTAACTGCAGTGCAATGTCATGAGGCAAGCTCCTTCTCTCAGAATATTAATATTCTCATATTGATATGAGTGTGCACATTTCGGTTCAGTGGGTGCACAAGACCCAAGCCTGAGCACTCGAGATTGGCTCGCTAAAAGCTCAACCCAGTCAAGCTTAAACTAGCCTGAGCCTAAAAATAAGCATGTTTCATAAACGAGCGCGGGCTTCACTTGTGAAGCTCGAGCTGGTTCGTGAGCCTATTATTTTTTAACTTTTATTATATATATCATATTTATACTTTTATAAAAACCATTTCCTCCCCGCCGCAACACGCAGGCTCAAATACTAGTTAAAGGAAATGTGTCTGATATCGATTTGCTTGGTTTCTCAAACATAAGTAAATATGCTACATTAAATAGCAAGTAAATAAATGGATATATATGTACATAAAAACATCAAAACTAAAAATTCACCAATATGTTTTTTTTGCAAAATAAGCTTTAATTTTCAAACATGTAAAGAACGATTGAGGCAAATAAGTTTCGTTAAAACAAAACTTAAAGCTCTTACATTGATCTATGAATGAGAATGCCATCTTTGGTAGCCGGGTCTGGACAGGGAAGGTGCAGAGAATAAATGTTTATACTTGAAAGGGATGTAGGTCCCATGGACGGATCAAACAACACGAATACTAGTCTACTTGGATCAACCTCCCACTAGATAGCGGAAAAAACTAATGAGGACCGAGATCTCGAATCTTGTTTGGTTATTATTGCCGTGAAAGTTAGAGACGAGAAGAGAGAAGAAGTTTTGAACTTGTGGATTAGATAAGCAAATAGCAAAAGGTTATTGTGTGCATAAGATATACACATTATATATAATGTATGCTCATGCACTTTCTATTAGTTATTACGGCCCAATGGGCTCCAAAATACATGACATTGGCCCAAACATACAAATAAACACAAACCTAGTAGCTAACATACATGGACATAGCATTACAAACAAATACGAAAGATTAATCACAAAATGAGCCTAACAATGGAGTTTCATTTGTATATATAGAAAGTTTGCGTAACCCTAATCCATAATTTGTTATAACCACCGACGAAAGCCCACATTCATGAAAAGATAATCTATTGGTTAAGGCCCAAAACTTTCAGCCTGAAATTCAAAAAATAAATAAATAAATAAATATGGGAATGATATTGTCTTTTCTTGCTCGTATTTTTTTAACAACTTATCCACCAATTTAATTTAACTATTACAACAATCTATTGGCTTGCATGAAACCGAAAAAACTGAATTTTTGATTCATTTTCGGTTTTGCATGTTAAAAAAATAAAACACAACTGCAGACTATATAGATTAATGTTAAGTAATTTCGTAAGAATTTAACAAGTAGTGTTTAACAAATATTTAAGCCCAAATATATAATAATCAATTAATCATTAATTGGTAAAAACATAAGACCTAAACTCATTATTTTGGCCAATTTTCTTTCGGCCTAAAATTTTCCCCCAAATGGTAGCCAAAAGAAATAAAAACCCAACAGTTTCAAAAACCGACTTCTTGGTGTTTGGTTATGTTTTAGCCCAAAACCGACCAAACCGGACCATATACACCCCACCCCAACCCTTACTGCATTTTGGATGTATAGATAATGAAGAATACTAGAATTAGGTGATTAGATGTAATAAAACGGGTTGCGTGATATTAAATTTTGATGACAAATTATATTTGCAAGCATAAAATGAATAGAAGTACATTCTAGTTATAAAATGAGATGATTATTGAGAATAAATGCTAAGACAAATTTTTTTCAACATCACATGAAATCTGAGGTGTTCGGATAAAAGCTGAGGTTTCAAACATTAATTTTATCAATTTGAGAAATCTTAACAACATGTTTTTTAACACCGTATGGAATCTCAGGTTTTGGATGAATTAACGTTTGAACATGTTAGAACAACTGACATAAATATACGCACCTGAAGCTGACAAGAATCTAGATGTAATCTCACAACCCCATCTGAAATTAATAAGTATTGTTAGGAACAATCTGTAACAATGAGTTAATAATCTAAGAAGTAAAGTTCAGTAAACATTATTATAGGATGTATATACGTACCTGATTAATTCGTTGTGTAAAACCCTATGAACAATCAACATGTTATTAGTAATTAACAATCAGCTCTTCAGTTCTCTCCACCATAAACAATCAAACAATGGCAGGTGCGGCGTTATAAGCACCAGAGATTAGGGTTTTATGTGTTTATGAAAAGAGTATTAGGGTTACATTTATATATAGGCTCACCAGTCCGTATAAAAAATATTTTTTTACTTTTTTTCTTTTTTGTTTATTATTATTATTGTTATTATTGTTATTATTTAGTTTCTTAATCTATTCATTTTTCTGGTTTTTGATTTATAACAACCATTAAATGCATATATATAGCTAATAGTTGTATGTATTATATTTTACTTATCACCAAATTCGTCTTAATTACACATTCACGTACATAAAGAATTACTTATACTGGCGTGCCAACCACACACTTCTCCCACATAAGAAGTGTCTCTCCTCAAGTTGTATTACATATGCTGGCTAGTGTAGATAGTAATGCTACACTCTAAAAACAATCACAAAAGAAGTGAACGAGAGATTTCTTAGATTCTTCTTAATTATTAATATTTCACTTCGTATCCCGTCAAGATTCGTGCTTTCATCATTTAGAGTAGTGGGGAATAAAGATTTTTTTCCGTATTTGGAGCTTTTCGCTTATGTATAGATTTCTAAACATTTAATTAGACGTCACTTGTGAAAATACATGAGGCTTAGGGTTTTCTTTATAATTGTATGTGACGCAATCCGGTGGTGAACTTAGTCCTCTAATTTGGCCCCTATATTTTTACTTTCTATCTATTACCCTTTTCACTCTTAGTTCATTTACATAAGATTATATATATATGGTTTCGCAAAGTATTTCCGTTTCTTACTAGATCAATTCCATTTTCTTGTCTTGTTGCATATAAAAAATATCATCTTCTTGAAATGATATCATAAACAACATTCGGTCAAGGGCTATATAGCAATTGAGTAATCGTCTAATGATGAATGCCCAAGAGAATTACATCATCTTCTTACTAGCATGCATTGCTCACTAAAGTTAATTTGTAAAAAAAATAAATTAGATCGTTAAAAAATAGACAAATTTTAGTTTGAATTACAATATGAATACAGACAAACAACATCATCTTCTAGTGAAAAACCAAACAATAAACCGATTATCTAGGCTGCATGATTAATGTAATTAATCAATTACTTAATATGATTTTTTTAATTAATAAATTTATTTTGTCTTTATATTATTTTATTTTTTATATGAGGTTGATTTGTGTGACATGACACTATGACAGGTTGGCCATCTTGGTAATAATATGGGCTGCCAGGGGTAGGGGTAATCTGGGAATTTGGATTGGATGGAAACTACTGTTGTCATGGTCATTTTGGGCTATTTTGCCAAAATTGACTTTTTTTTCCACATTGACTTTTCTTAGGTCAAAACCGATTTTTGGTCAAAATACTCCTTTTGACTATGGTGGACTTTCTTGTCATAATATTGTTGGGTTTTAATCTTGACTATTGGTTTTATTATTAAGTATTTTATGGTTTAAGGTTATCTGTGATTGCATGGAATAAGCTAGGATTCAAAGGTCACGTGGATGTTGCATGAGTGGACTTGAAGACAAAAGCATTTATTTGTGATTTCATTTTATGGTATAATTAATAGTTTGTAAGTCAGAACTGGTATGTTCTTATTTGACCGGATATTATGGAGGTGGACGTTGAGGACTGAGGAGTGGGTCATTAGGTGTACCGGTTCTCTAGGAGTACTAGTATTTTCATTGGTTGGTATTGTTGCACGTTTGTTTTGTACCGGCTATAAATAGCCCCATCTTTATTCAATAAAGTATGAAGTAGTAGTGCTTCCTTTGAATCTTTTCTTTTTAGCATGTTTCAAACATCTCTTTATATATATATTTGAGAATTGTTACAGTTTACCTTTTGCAAGTTATCTGTTCATTTCTATTCGTGAGTTGAGAGAGTGAGGTTTAAAGGCTTGATATCCAACAAATATATCAGCTACTTTTCAGTTGTTGGCAGCTACAGATCATTCATATAGTACATAATCACAAAAATCGATCCGTTAAAGCCAGTGTCTTAATGGAAGTTATTAAAGATCAAAGGTTGATTTTTGTGATTATTGTTATAAGTCAATGATGCTGGTTCAGGCCAGAAACTACACAAAAACCTAACATGTGTTTGCAAAAGAAACATGTAATTGATTGTTTTTGGGACACTTTTCCAACAAATGCTTGTCTTACGCGTATTAGAGATCCAAACAGTTGGTATGTCCAATTTTGAACTTTTTCAAAGAAAGGGTATTTTGGTAATTGGGCTCTGGAAAAATTTTGCTTGAGAAGATAACGTTTAAGGATATGAGCATTCAACTGGATTGGGAAGTGGATGTATTGTTACTTAATAGCAGCATTTTTGTTAATCATGAGTTTCTTGTCATGTTTGACTTTTTTCTGGTCAAACATGGCATATGGAACTTTCAATAAATTTGGATTAACTTTGACAATAAATGGGGAGTTCGGTGGATCAGTTGTCAATATCTGCAGCAATTTCTACATCTTTCGTTTATTGGACTCATTTGACTTTCTCCTTTTCAAACTTGGCATCTGGTGGGATACTGTTGAGTTATCCCATAGTTTGCGCAAGTGGCATAAGAATAGTAAAAGGACTGGATATGGATGGATGGTTAATTTGGGAAATATGTTAAGTGTGTTATGTACGACAGAAGATGGTCACTGTTTACCTACCAGAAGAGTTATGTTACTTAATAACTATAATAAACAATAAAACAAAGAAAAATGCAAAGCAACATACACTTCAAAACAAACATAAATCCCTTTAATCCAGCTTGACTCGATCCTACACCACTTGACCCATTAACTTCTGAACCCCTGACCAACTTGACCGTTTAAGATTATACCCGGCATTATTTTCAACTTTTTACAAAATTCTGAAATTCTGCTTTACTTTTGCTTTTTCATAAAGTCACAAAATAAATACATACACAAATCAAACAAAATACTGTTCTCAAAATTTCACTCGAGGATAAAGTCAAATATGTAGAATCAACTGCAGATAATGACAACTTTATTAGAAGTCCAAACCAGTTTACGCAGCTTAAGATTATATTGTTTACCTTGTACTTGAACTGATCCACCAAATTCCCCAATTATTATCAAAATTGATCCAAAATCCACCAAGTTCCACATGTCATGTTTGACAAGTAAAAAAAGCCAAACATGACCAGAAACTCATGATTAACAAAGATGATGCTGTTAAGTAACAATTCATCCACTTTCCCGAATTGATAACGTAAACACAAACGAGCACACAATATTTAGGGTAAACTCACGTATTGTTATAATCGAGAAACTATCACAAAACTTGAATACAATAATTACTCTCACTTATACAATAACCCTAACATGGCTATGTATATATAGAGAGACCCTAACTTGGTCAATAAGTAATTACCAAAAGTAAAGCCCAATTGTAACCCCATAAACTCATTACATCATTAATGAATTCCATAGGCCCAATAGGTCCAACCCGGTCACCTAAACGTGACGGGCCGATATTGATGAAAATTACCAACAATCGCCCCCTAATTTCCTACTCGAAACTAGGAGATCTTCAACACCGAGCAATCTTCTCATCTCGTCAAACTTGATTCTCGCAAGTGCTTTCGTAAGAATGTCAGCTCGTTGTTCCTTGCCACTAATATGCTCCACCGCTAACTCCTTCCGCTCCACACATTCCCGTATATAGTGAAATCGGGACTTTATGTGCTTGCTCCGACTATGAAAAACGGGATTTTTAACCGAGGCAATCGCCAATGTGTTATCAATCTTTAACAACACTTCTTGAAATTTCCTTCCGGTCAATTCTGCCAACAATTCACCTACCCATATGGCTTGTCCCGCAGCTGAGCTCGCCGCCATGTATTCCGCCTCGCATGATGAAAGTGATACGGTGCATTGCTTCTGTGAGCACCAAGAAATCGGGGCTCCCCCATAATAGAACACATGACTGGTAATGCTTCTTCTATCATCCTCATCAATATTATGGCTACTATCACTGTACCCG
The DNA here is from genome assembly GCF_021521415.1 of Bidens hawaiensis. Taxonomy (NCBI): domain Eukaryota; kingdom Viridiplantae; phylum Streptophyta; class Magnoliopsida; order Asterales; family Asteraceae; genus Bidens; species Bidens hawaiensis. The sequence goes on from NW_027491104.1 coordinate 232,579, forward strand.
ATCAACTCCTTTGATCCACCTCGTTTATACCTGATCCCCATCCAACAGTTCCTTGAATAAACTGAAGAATTTGCTTAATTACAGCCAAGTGAGACTTCTTAGAGTTTGCATATATCTACTAACCATGCCAACCGAAAACGCCAAATCAGGTCGAGTGTTTAACAGGTAACGAAGACACCCAACCAACTTTCAACATCCCTCAGCTTTAGACAATTTCACATTAGGATCCATGGGTACATCTTTAGGATAACAATCCTCCATCCCGGCTTCTTTCAATAACCTTCGAGCATAAACACTTTGATGGATTTAAATCCCATTCTCTAACTATGAGACTTCGATTCCGAGATAGTAAGTGAGCATTCCAAAATCAGACATTTCAAACTTCTTAGACATCGCAAGTTTGAACAGATTAATGTGATCGTTGTTCGAACCCGTAAGGACCAAATCAATGACATACACGCCGATAATAATAATATCGGTTCCAATCAATCTCCGATAAACTGCTTGTTCATTCGAACACCTCACAAATTTCAAACCCGTGAGAATACCATCAAGCTTGGTATTCCACGCCCGTGGTGCTTGCCTCAAACCGTATAAAGCCTTGGTTAGCTTATAGACCTTGTTTTCCTCCCCGGTTTTAACGAACCCATTTGGGTTGAGAAACAAAGACCTCTTCTTGTAGCTCCCTGTAAAAATGCCGACTTTACATCCAAATGATGTAATTGTCATCCTTCAGTAGCTGTAATGGCAATGAGCATACGTATGGTTTCAAGTCTCGCCACCGGAGCAAAGACCTTGTCAAAATTGACTCCGGGTCGTTGCACATAACCCTTTGCCACGAGTCTTGCTTTATATTTATTAATTGAGCCATCTGCATTTGTTTTCACCTTGAAAACCCACTTCAATCTGATAGCTTTAGCCCCTCTCAGTAACTTGGTCAACTTCCATGTGTTGTTTCGTTTAATGAATTCGAGTTCTGTTTGCATAGCCTTTATCCACTCCGGTTTGGATTTTGCTTCACCAAAATTCCTCGGTTCACCAACTTCTAACAAAAGAAGTTCAATGTCTTCCAATTCTGAACATAGGACTTAATCATTGAACTTAACCGGTGCGATCGGAACACGTGTAGATCTTTGTAAGTTACTTTCTGGTTCAACAAGTGCTGATGTCGCTAAATCAGTTACTGCTGGTGTCGTTAAACTGGATGCTGAGTTGTTGGAATTAGCGACCAGAGTGTCAGAATCTGTCGCTAAAGGTGCTGATGGGCTGTTTGAATTAGCGACAGAAGCTGTCGCTGATTCTGTTTCAGAATTTGGCGACAAAGCTGAATAGTCGTCGCTAATGCTGTTGCTTCCGATAGGCTCGGTTACAACTTGCCCAAACTCCGGTATCAATAACCCCGTTCCAATCAACCCAAAATAAACCCGGTGCAAGATCCATTTCTTTATTGTTTTGCATTGAATTAGACCAAACCCATGTCTTCTTCTCATCAAAAACCACATCACGAGCTTCGGATCGAACAACCGGTAAGCTTTGGACCCGGTCTCGACTCCGATATGCACTAAAATCCTCGAACGGTCATCGAGCTTTTTCAAGTGAGTGCCCACTATCTTTGCATACTCCACAAAACCGAATACTTTTAGATGAGCAATATTCGGTTTCTTTTCTTTCAACATCTCGTATGGCGTTTTCTCTTTTAGGGCACGAGTAGGAATCCGATTCTCAATGTACGTTGCATGTCGGATTTCCTCACCCCATAAGTAATTCGGAACACCCATTGCTTTCAACATGCTCCGTGTCATCTCCAATAAGGTTCGGTTCCATCTTTCAACTACCCCGTTTTGTTGAGGTGTGTATGGTGCCGTTAGATGTCTTTGAATGCCTTCCATGTTAGAAAACTGGTTGAACTCATTTGAGGTAAACTCACCACCTCGGTCGGTATGAAACTTCTTGATCTTTTTCCCAACATCACTTTCAACCAATTCCTTAAACTTCTTAAAAGCATCAAATGCCTCATCTTTAGCCTTCAACAAATACGCCCAAACAAATCGTGAGTAATCATCGATTAAAACAAAAACGTACCTGTTACCCGCTATTGTTGGAGGGGTAATCGGTCCACACAGATCACCGTGCACAAGTTCTAAGGCTCGAGTTGCCCTAAACACCGCCAAATTAGGAAAGGATTGCCCCGTTTGCTTCCTGACCAAACAAGATTCACATAACTTGATTTCATGGGTAACGCCACGCATTCCTTCAACCATATCCCTCCTAGCCATTAGATTTATTGACTCAAAGTTCATGTGGCCAAGCCTAACATGCCACAACCAACTTGTTTCTTCAATTTGGCTAAGTAAACTAACCGGTTTACCGATCTTTAATTGTATCTGGTATAGTCGATTAGGGGAACGAGTCACCTTCATCAATAACCTACCTTGCCCATCATGCATCGTAAGGTAGTTATCTTTTATATGAATATCACATCCGTGTTCCAAGGCTTGACCGAGACTAATAATATTGCTTCGAAGACTCGGTATAAAATAAACATCCGTAAACAAACGATGTTCACCACTTTTAGCCTCAAATAAAATCGACCCCTTACCGCTTATATCAACATAAGAGTCATCGCTAAACTTAACCTTTCCCATGACACGATTGTTAAGTTCAGAAAAGAAAGACTTGTTACCCGTCATGTGGTTACTTGTGCCATCATCTAAGTACCATTCATCACCATCTTTAGACTCGTAGTTTCCGGGTATAACCTTCTTTTCATTCAAGAACACCGTTTCTTGAACACACTTCATCATAAACAAAGCAGGATTCCTTGTCCCGGATGCTTCAGCTAGCTTTGCTTCACCTTTAACTTTTTGTTTTCGACTGGGACACTTATGGACAAAATGTCCAAACTCATCACATCGATAACATTGAACCTTTGAGAGGTCCCAGGTTTTTCCCTTATGCTCACGGTTTTCCCGGTTCATGGGGTTTTCTTGATGACCGCGGTTTTGACTCGACCCGTGACCGCATGATGGTTGGTTAATTTGTGGAGCCTGAGAACGAGGTTGTGGAGCCGGAAGAAGTGGGTGATGATAATGGGGATGAAGAGGTAGAAGAGTCAGTTAATCGTAGACGGGCTGAAGCAGTTAACAGAAACAGAAGGGGTCGAGACAGGGTGAATCGGGCGGAACGGCCCGAAAGAGTTCGTGGTATTCAGGTTAACCGGGGCGGTTTGGCGAACCCCGGGGGCTCAGGAGGAATTATATGGCCTGTTCATGGTGTTAACAGTCAGACCAGCTATCTCAGATGGAGCATCCCCGTTGGTCCCACAGGAACGAGTGTCGGGACATCAAACTTTTAAGTCCCGGCCATCATACATCAACATTGTTCCTCATTTCCACGGGATGGCTTTGGAGGACCCGTATTCTCACTTGACCAATTTTGTGGCTATTTGCGGGTCTATTGGTGATGGTACGTTTGATCAGGATGAGGTCCAGTTGCGATTATTCCATTTCCCTAAAAGACAAAGCAAAACTCTGGTTTAATTCTGCATAGTATCAGAAATTGGGCCGAGATGCAGCAGGTGTTTCAAAATGAGCTTTATTCACAGTCGAAGAATAACGAGGCCCGTTCGAAAATTCGCAACTTTTCACAGTTATCTGGCGAATTATTCCATGAAGCCTTTACCAGGTATAAAGATATGATCAGAAAATGCCCACATCACCAAATCGAACTGTGGGAACTGGTAAAGTGTTTTGTTTATGGTTTGACATACGAGGACCGAAAGCATCTTAAGGCCTCGTGTAATGGTCAGTTACTGAATCAGCATGAGGAGCATGATTGGGATTTTTTTGAGTTTGTGTGTAAAGACTTGAAATCAGAAACAACAGCTGAGAGACGAAGACGTGGTAATTCCTCCTGGTCAGTTAAGTCAGTCACGAGTGAATTTGAAAGAATTTCTGAGTTAGAACGTGAACTGGCTGGGTATAGAAAGGGTAAGAAGAAAGAAGTCGGGAAATTTGATGTTAAATTCCCGGTGTGTGAAGATTGTGGTGAACTCGGGCATAAGGCAGAAAATTGTCCCGAGTTTTATGATGACGAGGAGGATGATACTGAGGAGGTTAACTATGCTTACGGGGATTCCAAAGGCTAAGGGTTCAATTCAAACACATATCACCCGAGCCTAGGAATCACCAGATCTTTCGTTACGGGAACGCGTCTTCTCAGTTGAACCCGAACTTTCAGGGGTCGAGCCAGAACAAATCGCAGGGTAATTACCGCCAGAGCGGTTATCAGCAGGGTTCGTATAACCAGAATCGGGGATATAACAGAGACTGTAACCGGGGTGGTAATTCTTCGGGTAATCAGGATCATCAGAAAGGGTCTTCGGGAAATTCGGGTGAGTCGGTGCACTCAAAGTTGGATGCATGGTTAAAAGTGATGACTGATCATAAAACCGAAACGAAGCAACAGTTCGAGTTACGGGATAAGTCGCCAGAGGCAATAATGAAGCAGATCGGTCAGCTCGCTGAAGACATGGAAAAGTTACATAAGAATGCGGGCCAACTCCCGAGCGACACCACGATTAACCCGAACTACTACAGCTCGAGTTCGAAAAAGCACGTTAACCAGGTAAGTATTTTACATAGTGGTAAAAAGTATGATAATAAAGTTGGTTCCACCACCATTGGTTGAGGGGGGGGGTGGTGGAAGAAATTAATGAAAATCTCGTTAGTGATGACGAGCCAGAACCGGTAAAATTAACTGGATCTAATAAAAATGAAACTAAAATTAACAAATCGGTTCCGAAGGATGACATCAACAACTCTAAGAACAAGGAGAATGTGAAAACAGTTCCCTATCCCGATGCTTTGTTGGCGCCATCGAAGGCGAAGATGGCATCAAAACGAGGCCCGCAACAAGAAGAAATGTGGGAAACGTTTAAACAATTGAAAATTAACATTCCTCTTTTAGATGCCATAAAACAAATTCCCGCCTATGCTAAGTACTTGAAAGAGTTATGCACACAGAAAAGGAGTCATAAGATTCGTAAACAAATTGATTTTACCGACAATGTGAGTGCAATTCTCACATGTTCCTTCCACCGAAGCTACAAGATCCGGGAACGCCCATTATACCATTCAAGTGGGTGATTTTAAAATGACTCGGGCGCTTTTAGATCTTAGAGCTAGCATCAGTATTCTCCCGGGAAGTCTATACGATCAATATGACTTTGGACCGCTTCGGGCAGACGCCACCACGGTTGTCCTGGCTGACCAGACACAGAAACTTCCCCGAGGAATACTGACTGATGTTATTGTTAAGGTGGAAGACTTTTATTTTCCAGTTGACTTTTTGGTCATCGATTATGTTTCGGGTGAAAGGATCAAACAGCCTAAGGTTATCCTCGGTAGACCATTTCTGGCTACCACAAATGCCAACATTAATTGTAGAAATGGAACTGTTGACATGACATTCGGTAACCATAAGTTGAGGATTAATGTTTTCACACGTGGAGATAATTCTCCGGTCGATGAAGAGTGCTTCATGGCCGATGTCATTGACGAGTGCATCCCGCTATAAGACTCTGTTGTCAGTACGGATGGCACAACGGAGACGTGTTTTTTGTTTGATAGGTTACAGGTGGAAACAGACAAGTTGATGGAAGAGGAGGAGAAACAGATGTTGATCGTAGCTGTGCGAGGAAATCGCCCACCATGGTCAGTTCAGGTGGAACCGCTTCCCGAGAAGATTTATACCGGGTTGAAACCATCAATGCTGGAAGCACCGAAAGTCGAGTTGAAAGAGCTCCCAAAGCATTTAAAATATGCTTTTCTTGGTAAGAATGATACATTACCTGTTATTATAGCTTCTAACTTATCTGTTGAATAGGATAATGCTTTGATGGCGGTGCTGGTTGCAAACAAGGAAGCAATCAGGTGGACGATAGCGGATTTGAAGGGAATCGGTCCCTCAATTGTGATGCACAACAGATCCGGCTGTCAAACCCGCACACGATGCTCAGCGGAGGTTGAACCCGAACATGAGGGAAGTGGTGAAGAAAGAAGTGCTGAAATGGTTGGATGTTGGGATTATTTTTGCTATCTCAGACAACACGTGGGTGAGCCTGACACAGACAGTACCGAAAAAGGTGGGCATCCAAGTCGTCAAGGAAGACTCGGGTAACGATGTCGCCACCCGGCCGGTAACAGGGTGGCGCATTTGTATTGATTATCTAAAACTGAATGCGGCAACATCGAAATTGTCGAAATGCTATCTGGTCAGAAATTTTATTGCTTTTTAGATGGTTATTCCGGGTATAACCAGATAGCTATTTATTCTGAAGATCAGGAGAAGACAACGTTTACATGCCCGTATGGCACATTCACGTTTAGGCAAATGCCATTCGGGCTATGTAACGCCCCCGCCACCTTTCAAAAGTTCATGATGAGTATCTTTTCAGATATGGTGGGGGAGTCTTTAGAAATCTTTATGGATGATTTTCGATTTTTGGCACATCCTTTGAGTCATGTTTAAATCAACTCGAAAGAGTTTTGAAAAGATGTGTTGAAACAAATTTGGTTCTTAGTTGGGAAATGAGCCATTTTATGGTCCAAAAGGGAATTGTATTGGGCCATGTTTTGTCGAGTCGTGGGATCGAGGTGGACCGGGCTAAGGTCCAAGTCATTGCTACTCTACCTCATCCCACCAATATCAAAGGCATTAGATCGTTTTTGGGGCATGCTGGGTTTTATAGACGGTTTATTAAGGGTTTTAATGATATTACCAAACCCTATGTAGTTTATTACTTAAGGATTCCAATTTGACTTTAATGATGAATGTGCTAAGGCCTTTGATATTTTGAAAATGAAATTAGTTGAAGCCCGATCTTGCAATCAATCACCCGATTGGAGTTTACATTTTGAAATAATGTGTGATGCAAGTGATTATGCGGTCGGGGCTGTTTTGGGTCAACGGGTTGACAAGAAACCTGTTGCCATATACTATGCGAGTAAAAATCTCTCGGATGCACAATTGAATTACACAACAACCGAAAAAGAGTTACTGGCAGTAGTATATGCTCTAGATAAATTCAGGTCATATATTTAGGGAAGTAAAGTAATCATTTATTCTGACCACTCTGCAGTAAGGTACCTCATGGATAAGAAGGACGCAAAACCGAGGCTCATCAGATGGGTATTGTTGCTGCAGGAATTTGAACTAGAGATTCGGGACAAGAAAGGAATTGAAAATGTTGTTGCAGATCACTTGTCCCGAATTATGTTGGAAGATGGGAACACAGACGGGCCCATTAACGAGTCCTTCCCAAACGAGCACATCTTGGCAGTCTTACAAAATCCCGGGTTTATTCATATTGTTAATTTTAAAGTTTCAGGTGACCTACCGGAGCATTGGCCAAGGAGAAAGAAGAAACAATTGATATCCCAAGCTAAACAGTACATTTGGGATGATCCAGACTTGTTCAAGATTGGTGCAGGTCAGATGATCAAACGATGCATACCTGAGGAGGACGTCAGATCGGTGTTGGAACACGCACATTCGTCTGCGTGTGGTGGTCATTTTAGTGGCCAGAAAACCGCTCAAAAAGTTTTAACGAGTGGTTTCTTTTGGCCATCATTGTTTAAGGATGCTCACGAGTTTGCGACACACTGTTTAAAGTGTCAACAACTCGGGAGCATTTCTAAGAGGAAAGAGATTCCCTTGAACCCGATCCTAGTTGTTGACATTTTTGATGTTTGGGGGATCGATTTCATGGGCCCGTTTCTGAATTCACACGATAATTTGTACATCCTAGTGGCCGTTGACTATGTGTCTAAATGGGTTGAGGCAAAAGCCACTAGGACAAATGAACACATAGTCATTTGCAATTTCATTCAAAGTAACATATTTTCTAGATTTGGAGTCCCCCGAACCATCTTAAGTGATGGGGGATCTAATTTTAAGAATTTTAAATTCGGGAAATTACTTAAACGATATGGTGTTGATCATAGGATAGCAACTCCTTACTATCCACAAACGAGTGGACAAGTTGAGGTTTCCAATAGGCAAATAAAACATATTTTGTAGAAAACCGTTCGGGCGGACCAAAAGGATTGGTCAATCAAGTTGACCGATGCTCTATGGCCTACCGAACCGCTTATAAAACGCCAATTGGAACCACTCCTTATAGAATTGTGTACGGAAAGGATTGCCATTTACCGGTTGAAATTGCACAAAGAGCGTTTAGGGCTACTAAACAGGTTAAGATGGATTATGATGATGCAAGTAAGGAGAGAAAATTGACTTTGTGCGAGATCGAGGAGTTGAGAGACGAGGCATACGATTGCGCGTCCGCTTACAAAGCAAATATGATGAAAGTTCACGATACTAACATTCGGTTGAAGAATTTTAAAGTTGGTCAACGAGTGTGGTTGTACAACCTAAGGATGAAGCTCTTCCCGGGTAAGTTGAAAAGTAAGTGGACGGGCCCGTATTCGATTATAAGAGTCGGGAATCATGGTCAGTACGAGGTTGAAGACTTTGATGATCATTTGAGGCAAGTGGTAAATGGCTATAGACTGAAGCCATATTTAGAGATGAAAGAAATACACGAGATGAATGAGGAATCGGTGAATTTCATTGTGACTTCACCGATTTATGAAGATAATTGAGCTCGAGGCAATGTCGAGCTGTAGACTTTAAATTCAGCGCTTACGGGAGGCAACCCGGGGTTTGTAAGTGTCTGTCCAGTTTGTTTTCATTTTGTTGTGTCTTGTACTTAGTGTCGTCTCGAATTTTGTGCAGCAAACGCCAAGTGTGGGGAAACTCATTGAAGAGTTGGAAGTTTGAGAAGTTCGGTAAGCGTTGGTCAAATTACATGTCTTTCCAGGTACGTAAAGGTATTTTGAGTTTGGAACGTGTTCAGGGTGATGCCGGGATGCCGAAAAGTGCGTTTTTGTAAAATTTTGTTTCTTTTAATAGAGCCCCGCGATGGGCTTGTTATTACCTCCATTGTGTATCGAAACGGAGGTCGGGCATCCCAGAATTGATGATGTCATCGCGATATGCAATGTCGTCACCAACACCCCATCGCGTATCGCGATGGGTCAAAACCTTAATTGAATTACAACTGGGTGGCGATACGCGATCGCCACCCAGTTGACCCATCGCGTATCGCGATGGGTCGTGGTTGACCCGTTTCATCCTTTATATTAAATGTCTCTTCTTCTTCTTCTTCTCTTTTCTTCTTCCCGTCTTAATCTTATCGTTTTCTTCTCCGACCATCGGCGGCCGCCATCAGTACCACTCCACCACCGTCGCTCATCCGCATCACCTACCTCTACCATCCCGTCACACTCCTCTTTCAACCACCACCATACATCGCCGTCACCACTTAACATTCCGTCACCTCATCGCCATTCACCACTCACCGCCGTCCATCTAGGTCCTTCCCAACCACCGTAACCCACCACCACTGCCACCCTCTCACCGCCATCTCTTCCGCCGCCGCAACCACCCACATCATTATCACTACTGCCACAAACCTCCACTGTCCACTCGCACACCCGTTACGTCACCACCGGCCACCGCTGTCGGTATTCTCATCTTCACTCATATTTCCTTCTTTTCGACATTGAGGTATTAATTTCAGCTTTATTATAATTTTCTTGTCGGGGTTGATTTGTTGATTGGTTAGTTTGATAATCGAAAGTTTGCGTGTAAGTATAGTCGGGTTCACGTGTTTGAAGGGATGTCGGGTTAGTTGAAGTTGTTAATTCATATTGGGTCGGTTTGGTTTGATTGTGGGTAGTTGAATAGTTAGTTTTGCCGGGTTTGTTGAGTGGTTGAATAATGAGTCATTGAGTGGTGGTTTTGTTATAACTAATTAATGTGACGTGTCGGGTAAGTTCAAAAGTATAAAATCATTATTTTATTATTAATTTAATGATAGTGAAGGTGCGGAATTAAAAAGAATATTTTTGAAATTAATTTGAGAATACATTTAATCCTAAATCCGAAGCGTCGCATAAGTTTATTTTAACCGACGTGTTGATTGTTTTGTTTGCACTTTAATCGAGTCAGTCTGTTTGTTCGTCTGGTTTGTTCGAGTCAGTTGGCTTGTTATGTTTTGTTTCATTTGTTGTGTCAGATTATCAATAGCGTCCGTTTGTACTTAGTCGAATCGTGTCGATTGTGCGTTTGTTAATCGAGTCACGGGGAGCTTTTGATAGTTTGAAAGTAGTTGGTTTTGAATTGAAAATTGATTATACCGTTTTTCACGATAATCCGGTTTTGAGAAATAAGCAAAGGGTGTCCCCGAATTTTTCGTCTTCGTTTATTTTTATTCTTATTTATTTATATTATTTTAATATTATTTTATTAGGTGGGACGACCGCGACTGAAATGCTATACGGTCATCGCCACGTTGATCGTTGACATATCTAACTTACATGTTGATTTTGCATATATGTCTGACGCTCAGAAGTCTTCTCTTGCGCTACTGGGCGCAAGAGACAGAGGACTGTGCCCCGCACCATACGGTACGATGGTGAGGAGGTGCCGATTACCCCTGGCATCGATCCAGCGGATATCAAGGCCGATGCACGCCGTACGCAGCACCAGGTGCTTAGGCTCCTCATCACGACCGAGAAGTACACACGGTTTACTTGCATTCGAGGTATGCAGCTATTAGGTATGAGGACGTTCGATTGGGGTTGGTACTTTGGAGCGGAGACCAGGCTTCAGGGATTGATGACGGATCGGTGGTTGACAGTACTCGAGTGTGACTCGAGATCATATGTCGAGCTCACACGCGAGTTTTACTCGACATTCTCATTCACGGCCACCGATTTCGACGAGCCACATGTCGTGTCATTCTCACTTGGACGACACGTGTATGAGATGTCGGTCCCTGATTTTGCTGTGGCGACTAGCTTCTACACGCCTCCCGCGTTCTTATAGAGATTTCGCGATTACACGACGCATCAATAGCGGGATCGACAGTTTTGGCTCACTGAGCCTCAGTTGGCTCAGTTTTGGGGCAGATCGCGGGCGGGGCCCACTCGAGTTCTGTAGTGGCATCCGCTATCAGGAACCCCGTCCACCGATACTTACACCGCATAGTTCCTTTCACTATCGTTGGTCGTCATTCGGGCCACGATAAGTGTAGCAACTTAGATCTGTTGTGCCTCCTGTCTATCATCAATGGCAGGGAGGCCAACATCGCAATGCTGCTCCTTACATCTTTTGCCAGAGGCCGAACCTTACAGGGTGCGATGCACCCAGTTAGCATTGGGTCATATATCACCAGGATTGCAGAGCCAGGGTGTATTTGATAGATATCCGGTCGAGTACTTCACCCGGGCCCGGCTACAGAGCCGTTTGGGTTGGCGGATGCTCGGAGGGTCGGGATCTATGACTATGACGATCCACCAAGGCTCATCCCGGTCCGACAGGGACCACAGGTACCGCCACCAGAGGGTAGTGCAGCTGATATGGCTATGCAGAGGGGATTCCTACTCATCGTCATTCGGATCCCGCGCATTGAGTGCCCTCAGCAGCAACATCCACTGAGAGAGGCATCATCATCATCATCACAGCAGTAGCCACAACGGCCAATTGGCTATGATTTATCAGCAGTAGTTGGTGATGCAGATGGAGCAAATGGCACAGCGAGCCCGTTATGATGATTATTTTCGATTATTATTTACTGCCTTGCAGGTACCGCTCCCAGCCTCGTTGATTATCACATAGTAGCAGCCTGTGGACCCGTGGGATGATGCAGATGACGATCCGCCCGCACATATACAACCGTTTAAACCTTACTATAATATATATATATATATATTCATATATACTTACTAGATATTCAGATGATGTCTTTGTATTTTCTTCAAGTTTATACTCGTTAGTTAATTTGTCTCTTGTTGCTTTGCTCGCAATCCACATTTTGGACGCTTGTCTTGAATATTTTGAAGACATGTATACTTTGGTAAAAGTTGAAACCATATACGTCCAAATTTGCAAACCCATGGCGCCCTAAGCAATTATGATTTATGTTCGCGTTCGCACTTGCCGTTGCCTTTCCACTTTTTTTCTTCACATAAATAAACAAATAGTTATTATTAGTTATAGATATATAACATAATAATAATAATAATAGTAATAATAATAATTATTATAATTATACTAATAATTAATTCACATGTACCAAAAATTCTTGGCTAGTTCTTTCGATAACGAAGTCTTCCCAATGTTCTTTTTCGAGATTTGGGTACATGTCGAAAGGTTTTAGTTGCTTCTTTACATAGTGTGTTGTAAGATAACTTCGCCAATCATGTATAATCTTTTCTTGTTTTTTTAAGCATCATATGTTTAGGAGCATCACTTTTAATATTCCATGTTGTCTAAATATTTATAAAACAAAAAACTGTACACAATATAATTCATGTTTCTAATAAATTATAAAAAATAATATAATATATAATACCTTGATATCCATCCATAACTCTTCCCATTTATGATTTTCAATTTTGTCGCACAGAATATGGTAAGGAAAGTCGGCCTTTAATTTCACTCCGAACCATGTAGTGAAATCGTTTGTGTTCTTCCCTACTGCTTGCATATCATTATTTAATTCAGTTGTGTAATTACAGTCCTTCTTTGAAAAGGTAGCACCCTTACGTTTCCTACGTTGCGTCATTTTACCCACTAAACAGCAATTCAAAAACAAATTAAGAAACAAATAGGACATGCTTACACACAAAACTAGCTAGAATATTAAACTAAACACTTAAAAGAGGAAATTAATATACTTACAAATACCAGTTTCAAGGGTTCACCGATTCATAAATTAACAGGTACTGGTTTCTACATATGCACTAAAATCATACATGGGGCACATATTGGCTCTTGAGTAAATCTCAAGAACATAATATAATCTGACATCAAGGGTCCACAACAAATCTAAATCACCCAAACATAAAGGAGAAACCGTAGCCTTTCAAAGCTCAAAATTGACCAATTTTTTCACTATAAGCTCCTACACAATTCCACAACAAACAACATGGAATTTCTTTCAAAATTAACGGACAATGAAGAAGAAGGGTTCTTACCATTGCCGTAACGATAGAGGATGAAAATTATGGGCTTCTTTAAATTTTGCGCAAAATTAGAATGTAACTGTACATGTTTTGCGATGGTGAGTTAGGACTTTTTAATTTTGGTCATGTGCGTGCATGGGAGGATGAAAATTGTGGCGGGTTTAGGCTTGATTTGGGTGGTTACTGATTAAATTTGGGGGTTCAAAGAAGAAAGGGATGGAGTGGAATTAGAAGATATAAAGTGTGTTTTAGATAGTTCTAGTCTTCTAGAGTTTATATGGCAGTGGCGGATGTGCAAACCCCCACTCAAGTTTTTAGTTTTATTTAATTTTTTTTGGTCTTTTTGTAATTTGAGTTTTTATCTATTTTTCTTTTTCCTTTCTGTATATATATATATATATATATATATATATTGAGTAAATGAGACCCGGTGTCATAAGATCATTTTAAAGTTCGGTACGGTACCGAGGGTAAAAAGTCGGGAAATACTGGTACCGTACCAATCCCGGAACTTAAAACTTTAGTATTGTTATGGTATCGACGGTACCAAATTGGTACATTGGTACCTTCCCGGTACCAATTTTTCTCATCCCTAGTCTTTGTTGGTTAGGTTTGTTGGGGTACCCGCACTAAGTCCACACCAATAATATTAGTAGCGGAACTCGTATAACTTATATACATAAAAAAAACATCTAAAACGGTTTTTATTCAATCAGTAAAACGTGGGTATTGCAACGACGACTCTACATGAAATCTACTGGTAGCGGATATATTCAAAATGGTTCTTGGAATAAACCCAAATAATAAACTTGCCAAACCAAAGTATTTAAAATAAATAAACAAATAAAATAAAATAAAAAATAAAAAAAATAATGAGCTAAAAATATTTCTCAATTCGATCCTGTTTACTTGAGCCACGTATTCTTGAAGTGCACCTTTATTTCAAAATCCTACAATTATTTAAAAATCTAAGTTACCGACAACAATTTAAAAGATAATATAGAAATGCTAACGGTTCAATACCAAAAGAATTATATACATTACAAACCTTGATCATCTAGTTTGACAGTGGATCAACATATATCCCATCGTTGTGATTAGATCGTAAGTATGTAGCGCCGTCAGTTGGATTATCTAACGGTTCAACACCAACTGAAAATGGTGGTAGGTCGTCAAAATGGTCGTATTCTTCCTCGTCGACAACATTATCAACACCAAGGATACGCCGTTTACCTTGCAATACAATGTGGTATCTTGGTTTACTCGGGTCATTTACAAAGAACACTTGTGAGCAATGTGAAGCAAGAATAAACGGTTCAGATGCATATCCATTTGTTGTAAGGTTAACAAGTGTAAAACCATATTTGTCAACTTGAACACCTGTTTTGTTATTCACCCACTTACATTTGAACATAGGAATTGTGGGAAGTTAGTAGGCATGGAGACCCGGGTAAGGAGTGTAGTTTCATCTTTAGAAACTGGTTCCGAAGATGTTCATCTGATAGGGATCAAGGGAATAGGAGGTGGTGGAAAGTCCACTTTGGCGAGAGCTGTTTTTGATCTAACATCCGTTTGGTTTGAAGGTGTAAGCTTTGTTGAGAATGTCCGAGAAGTTTCAAAAGGCTCTTCGACTGGTTTGAAGGAACTGCAAAAGCAGGTCCTTATAGATGTGTTAGCTGATCAAAACATTGATGTAACAAGTGTTTCTGATGGGAAAAATAAGATGAAAAGGATGATGCCTGGTAGAAAGGCTCTTGTTGTTCTAGATGATGTGGATGATATAGAGCAACTTGACGCGTTAGCTGGTGAGCTTACTTGGTTTAAGCCGGGGAGTAGAATTGTCATCACAACAAGAGATCAGCAGGTGCTCGTAGCACATGGAGTGAGCATTATTCATGATGTTAATCTGTTATCAGATGAGGAAGCACTCTGCCTCTTCAGCAGGTATGCATTTAAGAAAGATATTCCAAATCAAGGGTATGAAGAGCTATCAAGTAAAGTTGTACATTATGCTGCTGGTCTTCCCTTAACAATCAAAGTTTTGGGTTCACATATTTGTGGTAGAAGTGATCATGTATGGAAAGATGCGATAGAAAGACTAAAAACTATCCCTGAAGATCGAACTTTGAAAAGATTGGAGATAAGCTATAATGGCCTAGAGGATGATCAGAAAGAAATCTTTCTAGATGTTGTATGCATGATGAAATATAAGAAGAAAGAAGATGCAATCTGTATACTTGACAGTTGTGGATATTATGCTGAAATTGGTTTAGGTGTTCTTGAGCAGAAATCTTTGATAACTATTTCTAATTTTGGCGAATTAGACTTCTATGACCGTATAGAAGAAATGGGCTGGAATATAATTCGTTGCTTGCATCCTAACGAGCCTAGCAGACATAGTCGATTATGGATTAAAGAGGAAATTGAAGACATATTGGTTAAGGAATTGGTAAGTTTTAAGTTTATATGAAATGTGGACAACTAGGAAATATTATTTTCTTTGACAAATTTTCACACCAGCATTTTTTTTATTATGTACAGGGCACCAAAGCAACAAGAAGTATGTATTTGAGAAGTTCCAATCTCCATCCTGTTATTATTATGAAAGGTATTAGAAAGATGGAAGAACTTAGACTACTTGATGTGCGATGCTACGCAAAAGAAGTTGATGAAGTTAGCAAATACTTACCAGATGCTTTACAATCTCTATGTTGGAGTTGCTACCCTTTTCGGTCTTTACCTGAAATGTTTCAAGCAAATAACCTTGTTTACCTTGAAATGCATGAGTGCAATATAATTGAACTCTGGGAAGGAGGAGAAAGAAAGGTAGAATAATGCATATAATGTTATATATTGTGATTACACTGATTCTCATCTATTTTTCTTTTCTTATGATAGGTTTTTAATAAGCTTAAATTCCTTGACCTCAGTAATTCTTTGAAGTTAAGAACCTTTGACCTTAGCATGACCCCACATCTTGAGGAGTTAAATCTTGAAGGATGTGGGGACTTTGTAGAACTCCAATCGCCCGTTGAATGCCCGAATCTCAAAGTACTCAACCTCAGTCGTTCTAAGGTGAGTCACCTTAACATTGGGATGGTTCCACATCTTGAGGAATTATATCTTGAAGATTGTTCTCATCTTAAAGAAATTCATGCTCCGGTGGGATGTCTTAAAAAGCTTGTTTACTTTAGCTTAAGTAAATGCTTAAATGTTGCATATTTAAAGGTTGACAAACAACATGAGTCAGCTTCTCTTATAGATACAGTGGAAATAAAGGTACGTTGTGAAGATGTTACAAATTATTTTCTAGGGTTTTGGTTTACTTGTATATATGATGAACCTAGATCCTCATGGAGTGGAAATTTAGAGAAACTTTTTCGTTTTGGTTCATGCGTTTGCGAAAACCATGAGTATTTTCTAGCAACTATATGTGATTTACAACATTTAAGAGAGCTTACACTTTCCCAAAGCATTCCTCAGGATCTGTGGCAGTTAGAAAGTCTAGAGAAGCTATCTTTGAGTGAGCAACAGTTTCAACATCTTCCGGATAGTATTTTTATGTTGAAAAATCTGAAATCACTTAAACTTTCTTATTGTTGGGATCTTGAGCAGTTACCTGAGAATATATGCAGATTAGAGTGTTTAGAGAACTTAATCATTAGGGATAGTGGATTATTGCTCAGTATTCCAAACAACATATGTAAGATGAAATGCTTAAAACTTTTAGAGATCAGCTCTTGTGATAGTATTAAGAAATTGCCAGAGGAACTTGGGAGTTTAGAATGTTTGAAAGAGTTATGGATAGAAGATACAGACATTAATCGTCTTCCGCGGAGCATTTATCAGTTGAAAGGTCTGCGTATTTATGGGTCCATGTGGCAACTTGAATCCTATGGTTTTACATCCATTTTGGCTGATGAAAATCATCGATGGTATGCCAAGTACTACTACGTAGAGCTGTAAATAAGATAGTCAGCCACAACATGAGTATTTGTCTTAATCAGGTACATCAAAACAGAATAATCACTTCTTTATTAATCATATACGAATTTATACTTGCAATCAATTCACAATTTAATCATGAAAGCTTCAATTGAATCAAATTATACATACATATTCACGTATTTTTTAATATAGAAATGCTAACGGTTCAATACCAAAAGAATTATATACATTACAAACCTTGATCATCTAGTTTGACAGTGGATCAACATATATCCCATCGTTGTGATTAGATCGTAAGTATGTAGCGCCGTCAGTTGGATTATCTAACGGTTCAACACCAACTGAAAATGTGGTAGGTCGTCAAAATGGTCGTATTCTTCCTCGTCGACAACATTATCAACACCAAGGATACGCCGTTTACCTTGCAATACAATGTGGTATCTTGGTTTGCTCGGGTCATTTACAAAGAACACTTGTGAGCAATGTGAAGCAAGAATAAACGGTTCAGATGCATATCCATTTGTTGTAAGGTTAACAAGTGTAAAACCATATTTGTCAACTTGAACACCTGTTTTGTTATTCACCCACTTACATTTGAACATAGGAATTGTGAAAATTCATTAATTCAGCTCCCATATTTCTTGGATGACACCATAATAAGAGTCTTTGGCGATTTCTAACCTTGTATCACGATTTGTTCTGTCGAATCTGCTTGTTGTTGCTATTACTGTAACTCCACTATTTTGCATTGTGCTTTTCTCATCTTGGTCTTCTGTGTAAAATGTATACCCATTAATGTCATACCCTTGGTAAGATTTTACTCTAAATTCCGGACCTTGCCCCAATGATTTCACAATTGTATCAACGAGTGACCTTATTTTTCATCCATGAAGAAAACTCTTTGTTATGCTGAATTTCATGCCACATTTTGTTCTTATTCGGATATGTTGATTGTAATAACTTTAAGTGTTCATCAACATACTGAGCAAGAGAAGTCATGTGTTTCAGAACATAAAAATGTGCAAGTTCTAAATTCTCCTTAGCTGGGTTGAGCCATTTCATACAAACACCTCCTTCCCCTTGAAGTTTACCACAGTGATGAGATTATGGCAAACCAATATTTTTAACGCCTTCCAAATAACTTGTACAGAACTCAATCACCTCATCGGAAGCATATCCAGTAACAATACTACCCTTAGGCCGATTACGATTTCTTACTTAGGATTTTAAGAAACCCATGTATCTTTCAAAAGGGTACATGTAACGCAAAAATACAGGACCACAAGCCTTGATTTCTCCAACAGTTTGAATCACGAGATCAACCATCACATAAAAAAAGGACGGTGGGAAGTACTTCTCTAGTTCACAAACTGTGATGATAATTTCATTTTGCCATGCATCCAATTCTTCGGGGTCAATACATTTTGAGTGAATCATGTTCAAAAACCAACAAAGTTTTGTGATGGTATGTCGTGTGCTCTCTGGTAGCAATCCACGGATTGCAATAGGAATCATATGTGTCATCAAAACATGACAATCATGAGACTTCATACCAAGTAGTTTATTTTCTTTCATGGACACCAACCTTTTAATGTTTGCAGAATAGCATGATAGAACCTTAATATCATGTAAACATTTACAAAACTTTGTTTTCTCTGACATTGTATAAAACGCGGGGGGTAGATAAACGTGAGTACTGGTATCAACAGGGGCAAGCTCTTTACGTATTCCCATTTCTTTCATGTCTTTACGAGCATAGATACCATCTTTTGTTTTTCAGGAATGTTTAACAATAACCCGAGCAAGCTATCACATACATTTTTTTCGATATGCATAACATCTAGGCAATGTCTAACCTCTAAATCTCTCCAGTATGGCAAGTCCCAAAAGAGTGAGCTTTTTTCCCAAATGGATCCTTTCTTAGAGCTAGTTTGTTTTCGTTTTCCCAAAACAATATTTAGATTTTTAACTCTTGAAAAAGCATCAAGGGTCTTCTTCCGGTCTCGGTCTTTCCATTAAAGTCCGTCATGTTCTTTCGATAACCGTGACCAGTTGGAAGGAATCTTCGGTGTCCCATGTATACCAATTTTTTAACCACACTGAACTTGTCTCATCTTCACAAACAGGGCAAGCTTTCTTACCTTTCGTATTTATGGTGCAGAATATCATGGCATGCAATTCAAAAATATTCCTTCTTATAAGCATCATACACATTTACACCAGAACTCCATAGAGTTTTAGGTCAGCAATCAAAGGGGACAAATAAACATCAATGTTGTTACAAGGTTGTTCCGGACCCTGATTCAACAACGAAATCATTATATATTTTCGTTTCATGCATAACCATGGTGGAAGATTGTAGATGCAAAGAAAAACCAGCCACGTACTATGCTGACTACGAAATTGTCCGAAGGGATTGATTCCGTCCGAACTAAGCCCAAATCTTATGTTTCTAACTTCATTACCAAAATTTGGGTATTTTCTATTAATATTTTTCCATTGAGGTGAATCTGCCACATGTCTTAATTTTCCGTCAACGTAATAATTTTGCGTCTCATTTAAATGCCAACGTAATAATTTTGCGTCTTTCTCATTTGAAAATAATCGTTTTAGTCTCGGTATAATGGGAAAATACCACAATAATTTGCCGGTGGTCCATTTTTCTTCACATCATTTTCATATTTACCAGTTTTATTTTCCCTCTTATACCTTGATGCACCACAGTAAACACATTCATGATTGTTCGCATACTCATTTCTATACAACATGCAATCATTCGGACATGCATGTATTCTTTCAACTTCCAATCCCATTGGATTCATCATTTTTTTGCTTGGTAAAACGAAATTGGCAACTCGTTACTTTTCGGAAGCATAATATGCAAAACATATAATAGATCTGTGAAACTTGTATCACTCCATCTGTTTTTCACTTTCACATTAAACAACATCAAAACAGCTTCAAGTTTTGAAATCTCAGAATCGTTATATAATGGCTTTTGTGCATCTTCAAATAGATGTTGTAATTTTTCTTTATCATCATCGCCAATATCATTTTCTAAATCCTTAAACATGTCATCTAAATTGTCAACATTTTCATTCTCTACATCCTTAAAAATGTCATCTAAATTGCCAACATTTTCATTCTCTATATCCATAAACATGTCATCTAAATTGTTCTCATTTAAATTGTCATCATTTAAATTAACAGATGTTGTGACACCATCAATCCGTTGTTCCCCATGCCTGTACCAACATGTGTAATTAGGCATAAAAACATTCACAATCAAATGATGCTTTATACCGTTAATATTTTCAAATCTCTGCAAAGTTTTACAAGTCACACAAGGACACCATATCATGTTAGAGCCTACATTCCTCCGATTGGATTCAGCAGCCTTAAGAAAAGTATAAAAGCCATTCGTATATATTTCAGAAGGACGTCCACTTTTGTACATCCAATATTCTCTACATTCCATCTGAAAATAAAATAAAATCAAATAAGTTATATGCAATTTATGCACGGGTCATTAATAGGTACATAAGGCGGTGGATCCTAACCCACTTTTTAAACATTCTATCTCATTTGCATACATTTTAACTTGTTAACTATTTAAGAAAAAATCGGCAACGTTTCCCCTTAACTCTCCAAGTATGCGGATAAACCACACACCCGAAGGAGTAGAAGAAACAACTGTCGATTTTTTCTTAAATAGTCAACAAGTTAAAATGTATACACGTCCTAATGAGATTGAATATTCAAAAAGCAGTTCCCAACAGGGACAATTCAAAATTTATCTCTATTAGATCAATTTTGATCGGTATACTCTAAAGGCCAATTTTATATATACACACACATATAACACATATAGATCAACAATAAAGGCCAGTAATGAAGCTAAAATTGTTCGTACCTTTAACGCGGTGATATTGAATAAAGAAAAGAAAAGGCTACAACTATTTGATTATCTACAATGAACAAAATACAATCAGTTAATACATATAAAATCAATAGTTAAATATATGAACAATAAATTATATAATAAAGTTTATATTTTTATACCTGCTATTATGAAAAATGACTTCAGTGAAGAAAGAGTGAATTTACCTAGGTAGAAGTGACTAAGAGTATGGGAGTATGAAGATGAGATCATTAGCCGTTTAGGGATTTCTAGTCTATATTAAAAATATCAAGAGTTTATCAAAAAAATACTAAAAAATAGGTAACAAACCATCCTTTTGAGCGGTTTTAAAAGGCATCGCCCAAAATATGTTGAAACAGTTGGAGATATTTTTAAGCTGTCATTTATGGCTTTTATTCTTTTAAACTATAAACCACCCAAAATTAGTTGTTAAAGGTTTTTTAAAAAATTATATAAAATATTTTATTGGAGATTATGGCATCAAATTAAACCAATGAAAAAGAACTCTTTTAGGCGGTTCAAAAAGTCACCGCTCAAAATCCATTTGTAGGTTGAAAATATAAGTATTTTAGGCTGTCATTTCTTTGTTTAGGGCGGTTAGCTTGGGTAGGAAATAAACAATACATGTTTCAAGCGGTTTTAAGATATGAACCGCCCAAAATAGTTTAGCCAACCGCCCAAATAAATCATTTTTGTACCAGTGTTTAAAGTGTGTCTCATTTTTTTTCTATAATCAACTTAATATGCTTAATATAATTATTTTACTATTTTAGGTTTATAACAGACTAGCATAACTTCTTTTTATTTATTATTATTTTTTTAATTCAGTTAAGGATCCTTATCTTATATTGACCAAATAAGAGGTTTTACTACCTCCACGTAATTGCACAAATTTTCCACTCAAAATATCAGTTTGTGAAGTCTTATTTGATCATCTCTTTACAAGTTAATTCATTTGCATTCTGATTATACAAATTCCCCATATAAACAAATTCGTTTTATCTGACCCTTTAAGCATACATTCAATGGCATCTACTTCAGCTTCATTAGTTCAAAAGAGCTTCAAGTATGATGTCTTTTTAAGCTTTCGGGGTGAAGACACCCGCAAGAACTTTGTTGATCATCTCTATCATGCTCTTCACCAGAAAGGCATTATAACTTACAAAGATGATGAAAAAATCCAGAAAGGGGAAAGAATAAGTGAGCAACTCATCAGATCCATTAAAGACTCGAGATTTCACATCATTGTTTTCTCCAAGAACTATGCATCTTCATCATGGTGCTTGGATGAGCTTGTACAGATTATGGATTGTCAGAAGACGATGGAGCAGACTGCTTACCCCATATTCTTTTATGTGGAACCCACTGAAGTCCGTCACCAAAGTGGGGCATTTGGAAAAGCCTTTGCAGAACATGAAACGGGTAGTAGGAGCTTTGTTCTACCTCTCGACTATCTTTGTTCCACTCTAGCATTTTGTTGCAGCGGATCATCTTCTTCATTGAATGGTGTCATAGTGGATCCGGTAACATCTTTATCATTGAACTTGTATATGTATTATTCAGTGAACGATTTATGTTTCAGTGCAGAAGACGTTTCTTATCCAAGTGCTTTGTACTTGTGTTAAATATTGTTAAGACTAAGAAAGCTTTGAACTTTATCAAACAGGAAAATGAAGATGATGTTGGAAGATGGAGAAATGCTCTCAAAGAAGCAGCCGGCTTGGCTGGGATGGAGTTGAAGACTACTTTTAATGGGTAATTCCTTCATCTTATATTCTTCTTTTCTTTCCTATGTAACATGTTCTTCATAGGGACATTCATGCAACCTGAATGAATCTTCTTTAATTCATAGGCATGAAGCTAAATTTATTCAACAAATTGTTCAAGAAATTTCACGAAAGTTACATATCATTAATTCAAGCATTGATGAAAAGTTAGTAGGCATGGAGACCCGGGTGAAGGATGTAGTTTCATCTTTAGAAACTGGTTCCGACGATGTTCATCTGATAGGGATCAAGGGAATAGGAGGTGGTGGAAAGACAACTTTGGCGAGAGCTGTTTTTGATCTAACATTCGTTTGGTTTGAAGGTGTAAGCTTTGTTGAGAATGTCCGAGAAGTTTCAAAAGGCTCTTCGACTGGTTTGAGGAAATTGCAAAAACAAGTCCTTATAGAGGTGTTAGCTGATCAAAACATTGATGTAACAAGTGTTTCTGATGGGAAAAATAAGATGAAAAGGATGATGCCTGGTAGAAAGGCTCTTGTTGTTCTAGATGATGTGGATGATATAGAGCAACTTGACGCGTTAGCTGGTGAGCTTACTTGGTTTAAGCCGGGGAGTAGAATTGTCATCACAACAAGAGATCAGCAGGTGCTCGTAGCACATGGAGTGAGCATTATTCATGATGCTAATCTGTTATCAGATGAGGAAGCACTCTGCCTCTTCAGCAGGTATGCATTTAAGAAAGATATTCCAAATCAAGGGTATGAAGAGCTATCAAGTAAAGTTGTACATTATGCTGCTGGTCTTCCCTTAACAATCAAAGTTTTGGGTTCACATCTTTGTGGTAGAAGTGAGCCTGGATGGGTAGATACCATAGAAAGACTAACAACTAACCCTGAAGATCGAACTTTGGAAATATTGGAGATAAGCTATAATGGCCTAGAGGATGATCAGAAAGACAATGGCTTCAATAGTTTGTTTTTGTGATTATGTACCTGGTATACTAAGAATGATCTTAAGTTGTCAACAAAAAACTAGTTGCTGATATATTCTAACAATAAGGAACCACCAGCATGTGCAGTTCACCACAAGAAAGTGAACCATAGTCAAAAGGTCAATTTTGATCAAAAAACTCAGAATTGACAAAAAAATAAAATAATAAAATAAACAAAAAAAAACAGTTTTGACCACAAACTAGTCAAAATAAGGGCCTGTAATCTCTACATATATTTGCACATATGTTTTGAATATCTTATCACAATTAATCAATTCAAAATGTTTGTTTACACTGGTGCTTAAGATGTTTGTTACGATTTTTTTTTCATCTTCTAATCAGAATTAAAATTAAAATATTTATGTCCTGATTCTGGCCAGAAAAATAAATCATTGCCTAATTTTTTGGTCCATTTAAAACCAAAACCAGATTAGTATCTATATGATCAGTAACCGGATACTAACCGAGCTGCTTACAAAGAACTGGTTAAAAAATTCTAGTTAATTTATGTTTATTAGATTTGCATGGTATTTTAGGTTGAATATATATTTATTAGATTTTTGGTTATATTTGTTTACTATGATAGTGAAAAATTAAAAGCTTTTAGGAAGGAGCTAAATTTATAAACAAATTATGAAGCAAAACCTGTAAGAACTTTTAACAATGAACTGGTTGATGGGTTTGGTGAGTAACCATTTTCTAAATCGGCCCGTTTTGTCCTGCACCCATTCTGACTGGCACCGGTTTTTAACTTATTGGTTTGGTTAAATTCGTGTTTTTATTCCCAAAACTAAAACAGAGATGTCTGTCAATTGTTTAGTTCACTTAATTTGGGTCTGTTTTATCTGGCTACGAGCCACCTTTTAACTGCAGAATCGAATTTTGGGGACCAGTCAAGATTTTTGGTTTGTCAGCATCAACAAAATAACACCAAGTCAAAGTTTCCTTTGCTGTCATGCTACATAAAGAAGTTGAATTATGATATAATACATTTTACACTACAAGGAAACTTCTGCTTAGAGATCAATATATATTGGACTTCAAGAATACTTGTAATATATTTCCCTTTGGCTACCTTAAAAATTGAAAGAATAAAAAACATAAAAGAAAAAGTTTATTGAGGTTGTTCTTTTTGCGACCATAATAAAGTTGGTTGCTAATTATGAGACCATAAAGAATGAAGTCGAGAATCTTGTTACCTTTCTGAATGATGACCATCAAGACTCTATAAACAATCAACATGCTATAATCCCCTCCTAATTGATTACCCAAATCTGACGGTAACGTGTGATGCGTAACATCAAACCTCACATTTAAATTGGACAAAACAAGTAGAAAACGTTAAATCTCCAATATTTTAAGCATACCAAATATGAAACAAAAAAAGATATTTCCATTACAAATTATTCATCCATTGTTTGAGATCTATATCACAACATGCACGTAGCGAAACAAAATTCCCAAAATATTAAAAGAAATGTGTCTGATATCGATTTACTAGTTTCTCAAACATAAGTAAATATGCTACATTAAATAGCAACTAAATTAATGGATATATGTTCATAAAAACATCAAAATTAAAAATTCACAAATATGTTTTTTTGCAAAACAAGCTTTAATTTTCAAACATGTAAAGAACGATTGAGGCAAATAAGATTCGTTAAAACAAAACTAAAAGATCTTACATTGACCTCTGAATGAGAATGCCATCTTTGTTAGCTGGCTCTGTACAGGAAGGGTGCAGAGAATAAATGTTTATACTTGAAAGGGATGTAGGTCCCTTGGACGGATCAAACAACACGAATACTAGTCTACTTGGATCAACCTCCCCACTAGATAGCGGAAATCACTAGTGAGGACCGAGATCTCGAATCTTGTTTGGTTATTATTGCCGTGAAAGTTAGAGAAGAGAAGAGAGAAGGAGTTTTGAACTTGTGGATTAGATAAGCAAATGGTAAAAGGTTATTGTGTGCATGAGATACACACATTATATATAATGTGTGCTCATGCACTTTCTATTAGTTATTACGGCGCAATGGGCTCCAAAATACATGGCCTTGGGCCAAACATAAAAATAAACACAAACCGACTAGCTAACATACATGGACATAACATTACAACCAAATACGAAAGATTAATCACAAAATGGGCCTAACAATGTGGTTTCATTTGTATATGTAGAAAGTCTGCGTAACCCTAATCCATAATTTGTTATAACCACGACGAAAGCCCACATTCATGAAAAGATAATCTATTGGTTAAGGCCCAAAACTTTCGGGCTGCAATTTATAAAAATAAATAAATAAATATGGGAATGATATTGTCTTTTGTTGCTCATATTTTTATAACAACTTATCCACCAATTTAATTGAACTATTACAACAATCTATTCACTTTCATGAAACCGAAAAAACTGAATTTTTGATTCATTTTCGGTTTTGCATGTTATAAAAAATAAAACCCAACTGCAGACTATATAGATTAATGTTAAGTAATTTGATAAGAATTTAACAAGTAGTGTTTTTCAAATATTTAAGCCCAAATATATAATTATCAATTAATCATTAATTGTCAAAAACATAAGGCCTAAACTCATTATTTTGGCCAATTTTTTTGGCCTAAAATTTTCCTCCAAATGGTAGCCCAAAAAAATAAAAACCCAACAGTTTCAAAAACCGACTTCTTGGTGGTTGGTCATGTTTTAGCCCATGACCAACCAGACCAAACCAAACCATACACACCCCACCCCTACCCTTACTGCATTTTGGATGTATAGATAATGACGAATACTAGAATTAGGTGATTAGATGTAATAAAACAGGTTGCGTGATATTAAAATTTTGATGACAAAATTATTTGCATGCATAAAATGAATAGAAGTACATTCTAGTTATAAAATGAGATGATTATTGAGAATAAATCATCATCATCATCGTACTCAGTATATCTCACCAATAGCAGAGCTATGGTAGGGTCTGAGGAGGGTAAGATGTAGACAACCTTACCTCTACCCATAGGGATAGAGAGGCTGCTTCCGGATAGACCCCGGCTCGGTAGTAGTTTTGCATCAAGCCTTGGACATAAGGCACATAGCACTCAAGGACACCGGCTAATTAGTGCATGTACCCTTGTCTTTCGGCTATCAACGCCACCACATGATGCATGATAAACCTTCCGCCATTTTTAACGTTATTTTCACGAGATTAGTAAAATAACGTCAAAATAAGTGCAATTTCACTCTTGCCCACCCGAGGGTTCTCACATATATACATTATATGCGTGCACCCGAGGGTTCACACATATATACATTATTGAGAATAAATGCTAAGACAAATTTTTTTTAACATCACATGAAATCTGAGGTGTTCGGATAAAAGCTGAGGTTTCAAACATTAATTTTATCAATTTGAGAAATCTTAACAACATGTTTTTTAACACCGTATGGAATCTCTGGTTTTGGATGAATTAACGTTTGAACATGTTAAGAACAACTGACATAAATATACTCACCTGAAGCTGACGTAAATCCAGATGTAATCTCACAACCCCATCTGAAATTAATAAGTATTGTTAGGAACAATCTGTAACATGAGTTAATAATCTAAGAGGTAAAGTTCAGTAAACATTATTATAGGATGCATATACGTACCTGATTCATTGTGTAAAGCCCTATGAACAATCAACATGTTATTAGTAATTAACAATCAGCTCTTCAGTTCTCTGCACCATAAAAAATCAAACGATGGCAGATTAGGGTTACATGTGGTGGCAGGTGCGGGGTTATAAGTAACAGAGATGATGTTTTATGCGTTAATGAAAAGAGACTTAGGGTTACATCTATATATAGGCTCAGTTAGATGAAAAATGATTTTTTATTTATTTTGTTTTTTATTTTTTGTTTTTTACTCCATTCAAATTTCTTAGTTTTGATTTATAATGTAGTAGTCGTGTAATGTTATGTGTTTATGACAAACATTAATGCATATAGATAGCTGATAGTCGTATGTATAATATTTTACTTTCACCAAATTCGTCTCAAATAAACATTCACGTACATAAAGAATTACGTCTATAGACGTAACAACCACACACTTCTCCACATGTCTTTTCTCAAATTGTATTACATGTGTAGATAGGGAGACACTTCACTCTAGAAACAATCACAAAAGAAGTACGTGAACAAGGGATTTTGTTAGATTATTCATAATTATTAATATTTCACTTCGTATCCGGTCAAGATTCGTTCTTTCATGTTTGGACTGACAGCGAATAATTTTTTTCCATGTTTGGAAAGCTTTTTTGTTTAGATTTCCTAACACTTAATTAGAAGTCGCTTGTGAAAATACATGAGGATTAGGGTTTTCTTTATAATTGTATGTGGGGCAGTCCGGTTGTGAAATTAGTTTTCCAATTTTGGCCCCTTGATTTTCACTTTCTATCTATTACCCATTTCATTATCAGTTTTCATTTAAATAAGATTATATTACTAGGTTATATCCCGTATAACGGGGTTGTTTTCATTTTTCGTTTCTAATATTTATATATTTTTTTTAAATTTTAGTTTTATTTAATGTAAAAAAGTTAATAGGATACTTAGGGTTTGATAATGGAATGGTTTCACAAATAAATGAGATATTATAAGCCGTTTAAAAGTTATTTGGGTTTGGTGAGACCTATGACCCACTTATTTTTTTACTATAAAATTGTTTCATAACATATATATATATGTATATATATATAATATCGTTTTTTAAATGGATATTAATATATCTCTATTTTATAAGATTTTCATATGAAATATTTAGTTAGATTAATTTTTAATATAATGAGATGTTATAACTCGTTTCAGGGTTATTTATTTTGGTTTGGTGAGACACATACCCATAAATTAGGGTCAAATGCGTAAGAAACTTTCATTTACAAATCAAACAATTTGATGGTTTGAGAGAATGTAGGAAGCAACTAGAGAGCTTTTAAAGGTTTCGTTTATATATATTTAAGATATATTTGATTTTGCAAAGTATTGCCGTTTCTTACTAGACCTATTCCATTTTCTTGTTTTCTTGCATATAAAAAATATCAACTTTTTTAAATGATCTCATAATAACATTAGGTCAAGGGCTATATAGCAAGTGAATGATCGTCTAATGATAAATGCTCAAGATAATTGAATCATCTTCTTACTAGCATGCATTGTTCACTAAAATTAATTCATCAAAAATTTTGGTCGTTAAAAAAACAGACAAATTTTATTTTGGATTACAATATTGAAGAGGTAGGTCCCAGCAGAGCCCAGTTGGACCCGCAAGACTCACCCTAAACGGGGACGTCTGCGCAGAGACCAACTGGATCCGCAGGACCAACCATGCTCAGAGACGTGACGTCCTTACGCGCAGTATGCAAGCTGGTCCCGCAGGAAATGCCTCCCAATGGTGAAGGACTCCGCCTGTCCCCGCAGCCTCGGATACAAGCCATTAGGGACTGGCCACCCGCGCAGCATGGCTACACGCACAAGGCACTTAACTCTCCATTACTCAGTGTCACCTGAAGGAATGAGCAAAGCCGGGAACAATCCCGCACAAAGGCGGGAGGGGGAATACTCCCGCCCAAAAGCCAGTCCGTACACTGAAGGGTCTTTTACTGTACCTGACGAGGTATAGCCGAAAGATCTGATCAGGATACGACAGCTTACTGACAACAGTATGGCGAGCAGCATGCTCCTGCACTGTATGTCACTATTAGCCGCTGCCTACTCACCAACTACTGTCATACCACGTGCGTAGCCGGCAGTTGGTGGAAAGGGAATAGTATACAGTAAGCCTGGTCACTATCAGCCATTACCTACCCACCAACTACCAGCAGGGCACGTGCGTAGGCTACTGTTGATGAACAGGAGTACTGTAGCAGCCGGCCATACCTCCTTGGAAACCTACCTTCGGCTATAAATACCCCAATGGTATGATCACAATATCTTATCTTATATCTTCATATTATACCTGATATCTGCTCTAGAAATCTCTTAATATACTTTTATATTTAAAGAGCAATCTAGTCTGATTCTCACGCCGGAGGGTGGTCACAAGGAGGAACCCCCCCCTTCTCAGTGACGAGCTCACGGTGTCTGTTTTGCAGGTTATCAGAAGAACCATCTTCTCAGGGTCTAACCCCTCGTGGGAAACATCATCCTAACCCCCAGGTTACCAGTAATCTGCCCGGGGTCTGGTTAGTGTTTCTTCATTGGCGTCATCCGTGCATAAAGCTAGAACTACATTTTTCTCCAGTTTTTTCAAACTTCTTCAAAGATGGTTAAAGAAATTCCGGTAACCACAACCCCAGTTACTGGGGGGAACACCGGCAACACAGTTTTTACAAACACTACCCCGGTTACCCAAGCCGGGGCAAGTGAAGTAAATTTTACGAACACTACCCCAGTTACTCAAGCTGGGGCAAGTGCAATAAATGATCGCCTACTGGGATCCACTGATACCCAGTTTGAGAAACGAAGACTCCCCCGCCAAACTCTCGATGAAGTTAAGGCATGGGCGGAGGCACGACAAAAGGAATTCCAGGCTGAGTTGGACGAACGCTTGCGTTCCGTGCAACAGGCCGACGAATTCGGATACTTTGATGACTCGGAGGAGTCCGACTCCGACGCGAACCCTCGCCATAGGGCAAAAGGGAAGCGTAAGGAAACGGAACCCCAACCGAAAAGGCATTTTGGACAAGCCTTCAAACCAAAAAATACAGGTGGAAGTCCACGTGACTTCTCCAAAACGTTCAGACCGAACGTTGCAAATGCGGGAACGTCCAAATTTGCAAGGGACATTGCGGAAGCAATTGCCCCAAAAAGTGCCAAACAGATGCCTAACATAGGCACATATGATGGCTTATCTGATCCGGATGACCATTTGAACAGGTTCATAGCGGGGGCAACCGTCAGCAATTGGACGGAACCCACGTGGTGTTACATGTTCCAAATGACCCTTGTCGGGGCTGCTAGAGCTTGGTTTGACCGTCTACCGGTCAACCACATTTACGACTGGGCAGACTTCCAACAGAAGTTTAGCCAACACTTTAGCCAGCAACGAAAGTACACTGAGGAGCAATGGACAATCCTCAAATGCATCCGGGAGGAAGATGAATCCCTCCCAAACTTCATCACTCGCTTCAACTCGAAGAAGCTAAGCCTGGGTAATATCAGTGAAGATCTTGTTCGCGCTGCCTTCATTCAGGGCGCGCATGACCCAGAGCTCATCCGCACCCTAACGGGTAAAGACGGTATGCCATCCACATGGGATGGCATCATGACAGCGGCAAAACGCTATGCGGAAACGGAGAAGCAACTGGGTAGGGATCTCCCACAAAGCACAAACCTCTACACCCAGAAGACTAGAGAAGAAAACGTCCTCACCGCCCGACTAAATAAAAAGCGGAAGCAAGGCATTTGGGAGTCAAGGGTAAATTTTGGCACCCCATCTGGCTTGCAACATCGATTGGGCGGAAGGAATAATGCACAGCCGCACCGAAACTCCAGATGGACGCCACTCACCAAAAGCGTCACTGACATATTTGCCACTGAAGAGCTCCCGTGGCCAAAGCCTCCAGTAATCCGACATCGTCACGACGCTGATCGGAGCAAGTACTGTGACTTTCACAGGACAAAAGGCCACAACACTGAAGAATGCATAGACGTGAAAGACATGATCGAAGCATTCGTCAGAGATGGGACGCTCGCGCATCTCGTGGCGCAATAAAGGCTGAGCAGGCGGGTGCGTGTAGAACCCCAGCTGGGGAAAACATGAATAAAAATTCCAGCTTCAATGTGGAGACTACATGCTGCGTAAAAAACGAGACCCCGAACCAGGTGCGTATCGGCTCGATGGCACTCCCATCCCAACAACATGGGAGTTCATTTACACAGTTTGCATGTAATCAATTCCAATTTGTACAGAAAAGGCCAAGAGCCACTTCTAATGGAAATGATTCTCTTTAGAACATCGAAGCTGACGATTTTATGTTTATATTTTTGTGAACAATAATATGCCGGTTTTCACCGCATAATTACATAGAAAATCATTGCGTGGGAAGGCGGGCCTACCCGCACGAACCCAAAAGCATGATAAACCTTCACGCAGGTCAGTTGAAGGGGAAAGGTTCAGTTCTCATTAAATGAAAGTGCCGGTCTATCCGCATGAATCATGAAAGGAAACTAAACACTAACCTATCAACAACCGCGCGTCGAATGGTTAAACTACAATAGTGACGGCATTCGCATCACGTGAAGTCGTTGCGTGGGAAGGCGGTCCTACCCGCACGAACCCAAAAGTGTGATAAACCTTCACGCAGGTCAGTTGAAGGAAAAGGCAGTTGTCCCATTAAATGAAAGTGTCGGTCTATCCGCGTGAATCATAAAAGGAAACTGCACTAACCTGTCAACAACCGCACGTCAAACGATTCAAAACAGAATCCTTAAAAGGATGAGGAAAACCTACACGCAGGTCAGATATGGTAAAGTTTTGCCATCCTACTAAGTGCAAGTGACGGGTCTACCCGCACAATCACGAAAGAGGAAGCAAAACTTCACACCTATCAACCACGTTCAAAGGTTAACTTATCCTCAAAAGGATGAGGAAAACCTACACGCAGGTTAGATATGGTAAAGTTTTGCCATCCTACTAAGTGCAAGTGACGGGTCTACCCGCACAATCACGAAAGAGGAAGCAAAACTTCACACCTATCAACCACGTTCAAAGGTTAACTTATCCTCAAAAGGATGAGGAAAACCTACACGCAGGTTAGATATGGTAAAGTTTTGCCATCCTACTAAGTGCAAGTGACGGGTCTACCCGCACAATCACGAAAGAGGAAGCAAAACTTCACACCTATCAACCACGTTCAAAGGTTAACTTATCCTCAAAGGATGAGGAAAACCTACACGCAGGTCAGATGAAGGCTAAAGTTTAGCCATCCTACTAAGTGCAAGTGACGGGTCTACCCGCACAATCACGAAAGAGGAAGCAACACTTTAACCTATCATCAACCATGTTCAGCAGGTTAACTTATTCTAAACACTTGGAAAATTGCTAATTTAAACTAAGTATGCAAGTCATATAAGTTTATAAAGCAAGGAACCCAAAGAAGGAAAATAACAATCTTATATTTCAATGAAATATTACAACAATGGCCGGGTAACTACCCGCCTAAAAGAAAACAAATCTATACAAAGCTGTCTATCCTAGCAGTGGGAAGGGATCTTCAGGATCAGGCTTCAGGGCCACCTCCACTTGGACCAGCACCGTCAGAGCGTGGCAGTTCAAGGAAAGTCTTGAGGATAGCTAGCCCATCATCAGCAGCAGCTACTTCATTCACCTTCTCCACCACTGGATGCGGGAAGGCGGCGTACTGGTTCACTGCTTGGTCATAAGCAGCTTCAGTATTAACATTGAATAAAGGGAAGTTGGAGGGCGGGAAGCCTCTCTCAGCAAACCCTAGACCAAGCAGGAAGCCAGTCTTCTCCCCATCCTCATGAGAAGCGTTAAGGGCTGCGCTCATTGCATCGTCGTAAGAGGTCTCTGCAAAGACCCGACGCACAACCTACAAAGAAGAAAATACAAGTATTAAACCTTTTCTACTTTACAAATGAAAAGCGTGAAGAAAAGATAAAAGATACCTGAGGCAACGCTTCTCGAAGAAGCCATTGGAGGGTAGCTTGACTTTCTTTGCAGGCGCGTTCGGCTTCGCTTTTACCAAGATTGGCAAGTTGAACTTCTTTTGCGGCAGCCTCCTCGACGCCTTTAAGTTTCCTTTCAGTCCGGTCAAGCACCCCCCTCTGGTCAAGAATCTCCTGCAGCTTCTTGGCATCTTCCATTGCCAAGGCGTCATGAGCATGCTGAAGAGCCTTTAATTTGCATTTAAGCTGCTCATTCTCTTCGCGAAGAGGCTCAGCAACAGCTTCAGCCTTGGCAGCCCTCTCGGTTGCGTTTCGCGCAGTCTCCTTAGCTAGCCGAAGCTGTTCATTAACAGCTTGGGCAGCCTTAGAGCGGGCCTCGAGTCGCGCCTGAACTTCAACCTCAAGAGCCTTGAAAGCCTTCTCCTTCTCCGCAGCTACTGCGGTTAGCCTTTGGTTCTCCTCCCGGAGAGCCCGCGCTTCAATTACTTCTTTGGCGCGAGCTGCTTTTAACTTGTCGTTTTCACGACAAAGCAGCTCGACGCGGGGCTGCATCCGGGCTTGGAGAACCCGAAGCTCATTGGTTAGCCTACCCTCCTGGTAGCTAGCCATGGCTTCCCCCAACGCACCATGAGGAGCAGCGTGACGAGCCCAGTCCACGCACTCCCCAGGGGTGCGAAGGGTTGTTCCTCGGCGTATGTTCCATCTTGGAACATACACTTCATTGGAATCCGACACTGCAAAAGAAACAAAGGCAGTTAGGAAAAGATGATAAAAAATATAAGGGAAAAAGAACCCTACGTACCTGTAGGGTCAGTAACAGGCCGATAGCCGCCAAACCCATCACCTGAACCTAAAGGAAATCCATCCAACAGGTCAGGCAGACGGGAAGGTGGCATAGATCGGCGGGAAGCCCTGCGCGTACATGATGGTCCGGCCGTCGGTGCCGTTGGCGCAGGCATAGTGGCAGCCGCCGTGGTTGCCGTTGTTGGCGCCACCTCATCATCAGCAGCAGCAGTAACCGCCGGATCCGTGAACGATGCTGTAAAAATTGCACTCACGGCCGGCGGTGACGTCTTCTCAGCTGGAACAACCTCAGGAAGGCTGAAACCAGCGGAAGCAGGCGCAGACGCCTGGGTCGACGCCTCGGGAAGGCTGACCGAGCCTACCGTCATTGACGGGGGAATACTCGCTCCAGCTTCACCCTGGAATGCGTCAACATCCACGCCTGCACAAAGAAAGTGTTAGAAATTTATTTGAAGCAGTAAATTTATAGACAATTATAATTGTACTTACGGGTTTTCTTGAGCCTGAACGTACGGACAAGCGGGGGCGAACCCGATGGAGCCGGCCTCTTGATACCGGTAACCGTCGTCGTCGCTGCCTCCCCGGAGGTAACAGCTATAGCCTCCGGAGCAGTGGTCTCCTCACCACCGGGTCTCCCCGCCACCTCTTCACTATCTGACTCGGAGTCAGATAGGACTACCGGGCCGGCAGTGGACGCCTTCTCCTTACCCTTCCCGGCGGCAGCCTTTTTCTTCCGCACCAACGGAGGACCTTCTGCGGATTCCTCAGAAGAAGATATGTTAAGAACTCCAGCAGCAGGCACAGCATTGAGGGGTTGAGGATAGAAGATAGGCTTACCTGGCCGTCGGTGGCTCAGGATCTCTTGGCCCGGCGGATAGGCCTCCACAAACCGATCCGCAGTTTGTTCTAGGATGGGCAACTCGTTCTCGTCCAGAGCGCGAGTACCCATCCGTGCGGGACCATCTTCCTCCCGCGGGTTCAGGAGCGACTGCAGGTCGTTCCCCTCTGAAATGAACGGGAAAGTTAGAAAAAGTCAAAATCAACAAAAAGAAACAAGACATACCATAAGGGACAGAGTTCGAACCATATTCGAGGACGATCGGAACCTTCTGCGCATTCGCCGCCTTCCACACCCGGCTCATCCCCAGCATTACCATCGCTGACTCCGGAAAACGGAAAACCGGGGATTGGACCCGGGATATCTTCGCGAACCATTCCGCCTCCTCGTAGTTGGGGGCATGAAGGCTCGGAAGTGCCTGGCCATTCTTGAACTTCATGGCAATGGGGATGGCGCGAGCGGATATGAAGAAGAACTCTCTTCTCCACGAGCGAAGACTCCGCTCGGTGGTACAAATCTTTAAACCCTTGATCCGGGTTGTAAGACTGTACCACCCCTGGATGCACCTCCAAGTATAGAAGGTCATCAGGCGGTCAACGTAGGGCTCAACGCCCAGTATCCGGCACACCCACTCAAAGTGCCGGATCTTGGCAATGGCCATGGGGTGCACCTCTGTCAGGTGCACACCGTGCCTCTCCAGGACACGGTACACAAACTTTGTCAAAGGGAACCTAAGGTTCCCGTAGACAAAGAATGCAGCATATACCCCGATCTTGCCACTAGGGGCATCGTACACAGTATGATGGGGTTCAGGAAACTCATGCTCGAGAGACTCGAGCATGAACTTCCTGACGATATACTGGTACAGATCGACAGGAAGAGAACACTGGCACTCGCCAGCAGTCTTCTGATCGTCGGCATCATGAGAAGACATGGCAGAAGGAAGAAGAAAGTGATTTCAAGAGAATGCTTGACTGAAAATAGAGGTATTCGCCGGAAATCACTAAGGATGAAGAGTAATTGAGAAAGTGTGAATTGGAAAGGAACCTCCACCCCCTTTATATAGTAATCGCAATTAATGCGGTGAATTTAATGCGGAAGAGAGAGAAATCAAAGGTGCAATGAAACTACGACACGTGGCAAACAACAGGCTGGCAACAGCTGTTGACAGGACGTGTGCCAGTAATTTCGCGGCCACGCGCCCGAAAATCACGCCCACGCGCCTGAAAAAGCAACTGGAATGACCATGTGCTGTCACGTCGCCATAACTTCCTGCACGTCCTGACACAGTCAGAAGAAACCGTCTCACGACGTTTCAGAGGTTTGGACTGTTCCTATCTTTCCACCAACCTTTCGAATTTCAAAATTCAAAATTTAAAAGTAAGCGGGAAAATACCCCTTATCCCTTGGCAAACAAGTAACCGTTAGACGGGTGCGGGTACAGTGTAAAGGCAAAACCCTTCACATACCTAACACCCGCAGGGAATTGAAGCCAAGTAAAACCTTGGCGAACAAGTAACCATAAGCCGGGTGCGGGTACAGTGTAAAGGCAAAACCCTTCACATACCTAGCACCCGCAGGGAATTGAAGCCAAGTAAAACCTTGGCGAACAAGTAACCATAAGCCGGGTGCGGGTACAGTGTAAAGGCAAAACCCTTCACATACCTAGCACCCGCAGGGAATTGAAGCCAAGTAAAACCTTGGCGAACAAGTAACCGTAAGACGGATGCGGGTACAGTGTAAAGGCAAAACCCTTCACATACCTAGCACCCGCAGGGAATTGAAGTCAAGTATTCCTCGGCAACCAAGTAACTCTAAGACGGGTGCGGGTAGAGTGTAAAGGCAAAACCCTTCACATACCTAGCACCCGCAGGGAATTGACGCCAGGAATACCTTGGAAGTAAAGTAACCGTAAGACGAGCGCTGGTACAGTGTCAAGGCAAAACCCTTCACATACCTAGCGCTCCGCTGGGAATTGAAACCAAGAAGGATCTTCTGGGCAATGCTTGCGGAACGGAAATAACACCCCCGCATAGCGGGAACGTCGAGAACTACGTTGTCTGAAGCTCCAGGATGGAATTGGTGGTTTTAACATAATTGATCACTATGTTCAAAACTACCAAAACCTCATGGGAGAATCCATACAACTGGGACTCAATGCTCCTGACTTGCGAGGAGGTTACAGACCTACCCGCATCATACCCAAAGACCAAGCAGGAAACTCGGGTATTTCTGCAAGTGACAAGGACTTCCGCGGGAAGAATCCCCATGGAAAACCTTACAAAAACCCCTTTTCAAAACCCTCTGCTTAAGTCCAAAAGTTCACCTCACTTTATTAAACACGCATGAGAAGAACATTGGACTGGGGGGACTTGAAGAGGTAGGTCCCAGCAGAGCCCAGTTGGACCCGCAAGACTCACCCTAAACGGGGACGTCTGCGCAGAGACCAACTGGATCCGCAGGACCAACCATGCTCAGAGACGTGACGTCCTTACGCGCAGTATGCAAGCTGGTCCCGCAGGAAATGCCTCCCAATGGTGAAGGACTCCGCCTGTCCCCGCAGCCTCGGATACAAGCCATTAGGGACTGGCCACCCGCGCAGCATGGCTACACGCACAAGGCACTTAACTCTCCATTACTCAGTGTCACTTGAAGGAATGAGCAAAGCCGGGAACAATCCCGCACAAAGGCGGGAGGGGGAATACTCCCGCCCAAAAGCCAGTCCGTACACTGAAGGGTCTTTTACTGTACCTGACGAGGTATAGCCGAAAGATCTGATCAGGATACGACAGCTTACTGACAACAGTATGGCGAGCAGCATGCTCCTGCACTGTATGTCACTATTAGCCGCTGCCTACTCACCAACTACTGTCATACCACGTGCGTAGCCGGCAGTTGGTGGAAAGGGAATAGTATACAGTAAGCCTGGTCACTATCAGCCATTACCTACCCACCAACTACCAGCAGGGCACGTGCGTAGGCTACTGTTGATGAACAGGAGTACTGTAGCAGCCGGCCATACCTCCTTGGAAACCTACCTTCGGCTATAAATACCCCAATGGTATGATCACAATATCTTATCTTATATCTTCATATTATACCTGATATCTGCTCTAGAAATCTCTTAATATACTTTTATATTTAAAGAGCAATCTAGTCTGATTCTCACGCC
Organism: Bidens hawaiensis; assembly: GCF_021521415.1. Taxonomy (NCBI): domain Eukaryota; kingdom Viridiplantae; phylum Streptophyta; class Magnoliopsida; order Asterales; family Asteraceae; genus Bidens; species Bidens hawaiensis. Next base: position 270,745 of record NW_027491104.1, read on the forward strand.
GGAGGGTGGTCACAAGGAGGAACCCCCCCCTTCTCAGTGACGAGCTCACGGTGTCTGTTTTGCAGGTTATCAGAAGAACCATCTTCTCAGGGTCTAACCCCTCGTGGGAAACATCATCCTAACCCCCAGGTTACCAGTAATCTGCCCGGGGTCTGGTTAGTGTTTCTTCAAATATGAATACAAACAAGCAACATCATCTTCCAGTAAAATAACAAAACAATAAACCGATTATCGGCTGTATGATTAATGTCATTAATTAATTATCTAATAGGTTTATTTAACTAATAAATTTTAATTTTTGGTTGAGAAGATAACGTTTAAGGATAAGAGCATTCAGCTGGATTGTTAACCAAATGCTATTGTTAAGCAACAATTCATCCACTTCCCAAACCAACTGAATACTCATATACTTAAACTTTGTCTTCTCAAAACCAAAAGTTTTATCATAGAGTCTAATGACCAAAATACCCTTACTATGAAAAAGTTCAAAATTAGATATACGAACTGTTTGGACCTCCAATACAGAATTTTCAGTCCAATACAAATAAAGCAAAGATTGACTTATAATACTAATTACAAAAATCAACCTTTTATCCTTAAATCTTAATAACTTCTGTTAAGACAATGGCTTCAATAGAAAATTTTTTTTTGTAATTGTGTACTGGGTAACTAATATATTCTGACAAATATCAGCATTTGATCCTTATAATAACTTCTACTAACACATGTGAAGTTGATCACTCGAAAGTCAACCATAGTCAAAGGTCAATTTTGACCACAAAAGGTCAACGTAGACAAAAAGGTCAATTTTGACAAAAATAGCCCAGTATGACCATGAACCAATAGTTTCGTGCAGTCCCAAGTTCCAAGATTACCCATGGCAGCCCATTTTATTACCAAAATGAGTAAGCTGGCCAACTAAAGACTCAAAAGTAAAAGTTAAAAAGGCAGACTCAAAAGATTTACACATGGTTAAGTAAGCTGGCTAATGGGTAGTTACTTGAGATAGGAGTGCTAAAAAATTTGAATTATGCCGTACTTAAAGGTACTTCATGTTGGGAAAAATCTTGATCGGCCAGGGGTAAAATAGTAATTCATGGTTGAATTGAACGTGTGAATGATTCTATACGTGGGCTGAAGGATTCTTTGGACACATGGTGTATCTGCATGTTTTCTGTAATTTTTTTGAATAGGTTCGCCGGACTTGTTTATCAAGTCCAAGTCTTTAGGTGGTTGTTGAAGTTTGGTAACTAGAATCAAAAACACAAAACGAATTTAGATCATAAGCTCGATCCTTGTAACTTTCATTAGCTCGAAAAATTACAATGCATAATGATATAACCCACAAGCTCGGGTATATATACTAATTTAGATTTCAAAACCCAACTAGACCAGAATACATATACCATAATCATATTCAAATACTAATTGGTAAAAACAAATCTAAATAATAATTAATAAATAACTTGTAGCCCAAATCATGTGCTCGACTTGGTCTCCAAGGATCTGATCCACCATAGGCTCGATGGACCGGACCAAACCAAATTATGGCTAACAATCACCCCTCTAATTTCGGTTTGGCTTTCAAGAGATCATCCATTCCAAGTAGCTTTTGCATCTCCGCAAACTTTATACGAGCTAGAGCCTTCGTCAACGTGTCAGCTCGTTGTTCGCTTCCGGGAATATGTTCCACTCTAACATCCCCGTTCTTGATACAGTCTCGTATGAAGTGATACTTTGTTTTTATATGTTTACTTCGACCATGCCACACCGGGTTCTTCATAAGTGCAATGGAAGATGTATTATCAACATATAATACTACGGTTTCCATCGGCCATCCCGTTACTTCACTAAGTAATTCTTGGAGCCAAACGACTTGACCCGCAGCCGCGGTTGCTGTCATAAACTCCGCTTCGCACGAAGATAAAGCTATCGTTGGCTGTTTTTTAGTACACCAAGTAACCGGGGAATCATCAAAGTAAAAGACATACCCGGTAGTACTTTTTCCATCGTCATCATCAACTCCATGGCTACTATCGGAATACCCGTAAAGGTGACGACTTCCACCCCTCGAATACTTTAAACCGTAAGACACGGTTCTTTTAACATACCGAAGAATATGTTTAATCGCATCCATGTGAGATTCCTTTGGCTCTTGCATATACCGACTCGCTATTCCAACAGAAAAACTCAAATCCGGTCTCGTATGTAACAAATACCTTAAACACCCGATTATTCTTCGGTAGACGGTAGCATCAACGGGTTTCCCCTTCTCGTCTTTTGAAAGCCATGTGCTCAGTTCAAGTGGACACTTGGTAGGATTACAAATCTCCATATTTGTTTCTTTTAAGATCTTCTTGGCATAGGTTTCTTGCTTGATCTCGATCCCGGTTTCGGATTGTGAGACTTCTTTTCCGAGATAGAATGACAATAAACCCAAATTACTCATCTCGAATTGTTCCTCCATTTGTTTCTTGAATTTAAGAATTTCATCCTTACTTGAACCCGTGACAAGTAAATCGTCAACATACACACATATTATTAATATGTCATTCTCTATATATTTTGATACACCGCCGTTTCTCGTTGACATTGGTAAAAACCAAACGATTGCAACACTTTGTCGAGTTTCACATTCCAAGCCCACGGTGCTTGCTTTAACCCGTAAAGGGCCTTCTTTAATAAATAAACTTTATTTTCACTTCCTTTCTTCTCGAAACCTTCCGGTTGACTAACATACACGGTCTCGTCAAGCTCACCATGTAAGAACGCCGACTTCACATCCAAGTGATGTACTTCCCACCCCTCTCGGGCGGCTAAGGTGAGTAATAATCTAACCGTTTCAATTCGAGCAACAGGAGCAAAAACTTCATTAAAATCCACACCAAATTTCTGAACATAACCCTTCGCCACAAGCCGTGCTTTGTATTTTACTATTCTACCCATAGCATCCTTTTTAATTTTATAAACCCACTTCAACCTGATCGCTTTAAACCCGTTTGGCTTGTCAACAAGTACCCACGTCTTGTTTCGTTCAATAGATGCAATCTCCTCGTTCATTGCATTATCCCATTCTTTTAATTACTCCGGATGCCTCGGCATAACTCGTCGGTTCACCATCTTGAGTCAAAAATAATTCTTCATCTTCAAACCCTTCATCCCTTTCTTCCCCGTATGGAAACTCAACATTTAACACATAATCTTTCAACTTTTTAGGTAAAATTGAGGTTCGGTTCGACCGTCTTGGGGTAGATGGACCTGGGTCAGCATGTAAATTAGTTGAAACAGGCTGCTGATGCGCGCAGTTTGCTGAAACTGGTGAAACGGGCTGCTGATATGAACAGTTTGCTGAACTGGTACTGATCGGGCTACTTTCGCTGCTGTTCAGGCTAATTTCGGTGCTGTTGGGCTGAAATCAGTGCTGTTTGGGCTGTTTTGGGTGTTGTTTGAGCTTAAATCGGTGTTGTTCGGGCTGTTTTGGCTGCTGTTTGGGCTGATTTCGCTAGGGGTATTTTCGTGAAACAAGTTAATAACGTTACCAACTTGTTCCAGATTAACTACCAAATTTTCAGCCGAGTTTTCACCACTTTTAGACCAATTCCAACATTGTTTCTCATTAAAAATAACATCTCAATAAACATGAATTTGATGTCTAACCATATCGTACATCCTGTATGCCTTTTTCCCGGTTCGGTACCGAGATAAACCATAGGGGTACTTGGTCGTCAATCTTTTTGACCAAAGTAGTTGGAGGTGTTTTCACATAAGCAACACACCCGAAACACGTAAATGATCAAGATTGGGTTTTACAACTTTATAGGCTTCATAGGGAGTCTTCTCGTAGTGATTTTGTCGGTACTCGGTTTAGGATATAAATAGCATGTCTCGCCGCTTCTCCCCAAAACCGTTTTGGAACTTTTGTGACATGGAGCATGCTTCTAATTGTGTCAATCACGGTTCGATTTCTCCACTCCACCACACCATTTTGTTGGGGTGTGTATGGGGCAGAATAATGTCGCGTGATTCCTTCACTTGTGCAAAACTTTGAGAACTCACAAGATGTGAATTCTCCTCCGTTGTCGGTTCGAAAAATTCCAATTTTGTAACCGCTTTCACCTTCAACCAAACTTTTATATTTTTTGAAATAATCTAAAGCTTCGTCTTTTGATTTTAACAAAAATACCCACATGAACCTCGTGTGATCATCAACAAGAAGAAAAATAAATTTCTTACTCGATGGTGTAGTCGGTGAAATGCCAAGACAACTTGTAATAATTTGTTTGCTGTTAGATCCGGTCACGGGACCTACAATTGGTATCAGAGTTTTCGGGGCTCTACTAGTTGTAGATCTTGGGTCACAACCTTTGATTTTGGTCTTGTTTGTGTCAAAGATGGATTTTCAGGTGGTTAAGTGGGTTCGGGTTCACTAGTCCAAGAAAAAGGTCTTTAAAAGTTCAAGAATAGTGTGTTCAAAGCTTCAAGATCTTAAAGTTTATGTTAAAGTTTACAAAAAGAGTGATAAAATGGTGTTTGAATCTTCAAAAGATTGTTTGAGTTGGTGAATATGTTGGTTCATGTGTATATTCACAAAAGTTTGCTCAAAAGTTGTGATATACACGTAAAAGGAGTGTTTTGAAAAGGTGACAGGAAAGATACTTTGAAACTTACCAAGAATAGCTTCATTAGAATAGACTGCCATAGCTTCATTCGAATCCCATTCGAACATAGCTTCATTCGAAGAGACTGCCATTCGAATGACTGCAATTCGAATACGTTTGTGATCAAATTAAACAAGGATAATCTAATCGAATCACCCAGCCATTCGAATCAAAATTATTCTAATCGAATACCCTTTTAATTCGAATACTCATTCGATTAAGATTCTATTCGATTCGAATACATTATACTTAAGATTATTTTTCAAAAGGGCTACTGGTTCATTCGAATACTTTGTTTAGTTGGATTCCATTCGAACACTTATTCGAATTCCCATTCTAATAAACCATTCTAATACCCTATTCGAATACCCTTGACTTGTGTTTTTAAGCAGATTTTGTTTCGAGTGTCTTTGAGCTTAGATTAGTTGAAGCAATGGCAACTTCCAACACTGAAGCTAGTACTGAAGCTGTGAAGTACGTGATGTTTGAAAACGAGGCAGGAACAATGACAAAGCCTCCAAAGCTGATGAAGTGGGATTGTGATTTTGATTAGTTTAAATGGAGATTTCAAAATTATCTCAAAATTATTGACTACAATCTTCTTAGACCCTTTGAACAAGGTCCACACCTTCCTTTGACCACTACTACTGATGGTGAGGTTCCTAAAGCGGTGGCAGATTATGATGACACTGATAGAAGAATGCTTAGTGAAGACAACAAAGCTTTTGGTGTCCTGACTGTATGTCTTTCACGGGAAATTGCATTGATCTTGAGAGACTACACCATTGCCAACAGTTTTGGGGTGCCTTAGTGAACAAGTTTGAAGGCAACTTGGAAATAAGAAACAACCGGAAAGGGATGTTGAGGGGAGAGTTCAATATGTTTAACTATATTCAAGAAGAAACAATTGCTAGTCTCATCTCAAGATTTGAAATGTTGATTACCAAAATCAACAGTGCTGGAATTGAATATGAACAAATTGAGATCAATGACAAGCTTCTCAACTCTCTCCCTTACTCATGGAGCAACAATATTATAACCATCAGAAGAACATCAAATCTTCATGTTATCAGTTTGTCTGATCTGACCTCAGTTATCAAATCGTTTGTAATGGATGATAATTTGAGGATGAAAAATCATATTAGTTTTCTTTCCAAATCCGATATGACAACTGGAACAAGTGTGAGCACAACATTCATAAGCCAAGCCAACACTACTGCTATATCAAGTTCAAGCTCTCCCATGATGGGAATAAAGCCCCATTAAGCACTCCAGCTTCATCAAGTTCATCAAGTTCAAGCTCTAGTTCAAGTTCAAGCCAAGCCGACACCAAGCTTCATCAAGTTCAAGCTCTAGTTCATTTCAGAATGCTGTAGACAAAGTCGTAGCTCAAGCCTTAAAGGCTCATGGGAATAAAGCCCCATTAAGCACTCCAGCTTACTCAGCTCCTCAAACCATCTCCCATGATGACTCAAACTTAGCACTTTTTCATGCCTTTATGGCAACTCCAACTTACCTTCTTCTATAGTATTTTCTTTTGTGTATTTAAGTTCAAGTATGATTCCTTTTTATGTACTTATATCAATCAACCGTTTGAGTTAATCTATTGTTTATTTGATTATTCATTCTTGTATTAATCGTGAGTGTATGCCCATACCAACACTAAGTTTGTTTGTGACTGAAGGTGACAATGAAGTATTAATCACATATAATACTTAGGATATAATTTAATATGTGTATTATTATGTAAATGTAAATTTGTAATGTAATTATGTAAGTAGGCCCGTTAGGCATGCGGAATCATGGTTACGTTTATGGGTTTTTGTGTAACGCTGTAAATGAATCATAAGTTTATCAATAACAATCACCAATTCGTTTGTGGCTTCTTTGATTACTGATGTGTGGGTAAAAACACGGTTCGGGCCAGAAACTACACACAAAACTAACGTATGTTTGCAAAAGAAACATGTAATTAATTGTTTTGGGGACACTTTTCCATTCGCAAACTTCAACGTATATAGCAACAAAAAACAAAGCAAAACACAAACTAACTAGCCTGCAAATTAGTTTAACAACCCACGACTTAATCCACTATCGATCTTAAATTATTAAAAACAAATATTAAGCGCCACAATTCAACTCCTGCTGTAAGTATTAAACCAATTCAGACCCGTTTCATGACCCAGAACCCGCGACCTGATATTGAACCGCAGAACCAGGAACATGTTTCAAACCCAATTAACCAAACAAATGCTTGTCTTACACGTATTGGAGGTCCAAACAGTTGGTATGTCCAATTTCGAACTTTTTCAAAGAAAGGGTATTTTGGTCATTTGGCACTGGCAATATTTTTGTTGAGAAGATAACATTTAAGGATATGTTTGAATTTTTGCTGGTCAAACATGACATATGGAACTTTCAAAATATTTGTCTTAATTTTGACAATAAATGGGGAGTTCGGTGGATCAGTTTTTTTTTATTCTTACAATACATGCAATATTGATATATGCATTGGTAATTTAGTCATTTGGTGCAATAATCAAAATTTAAATATAAATGGAACTCAACAAAATAATCTGCAACTGGTAACTGGTCTGGACTATTAATAAAGTTGTCAATATCTGCATCAGTTTCTACATCTTTCGTTTATTGAACTTATTTGACTTTCTCCTTTTCAAACTTGGCATTCGGTGGTATACTGTTGAGTTATCCCGGATTAATAGTTGTGCAAATGGCATAAGAATAGTAAAAGGATTGGATATAGATGGAGGAGTAATTTGGGAAGTATGTGGAAAGCATGCTATTTGGACAGAAGATGGTCATATTTTACCAAAAGAGTTATGTTGACTTTCTTATAGTCAAAATTGAGGTGAGAGGTATGAACTGGTCCTTTTATTCGATTATAAAACTGAGTTTGGCACTATGGACCTAACGAAACTAAACAAATTTCCCCTACAAATTGACCAAGATTTAACTCTAATAAACAATAAAACCAAGAAAAATGCAAAGCAACAGACACTTCAAAACAAACATAAATCCCTTTAATCCAGCTTGACTCGATCCAACACCACTTGACCCGTTAACTGCTGACCCTGACCAACTTGACCGTTCAAGATTATACCCAACATATATAACATTCTTTTCAACTTCGAACAAAATTCTAAAATTCTCCTTTTCTTTTGCTTTTTCATAAAGTCACAAAATAAATACATACACAAATCAAATAGAATATTGTTCTACTGCAGATAATGACAACTTTATTAGTAGTCTAAACCAGTTTACGCAGCTTAAGATTATATTGTTTACCTTCAATTGTACTTGACCTGATCCACCAAATTCCCCAATTATTATCAAACTTGATCCAAAATCCACCAAGCATTTATTCATGGGTCCATGAAATCACATCACAACATCTCGGAATCATTAATACATATCTAGTTAAACATTGGTTCACCGGAAAAAAAATTTGGATGGTTAATCGATCAATTTTTCACTTTTTTTCACAAAAACCGTTTTGAGCGTTTCTTGAGCGTTTTATGAGCGTTTAGGGTTTGTGTGAGTGTTTTAGTATTTTTGCCCCACCGCGATGGTTTTCACCCTCATGTGATCCGGCAAGTGATGCCCCACCACGATGGTTTTCACCCTTCCTAGGTACCGTGGTACGTCCACGCATAGCACGACGACTATCACGCACAATCACATTAGACATAATCTATACACAAACATAAACTTGAATCGACGACTCGTTGGTGATAATCAATGTCAACTGTACTAAAAAGTCCTAACATGTATTCACACATCGTATCATGGCAAATCAACCAAACATTCATCATACAACTTAACTTATGATCACTTAGTTCACGAGACAGATTATAACATGTACAAACTGATTTTATTCACTAATAAAAGATTAAGTATAAATTATACAAAATTTACCACAGTAAAATATATGAATTAAGTTTCTCAAACAATTTTTATTATATTTTTCTCATGCATACAAAACTCACAATAATTCAACCATTGCAGATATGTACCAACAGTTCAGCAGATTGCACAAAAAACACTTGTTTAATGGTTCTATCAACTCATTAATCCAAATTCTGCAAGACCAATTGGGTTGTCTTCAAAACTCATATTACTAATTTTCAGAAATGGAACCAACCTGTTTGGTTTTTTCATTAGGGAGTTATGGTGTCGGAGAGACAGACCAGATTATAACTCCCCGAATCAGCTTTGACTAGTATTTTTGTAAAATCATAAAAACTATTCAAAATTCGTCCAAAAATTACAAACTTTACATTTATGGAAACTAGACTCATAGTACTATATCCTAGAATCAACAATCATTCAATAATCATCGTTTAAAATCAATTTACATACCAATAAATAAATGAAAACAAATCTGTCAGCAAACTGTTGTCATCAAAATTCAAAACTTATAAATCTTTAATCAAAATAAGTGAAATACATACCTTTTTAGCGATGAAAAAATATTTACTAAGCTTCAATTACAATAAATAACACTTAGGGTTCTTTACACTCAACACGAATCCGGAAAAAATCTAGATAGAATTGATGAAAACCGACACCACATGTGAATTCCTCTCGCAAAAATAATAAGATTAGACTGGAATCAAAGAATTTGGTTAAGAATTGAATGAGTTAGAGAATTAAAGATGAGGTGTAGAGAGATGACACTACAACAAAAAGGGCTTTTTAAGACCTTTTGTGTGGGACACTTGTAAAATAGGGTCCTAAAATCTATTTAATAGGACAAATGAATATCGGGGTTCTTTTACAATATACACTACACGACCGGTGTCCTAAAAAGTTATTTTATAGGATGGATGATTCTTTGGGGTCGTATTATCTTATAACTTAATAAGACACTTAAAATGTAAATCCTAATAAAGTAATTTATAAGATATGTAGTTGTTGGTGTCCCATTATATGGTAATGTAATAGGACACTTGATCACTGAAGGTCTTATTATAACACAAGTTAATAGGACACTTTGTAGTTAAGTTATAAATGTCCGCTGTTATAGGACCCTTTCTAGTCGAAGTCATATAAGTACATAACTTAATAGGACATTTTACACTATGGTCTTATAACTTTAACCATTATAAGACGCTTAATCATTATGGTGTTATTATAATACACCGTAATAGGACATTTGATATTTGAGTCATAAAACATCTGTTTTATACGATGCTTATTCGCTATAGTTTTATTATAACATAACTTTGCAGGACACTTGACATTTGAGTCTTATAACTTTAACTTTATAGGACACACTACAAAAAATGTGATCAATAGAGACTAGAGTATTAGGGACTGATAAATCAGTCTCGAATACGTACTATCAAGGACTGATTTATCAGTCCCTTGATAGTATTGAGGACTGATGCTTATGATATTTATGTTAGTGACTAATAATCAGTCACTAATATTTCGACGCCTTATTTGATACTAAAATTTAGTCATATATATGTATGTGTAGTCTATGGTTTTGGTATTGAAGAGAAACCTAATAGCGACTGAATTTCAGTCTCAAATACGTCCCCTCTGTAGTGAAAAATGGTGTCGATTTATTTGTAACTGTTCTCCAGTCTCTAATAAGGAAGAAACATAGTAAAGACTAAATATCAGTCCTTAATATCTCATAAACGATTTGAGCTTGGGACTGATATTCAACATTAAACACCTTTTCAATATGAAAAGAATTTAAGAGTAACTTTTGGTCTGCTATTATTTGACAAAAATTCTACCATTTTAAAAAATGTATAACATGTGTCATAAGTTAGACAGCCCTACTTGTTGGTTTGTAAAATTGGTCGTTAACTTTTATAAACAGTAAAAGAAAAAAGTTACTCAAACTGCAAAACTGATAATAACTTATTATGATTTATAAACAGATTTTTTTTTTTTTTTTTTTTTTTTTTTTTTTTTTTTTTTATGATAATAAAGATTTTATTTCTACTGATGAAACATAGATATTACATCAATATAGCAGGTAGGCGGGCAACAAGCTGCGCCGCCACCCCTTTCTGAATTGCAAACCCTAACCTGCTAAAGACATACCCCTGCCCCTTTGGAGTCGACACATTGCTATGCACAACCTTTTGGACCCTGGTTAGAAAACGGATAGCTTCCGGTGCCAAGGAGCCAAATGTATCAAAAGCCAGAGGGACAAAAACATGTTGGTTCTCTTCGCAGGCTTTAGCATGTTTCTCCACCTTCTTCGTTTCAGCCCTTTTTATTGCTTGCCCAGCTACAAACCCATTATCCCTCAAACCAGCTAAGGGAGATACCCCTGTGAGGTCAACACAAGCGTGTTTTCCCCCGGCCCAACCAAAGACGAGCAAATCTGCCGGTCGTAGAGTGGATCTCCCTTCCGTGGGGTCTGTAAGGAAGTTTACGGGGGCTTCCTTTTTAGCTGATATCCCAGCTCGCCTTAAGATGTCCCAAAGAACGTCCCGCACCCAATCATGTCGGTATTTGAACCCAGGCATCTCCTTGCAATGAACCGCATGCTCTCCGAATTTATCCAGGCAGGCCTTACGGCAGATCGGACATGTTTCGTCTTCGGGGTACATTGGGACCATCAAACGGTACTTAAGAATGGCCCTATACTCGACCGCAGACATGCTTTGGCCCAAGCCATCAATCGGGATAACGGTCAGAAAATCTTGGGCATGAGGACCTTGTAAGCATTCAAAAACCGCCTTCTGTCGGGGGGACAATCCAAAAACTTCTCCCAGGCTCTGAGCGATTTTTCCAAAAAGGGCATTCGCCAAAGTTTTTTGAGGCTTTGGTGGGGCGGTGTCCATATTAGAGAAACCGCCAATGTCAAAGTCTGGGAGAGCGCCATTTAGGCGTTCCAGGGCCTGCACGTAGTCTGGGTCCAGGTCGACAACTCCGCTGTTCCTTAAGATGTGATTCTGTAGCTTCCAAGACTGAGCCCTCGACGCTACAAAAGCGTAAACCCCGACATCATGAGCCGAAAGAAGGCCTAAACCCCCTAAGCGCATCGGTAAAGATGCAAGTCGCCACTGAAGATCACCAAAGAACGGGCCTCCACATACAACTATGTCTTCGATGGCTTCTCGTAGCCCCTTATCAAAACAGGATACCGCATCATCCATCATATGGGGGTGGCAGGTTCGTAACCCAAAAAGCAACTTAGCAACCCCCATGCAAGACCTAAGCAGGAGGAGTTCGCTCTGGGGATCCCTAAGGCAAGGTAAGAGTTTCATAAGATCAACCGCACGAGATGCTCTCCGCCTCGCCAACTCCTTAATAAAGTAGGGATCTCGACTAACAGCCCCTCCAAGGAGCTTTACCCCTCTCTCTGGTCTACCAATCCCACTAGGGAAGAGCCCATCTTTGACTTTCACCCCGTTACACGTTGGCCAAAAAACCTCGGTTTTCTTAATATTAAGTTGCAGCCCCAATGATGGCCCTTCCGAGTTGATAATGTCTAGGGCTTTAGCGACTTCGTTGGCACCACCAATAATAGTCCCATCATCCAAGTACCAAGCATGAAATGGGAGGTTACAGTCATTTTGTACCCGGAGAACAAGAGGGTGTAATGCTAAGGCAAAGAGGAGGGGCCCAAGGGGGTCTCCCTGCTGAACCCCAGTAGTAGCCCCTATACAGTTATCATCAACGTACAACCTAGCCGGCTGGGCATAAAGGAACTGGACCCATAGATAGATAGACGGGCAATGATGATGAACCTCTCGGAGAAGAGCTGTGCGGTCGACCATATTGAAGGCGTTGGAGAAGTCCACGGTAAGCATAGCTAAAGAGCCGTCCGCGTGAAAGGAGTTAAGAAACCGGTTCGCGCTGTGAAGCACCGCCTCTGCCCCATTAGGGGTCCCCACCCCAAACTGAAAGTCCCCTAAATACTGAGTCATTTCCTTCCCAACCATCTTCATAGCCACTTTAGAAACCAACCTACGCCAGATAGCCCCCACAGCAATGGGCCGAATTCCATTATCCGGCTTTAATAAAGGGGTAAGGGGGGCCGAAGCAATAAACTCAGCGAGCACCTTGGGGCACAGACCCCCTAGCCATAAGTTGACGACCCCCTAGCAATAAACTCAGCGAGCACCTTGGGGCACAGACCCCCTAACAGATATTCACTTTTTTATAAACAAAAAGGGTTTTAATTTTTTCACATAAACGGAATTAACTTTTTTCAAATAGTTCGGACTAATTTAGGCTATGTTATTTTTAAATTTCAAAAAAAAATAATAATAGAAATAGAAGTAAGAGTTTGTTGTTTTTAATATACTAACTAGGTTATTCACCATTTTTCAGTTAGGTATTTAATATTCTTCATGTACATTGTTATTTACTTTTAGAAATTTTGAGTTGTTGGTAATGAAAGTGATCTAGGACTATGTTGTCGTGGTGCTATTCAATTACTAATATTCTACATGTACACTATTGCTTACTTTTTGTCTTAATGTATAGGTCAACAGAGATGCTCCACATTATAAAAATATATATCCTAAAAGCAGAAGTAGGGATAAGGCACCCAACATTGTAAAAATTATGTTGTATATGTTATTTCTAAGGAGAAGTTTTGCCTAAAAACATTTCTGTTTATTCAAAGTCCGTAAACTAATCAACATACAAGATCTACATGTGATTGCTGATTTGTTGTTGATCTTACTGTTTCATTTCATTACATATTTTCTACGTTGCAAATATAGATAAACTTGACTGACGTTGTCTGATGATAGCAACTAACCTTCTTGCACGAAAAGAATTCGAATATTTTTATGATTTGTAGGATGAAGGAAATTCCCAATGATGAAAAATTGAAAACACTGACATTTTGAAGCATGAGAGAGGATTTATTTGCATATATGTGATGTGCACACTCAATATTTTTTTACCCTTGCTGCATATGTTCTATTGTGTTAGTGTCTTGATGTTCTTCCGTAGATTAAGAATTATCAAAGTAGGCCATGAGAAATAAAGAGGTTCCATTAAAGAATATAATTGCATATATGGTGGATGTCTGCTTTTTTCTATATACCCTTATGCTGAGTTGATTGCATAAGGAATGATCTTTGAAGTTTTTTCATAAGTAAGTTTTATATTTTTAAAATTTTAATGGTTAATTGGTTAATTCTTTTACACTAGGGGTTGTGGCAGAATGTTTTACTGACATTTATTGTTAACAATATTAATAAAGTTTTATTTAACATCTGCTTTTTTTCCTTGTCTTGCATTCCCTCACTAACTATCTTGGATCTGCTACTACACGTACATGTCAAGGCAAGTCAAGTTTAAATTGTATTGTTTTGTTTGACAACTTTGTTTGTTTTACTTGTCTTCTGGTCAGTGCTCTAAATGCCATGTTGTTTACAAATTGTCGGATTTATTACCGTGGGATGTAAATGGCCAAGCCACTTGTGAGCTACTCGAGATTGGCTGAAAAAACTCGAATTGAGCCGAGCTCGAGCCTAAAAGCAAACATGTTCAATAAGCGAGCTAGTTTTTTATAGACTTTAATATATTATATATTATTTACTAGTTATTATACATACAGTTACGATAAAAATGACTATGTAGTTTGTTATTGCTATCTATTTAAATAACTGTAAATATAATTAGAATAATCAAAAAATAGGGACGAGCCTAAGTTAGGCTCGAGCTTTAGAAATAGAGAAAACGAGGTGAGCTTGAGCTTGCCTTGTTAACCCCCTACTTTTAAGCTTTAACCATGTAAGTAAAAAAAGATGAAAGTTCATAGTGGACTGATTCTTGGAGTCGCATATTACTTGTTAGTTTAATCATGTGTATCTTATGTTTTTTTTTTTTTTATATATCTCTTAATTTCTTTTATTTGTTATTATCTTGTAGGGTATGAGTTCTATCTTTGTCCCTTGAAACCAACAGTTTCGCCATGAAATGAGAGTTTAATTTGTCAAAGAAATCACTTTGCTTTGTGGAGGATGACACCACAAGGGTGGTTTAGAAATTGAACCTTCAACTGTACAGCTTACTTCGAACAGGGCTGGTAGAAACAATATAGTAGTTTTCTCAATCTTTTTGTTGTAGAGTGAAGAGGAAGAAGTGAAATACATACCTTTTGGGTTACAGTGACACATACTGGGTTATACATACGCTTCCCTTCCATCCACCGACTCAATCCAACTGAATTCTTTGCAATCATCTTCAATCTACGGCACTGGCGATTCATTGGTACAACATGTCGAGACCTCCAACAACCAATTTAAGCTATCTTCCTCCAAATTTCTTGAAAACGAATCAACAGAGGTGAACACTCTATGCCTGGTTCCTACTTAGGGTTGATTTTGATTTTGATTTTGATTTTTCTATTAAGTTTCCATTTTAAAAGTTTTAAATTCTTGTTCTCTTTGGGATTATGATTCATTCTTGGTTGTTAATCAGTTACTAAATCCACCGTGGTCCGCTCCATCAGGCTTTAAGCCTTCCCCAATTCACAGTTTCTTCAAAACCCCTGTCTTGGTATGTTTATCGTTCGGTTTCTATGGTTAAAGCAACTTTGGTATGCTAAACTATGCGATTAATCTTGGTATTAGTACAACTTAGTGTCAATTATTTGAAATTACCATTCGAAATCGTTTCTCCACGTGTATTTAAATTACTCAGTGAGTCTCTTATGTGTTAATGTAGTCCGAATATTCAATTGGTTCGTCATTATCTAACCCTAATTTACATGTTTACTTTCTGACTTTCAAATTTTCTATCAAAAAGTTGGCGAAGCAATCTCTGTGTTTTATGCTTCTGCAAGTGTTGCAGATATGGGTGAATGGTTAGTACTTTTTTAATGTGATTCCCAGACAAATGCGAGAGGACATGTAGGTGGTATCAATATCTTGACATTATTCTACAATATGCTTGAAATCTTAGATATGATGTCAAGTTGAACAATGTTATCCTTGCTGAAGAAACGCATTTGCCCATGTATGTGTTCTTCATCTTAATTTGTTGCATTGACAGTGCTATCTTATTGCATTATACAATTTAATGGGATTATAATTGACAGTTATGATCACATGTTGCGTGTATCTTTTTATGTTATTGATTTTGATGATTTTTATTTTGTTTCGGCTTTATTTCAGGTATGATGAAATGGCTTCTAAATACACCGTAGAGTACATTGCTAGAGGTGCTACTCAGAACTCGATGAATGGCTGTTTTATTTGAACTTTAATGCATGTGAAAAAGGTAATTTACCCCTTGTTTGTTGCTCTTCAAAAGTTTTAATAGGTGAGTTGGTGTGGTTTTTTACTTCACAAAATTGTATCACAATTCCAGGATGGATGCTTGCTTGTTACTTGTATATCAGTTTTATTTTTGTTTTGTCTAAGTTTTTTTTTTAAATTTCGTCATCGTAATTAACGTAACCGAACCCGACCAAATTCGCGTCTATTCACTACCGCAACGCCTGGACCGACAAGACTCGGGTTTTATTTTACCGAACAAAAGTTTTTTTTTGTTTGAATTCTGGTCAGAAACCGTGTGAATTCGCGTCAACACCCAGGACTGACAACACTCAAGTTTTCTAATGTCCGGGTTTTACCGATCGAATAAACGGCATTTTAAATTGTATTTTTTTATGTTAATAGGCCACTTATGGCACCTCAGTGGTCCGCCCTTTTTTTCTTTTTTATTAAATTATATATTTTCTTTGTTTTTTAGTTATTAGTTTATTACTGTCATTAGTAACTAGCTAAATTCGCATCGGTTTGCGACCACAATGCGTTGTTCGTCGCAGTTTTTTATGTGTTTTTAATGCCATCACCATCGATACTGACCTAATATGCGTTGGTTCGCAACCCCATCCTATATTATTTTTGTTCGTGACGGATTTTGATGATTAATTTATTTTTTTGTTTAGTTTCGCTGCCGTAAACTAAGACCGGCCAAATTCGTGTCCTGTACCACTGCAATGCACCATTTTTTATCAGCCCAGCGCAACACGCCTACAAGTCAGAGCACTTGAAGCGTCCAGAGAGGGCACTCGGTACTGATTTTTAAGTTTTTATAGGTTATCGTTTGTTCATGCATTGTTCAACTTGCTAAGATTAATTGTTTTTGACAGTTGAGAAGGCCAAGTACTTTTATGTTGCTAGATTTTTCCTTACTGTGTCTTCGGATTCAATCCAGCTTGTAGCCGAGCATACTGTTGCAACCAACAAGGTAGTTAGTTATAAAGTTATTAAAAGATGGGATTCATTTCAGTGTTCGTTGATGGCTGTGATGATGCTCGGGATTCTAGCGTGGCAATGTATGTTGCATCCGTTTAACCAACCTGAGCCTTTTCGTTTTGCACCTTTGATTGTTTGTTTGTGTTGTGGTGATGGTTGTGTTCAAGTTAGGGTTTCCGATAGTCGACCATTGTTATGGTTAGTCATTGTGGCGTCGTCACTGGTCAAAAGAGGGGAACTCGATTCCGATTGCTTTCAATGGAGGTGGAGGAGTATGTAGTAGCTGACGATTGAATGGTCGAATGGTAATGTTCGTTGATAAATTTATTATTAATGTTTATTATTATACATATTTGTTGCTGCAAATATTCTTATGTAATGTGAGATGTCATGTACTTTTGCAGGAGAAGCTTGGTATTAAAAATAATGAAGATCTTGGTGTGAGCTGGTACCACGTTACACTTATTGTGCTAGTGTTGCTTTTAGGCTTCTCAATCCAGAAGAGCTTTCCAAGTGTATGGTTGTGTTGTGAGTTATGAAGACATGGTTGAACACACTGATCCTGCTGAAGTTTTTAATAAAGTATGAAATAACAAGTTCACATTTTGTTGCCGAGTAACTTTATGGTTTCTTATGTACTCTTTTCAGAAGTATGACATGAGAACTTAAATAAAGCCCGATCTCGGCTCGTTTTGACTTACGAGGGTTCTAGCTCGAGCTCGGCTCGTTTCATGCTCTTTTTTCAAAAGCTCAAGCTCGGCTTGTGACTTGCTTTACCAAGCTTGAGCTCATCTCGGGCTCATCTTGTTTAATATACATTGATTAATTTATATATGCATTTGATTGGTTCATATATTTTGAAAAAACCATAAATGAGCCTAAGCTCAACTCGAGCTCGGTCGCTGTGCGAAGTTAGTGCCTAGAAGTACAAAATGATAAATGAGTTTCCAATACATGGCTCGAGTTTGGCCCGATAACTAAACGAGATTTATTTGAGGCTCAGGCTCGCTCGATCTCGTAAATGCTTGCCTTGTTTCGAGCTTTTTATTGATCCGAGCTCGAGTATCAAATGCGTGCTAAATGCATCAAGAAAGTGAAGATAAAAAACAATCTGAATGAAATCAACTATGTCCTAAAAGTATCAAGAAAGTGAATATAAATGGCAAAAAAGTATGTCAAATGTGTGCTAAAAGTATCAAGAAAGTGATGATAAAAGGTCTACAGTTTGAAAGTCATAAATGCACATTTTCATCATTTGATGGATTAGCAATAATATCAATGAAGGATGATATGCAAATTAGCCTAAGAAATTTGAACCAACAATTTGCAGCAAGGAATTGTAGCTAACAAATTGTTAACCTATTATGCACAAGGAGCAACATGCAACTTTCATTTAATATTATTTGAAACGTCGTATAGTTATGTTTTGCTCAAAGTTTACCCATTAGATAAAACTCTAATTAGAAGAGTTTCGTATCTCAACTTTGTAGTCATTTCTTAATTTAGACGACCCACAAGTCTAATTAAGTCTGTCAAAATTCTCATTGCATCAACCCCGCACTGTAAACCGAGCTCATACAGAACACATATCCATTGCATCCCGCCGCAACGCGCGAGCACAACTACTAGTAGGAGCTAAATAGAATTAATTTTTTTTATTTTTAATAATTAAAATAAAGAGTTGTTAGTGTAAATATATATATATATATATATATATATATATAAACTAATTAAACCTTAAATATTATAAGAAATTGTATTTTAAATAAAAAAAATATACAAGTGATATTTATAGTTGCTCTAAAATAGTTTGTATAAGAGTGTAGTAATCAGTGTTAACGCTCAATAAACCATACGTTCATTAGTGGGTCATACTAGTTCTTGATCGTTTTTAGTGTCCCGTTACATCTCTCATGTCACAATTGCTCTAAAAGAGTTGTATATGAGTGTTATTAGTCATGGTTAGGTGTTAACGCCTGAAACACACCATACTTTCTTCAATAGGCCTTATATGGCTATCATTAGTCATAATTCAATGTTAACACCCTAGACATGTTATACATTCATTAGTAGGCCTTGATTGGTATTAGTGTCTGATGTGCGTAAAGTGGTATATAAAAATTTAGCAAATAATGACCAAGCACAACGAGTAATAAAAACCTAGAATACCCTAAACCAAACCACTAGCAACAGGCAAGTGAACCTATCGGGTGTATAATAGCTATGGGAAGACCGGGAATATCGAACCCTAGAAACACTTATTAGATTAACGAAACTAGTTCTGAAAGCTAATTTAAAGTAATAATTAAGAAAATATATATTTTTGGATTTTTATTTATTTTATTTTAAAACTAATAATTAATTAAACTAATTACTTAATTAAATTAAAGTAAACTAGAAAATTAAATTACCGAATAAGACTTTAGCAAATTCAAATATGGGAGCAAGAGTTACCTAGACAAGGAATCCGAATTGTGACGACTCGGGCTTTTATCGGTTATGGGAAAATGCTACGGGAACCGGGAATCTAAAAGTATGAAGCTCTAGGAAACTTAATGGATCCTTAATCACTCTTAAGGTGTCACAAAAAAAAGAATTTTAGAGATCATGTAAAAACACCGGCTTATTAGTTCACATGTCAGTTCACCAACTATGATTAATTACCCTAGAAAACAGTTAACCCGTCGGTTTCACTATCTCAATGCATCTAAGTACATGGGGTGGTTTTTGAACAGTCTAAAGGACACGGGTAAATAGTGAAATTAAGGCAAAAAATAGGCAAACCTCCTGTCAGATAATTTAACCTAAAACCCTAACAACGCAGACAAACCCGACAACATATCACCCGCCGGATATTTAAGCTAGTAAGAATATAAACTTCTAATAATATGTCAAAAATCAGTTTCTATGGTAAATGAGCTCAATAAACCATAAACAAGTTGCGAACACACAGTAAACAACCCTAACATGCAACTATAATCGAAAGACAATCAATCAAGCAACATGTGAAACATTCATTCAGACACAAATCAAAAGTAAATACGCATGAGACACATCCAATAAAACTAATCAAAACTTTCAATTAATCAAAATCCCATAAACAAAACCCGAAAACCGACTAGTCCAAAATAATCAACAAAACATCATCACAAGCCTAGATAACTAAAAGTGTTTAGCCAATAACCATGTTCAAAACAATAAAACAAAAGTGACCTTGCTTGCTTCTTTAATTCCAACAGTAGCCAAGAATAATATTATTCTTCTTTGTGCGCCTGCTGTGCCTCCACTGTCTCTCCAAACCCTCACGTCAATAATAATAATAATAATAATAATAATAATATGTTGTGTGTATCTGTCTTGCGGTGATGTAGAGATTAATATACTGCCATCCTCCTTTCAAACTTGTTGACCAAGCCAATAAATAAATTGTTTGTTATGACCTAACTCCTTGTAGGCTTGCCAACTTCACTGTAATGGGCCCTTCCTTTTCTTTATTTTACCGATTCAATGTCCTTTCTTTTATATATTCACACCAAGCTTGAGAGCCCATGTTACCTACTTTACATCCACACAAAACCAACGTTAGTGTTAGTACTTTATTTCTTTTTTTTTTCCTTTTCTTACATAGTAATATTATATAATGTCTAGTAATATATTTAAAATGTGTTCAATTCTTCACTCTTTGGTCTCAAATTTAATAATTACTCTATTTTAGCTCGTGTCTCTCAAAACCATTAAACTTACATATGAGCTAATTAATAATAATATTCAATAAGACATGTCTCATAAGTATATAAAAAAAGTAGGAAATATTAATATAAAAATATATATAATTTAGACCACGTCAGTGTCCATTATAGCATCTATCATGTCCCCGTTGCTACAAGAGGGTTGTATATGAGTACAGTGAGCCATAGACATGTGTCAACGCCTAATAACATGTCATACTTTTATTAATGGGCCATATTGGGCCTTTATTGTTGTTAATGGCCAGTATGGTCTGTATCATGTCATAGTTACGCTAACAGGTTGTATGGTTGTATAGGAGTGTAGTGAGTTATAGTTGGTCGTCATACTTTGCATTAATGGACCGTCTTGGGCCTTGATTGTTGTTAGTGACCCACTGTAGTCTCTATCATATCATAGTTTCTCTAAAAGGGTTGAATATGAGTTTAGTGAGTCATAGTTTGGTTAACACCCAATAATATGTCATACTTTCATCAATGGGCCTTATTGGACCTTAACTGGTGTTTGTGACCCATTATAGCATTTATCACATCATAGTTGCTCTAAGAAGGTTGTATAGAAATGTCATTAGTCATAGTTAGATGTTAATGGCCGATAACATGTGATACTTTCATCAATAGGTCTTATTGGGCTTTGTTGGTGTTAGTGGCCCATTATAGCCTTTTTCATGTCATAGTCGCACTAATGGGCCATATTAGGGCTTGAAATCTCTTAGTGGCCTATTATGGCATGTGATATGTAACATTAGATATTTAAGGGTTATATCGTGTTATAGGGAGTTATATTAGACCATAATAGACCAAAAAAAGTCATACATGTCCTAAAGGACCATATTGGGCCTTGAAATCTATAATGACCCATTATGCATATAATTTTAAATTGTGTCTTGAGAGGTAGAATCCGCCTAACCCGTCGATATATGGGTGGTAAATGGGTTGGTTTGGGTCGAAACGGGTCTGGATTGGAACAGGTCAATTAAAAAAAGGGTTGTTATGGTTCGAGTCGGAACGGGTCAGGGTCAAAAGGTTCCGGTCATTACGGGTCCGGGTCAAAATGGGAATGGGTCAAAACAAGTTTCGGGTCGTTTTTTTTAACAAGGACAATGGAGGAAATTTTTTAGTTTTTTAACTCTTTCCGTTTTATTTTATATTCTGACTTATGATTTTTTTATTATTATTTTTGAATATTTTTTTAAATTGTGTATTAAGAAGTACAACTCGCCTAACCCGTCGATATACATTAAACGTATGGGTGGTAAATGAGTTGGGTTGGGTCGAAACTGGTTATGGGTCGGAACGGGTTAGAGTCGAAATGGGTTAGGGTCGAAACGGGTCAGGGTCAAAATGTTTGGGTTATAACGGGTCCGGGTCAAAATGGGTCAAGATCGGAACGGGTTAAAACGGGTTTCAGATCATTTTTTTAACAAGGACAACGGAGGAAATGCTTTAGTTTTTTTTTTACTTTTTCCGTTTTTTATTTATACAATTTTAACTTATGATTTTTTTTATTTTTGAATATTTTTTTAAATTGTGTCTTAAGAGGTACAACTCGCCTAACACGTCGATATACATTAAACATAGGGGTGGAAAATGAGTTGGGTTGGGTCGAAACGGGTTATGGGTCGGAACGAGTTATGGGTCGAAACGGGTCAGTGTCGGAACGGTCAATTAAAAAAATGGTTGTTATGGTTTGGGTCGGAACGAGTCATGATCAAAAGGTTCGGGTCATTACGGGTCCGGGTCAAAATAGGTCAAGGTTGGAACCGGTCAAAACGAGTTTTGAGTCGTTAAAAACAAAATAAGTAAAAAACAAACTAAAACATTTTCTCTCATGTCAACGTTCAGCGAAAAAAAACTAAGAAATGAGCCTAAACCGAAACCCAACTCGTCGAGTGCGAACACTCGTGTTGGCTCGTTTCAACAATTTTTCAGATTGTTTCAACACTTAACAACTTGTTTTAGCAGCAAACAACATGTTAAACAGCTCGTTTCAGCGAGTTTTCAGTTCGTTTCAGCACTTAACAGCTCTTTTTTTACAGCAAACAGCATGTTAAACAGCTCGTTTCAGCGAGTTTTTAGTTTGTTTCAGCACTTAACAACTCATTTTTACAGCGAACAACATGTTAAACAGCTCGTTTCGGGATTTTTCAGTCCGTTTCAGCACTTAACAGCTCATTTCAGAACTTAACAGATCGTTTCAACGCGTTTTGACCAGTTTTGCAGCAATTTAACAATAAAAAATCAGCAGTTCAGCTCGTTTTTGCCCGTTTCAGCAGGTTACATAACCAATACTTCAAAACGTTTTATGTTTTCAACCCAGAAAACAAGTATAGGCAAATGTTTAGTATTTTCAAAACTAGTATCTAAGTATATCCGTGTTTTCAATCCAAAACTTGGTGTCGTGTGTAATAGAGTTTTCTCAAAACCAAATGAATGCATTTGACTCGCTAATTGTTACCTAGTACAAGTGTTTCAAGTTATGAGTGTATGTTCAACAACACATGACTCTAAGACACACGTTTGAACTCACACACAAACACAAACTTGACCTGACGAATCGTTGGTGATAATAAGTAATGTCAACAGTACCAAAATTCCTAACATGTATCTCCACACATCATATTATGGCAAAGCAACCAAATATTCATCATACAACATAACTTATGAGCATTCAGTTCCCAAGAAGGATTCTGGCATGTACAAACTGATTTTATTAACAAAGAAAAGATGAATGATAGATTCTACAAAATTTACCACAGTAGGATATATGAATCAGGTTTCTCAAAAAACTTTTATTATATTTTTCTCATGCATAGAAAACTCATAATAATTCAACCATTACAGATAGGTATTAACAGTTCAGCAGATTGCGCAACAAAAACTACTTTAATGGTTCTATCAACTCATTAAACCAAATTGTGTAAAACCAATTGGGTTATCTTTTAAACTCATAATACTAAGTTCCAGAAGTGGAACCAGCCCGTTTGGGTTTGTCATTAGGGAGTTATGGTATCCGAAAAATGGACCAGAATATAACTCCTTGAATCAGCTTTGACATATATTTTTGTAAAATCAGAAAAGGTATTCAACACTCATCCAAAAATTGCAAAATTTACTTTTCTGGAAACTAGACTCATAATGCTATATCCTAAAATCAAGAATCGATCAATAATCGTTGTTTAACATCGAGTTACAGACCAATCAATAAACGATAAAGAATATGTCAGCCAATTGCTCTCAACAAAACTCAAACCCTAACATGTTTATGACATCTCTAGGGTTCTAATTAATCATGTGAAAACCCCGTTAGATTTTATCGCATGATGGTTGATGAAGTTTGGAGCAAGATTCAAAGTGATGAAGAAGAGTAATGAGCTTCAATCGATGTTTATGGATTAGGTTTGTAATTGGGTGGAGATGAAGGTGATAGTCACATGAAGCATAAAGTGTGGCCATTAACTAATAATAGTCACATTTGTTGTTTTGCTGCCTCTATTAGTCAGGAAAAATAACTTAGGAAAAATAAAGCGTTTTAGTCATATAAAACTAAACTACTCTTTGGTCACACAACCTCGTATAAGTGGCCATATATTTTAAGCGTTTTAGCCACATTACTAATAAATACAATGGTTGTTCGTCATATTTCGCCACATTATTAAAAATGTGGCTAATAAATGTGACATTAGGTCATACAACGTAATATAAGTGGCTATATCTTTTACCTTTTAGACACATCTCTTATCAATACAGTAGCCGTTCGTCATATTTGGCCATACTATTAAAACATGTGGCTAGTTAAATGTCACAGTTTTCTCTTAGAATGTGGCTAATACATGTGTTTTGGTCACATGTATCAAAGATCAAACAAACTATGACTGTAGGTCACATTTCGCCACACATTTTTATAATGTGGCTAGCTTATGTCACAGTTTTATTTCAAAGTGTGGTGAAAAGTACTTGAGTAGGTATAGAATGGTCACATGAAGAAAAACATGTGTGGCCAAAACAAGTCTGGAAGGTTTTCAAACGTGGTCAATGACCTTTTAGCCACACATTTAAATCGAAGTGTGGCAAATCGACCAGACCACATGTGTGGCTAAAAGGCGATTTTCACGTAGTGATTAGAAGTGATAACTTATGGTATTTCTTTTATGTTTTCTTGAATCAAATGATATTAAATAGTTTTAGATAATAGGTTTTATAAGAAGTATTTATGTAATCAACGAATTAGCATTTTCCGTGTGTCAAAAGTCAATTCAAAATTGGAGTTTTTATTTTCTTTTTATTACTTTTAACCCAACTGACCGAACAGAATTAAGCCGATTGGAGTGGTCTAAAATGAGATATGAGCTGTGAGAGACTTTTTGTATTTTGTGATGTGAACATATATGGACATCACATGTTTGTTAAAAGTCATGTGTGGATTTTGCGACCTTATGTCTTTTTTTAAGACATTCTTGTCGGTTGTTTGCTTATGGATTTTGTGTGGATTTTAAGTTTTGCCAAAAAAAAGGAAACAAAATTAAGCAGATTTTTTGTACATTGTTGATGCTAAAACTAACCCTATGAAATAGGAAGGGTAACGTTAAAATAAAAAGAAAGACAAAAATGAGAAATGTGAAAAAGATTTATGACCACACAAAAAACTTCTTAAAAATAAATTCAAAAAAAAATAATAAAATATCATAACTGAAAATATAAATAATAATTGAAAAAAATTAAAAAACTAAAATGTTTCCGCCATCATTCTCGTTCAACAAAAAATAAAAAAGTACAAAAAAGTTAAAAAAAAATTGACGAAAAGACACAATGGTAAGATCAAAGAACAATGACGAAAATGAATAAAAGACACAATTATAACTAAAAAATGACACCATATATCGCAAAAATAACACAATGTCAAACAAAATATAGCACAATGTTGAGTAATATAACACAATATAAAGAAAAAAAGACACGATGTCAAGTATTAAAGTCACAATCAATGACGAAATGTTAGGCCCATTTCAGTTTTAGTGTTTCGTATTCGTACTCGGTTTCGTTTATGTTTCTAGTTTGTTTACTATGTATGTTTGGGCCCGAGGCCTTATGTATTTGGAGCCCATTGGGCCGATTATAATGGATGAGTGTATGGGAATACACACACATATATATAGTGTGTGTATCACATGCACAAATTAACCTTTTGCAAAAACAATATTGTTCTAACCTAACTCTCTCTCCCTTCTCTAACTTTCGGCCACTTTTACCAACCACACAAGATCCGAGATCTCGGTCCTAGCTAGTTGTTTCCGTCAACTAGTTGAGAGGTTGATCCAAGACAACTAGTACTTAGTTTGTTTGTTGTTTGATCCAGTCACGGGACCTGCAATTGGTATAAGATCTTTCGGGCTCTACTAGTTGTGGATCTTGGGTCATAACCTTGGATTTTGGTCTTGTGTGTGTGAAAAGATGGATTTTCAAGAAAATAAGTGGGTTTCGGGTTCATGTGTTCTTCAAAAAGGTTCAAGAAATAAAGCATTCTAATTTCCTTGGTTTTAGTGAAAATCTTCAAAAGTTTGTTTATGTGGTGTGTAGATATTCAAAAGTAGGTGTTTTGAGTTGGTGAATTCCTTGGTTTTAGTGAAAATCTTCAAAAGTTTGATAAAAGGTTGTGTCATACATGCAAAGGAACTTGATGAAGGTTCCTAGACAAACTTAATCCTAGAGGGAGATTGTAGGGACAATATTCAATATTAGTTTTAGGATTGTGTATATCTTTATATTTGCTTAAAGTTGGTGTATTACGTGCCTCGGTACGTTTATTTTGTAACCATGTCATGTAAACTTGGAGAAATAAGGACCATACAAAAGTGTCACTTTACCCCATTTCTCCAACAACCCTTCACATTTCAAAAACACTTCCAAGGAAATAAAGAGATTCTCTCTCTACCAAACACCACTTTTCCCACTTTCTATCTTTTCTTTCTTACAAACTAAGATTCGAGATCCGAGTGTTGTTAGTGATTTCCGCTAGCTAACAACACGGATTGATCCGAGTAAAGTTGTTAGATCCATCCAAAGAGGACCTACACAATGTTAATACTATCTATAATTTGAAGATACATGTTTTAAATACTATTTTCTAAATTGACCCGTTCTGACCCGCACCGATCTGACCCGGCGTGCCACCCAGCCAAGAACCGAGCCCCCCATTTCCCCTCACTTGTGGTTCATGTCGGTTCGGCTAAATTCATTTTTTAAAGTATGTCAACCGAAGCGTCTATCAATTGTTTAATTAAGTTTAGTTAGGTCGGATTTAATTGGTTGTGAGAACCTTTTGTTTCTTTGCTCACTCCATCCGAATCTTAAAGATTCATGACAGGCCATGTGGAGTGATAATTTTTTTTTTTTGGGGGGAGGGGGGACACAAATGGCTAGTTGGTGTTCTATAGTCAAGACTCATTATATGCTTCTCAATAAATTTAAATATAAATATAAATAAATATACAAAATTTATATTCACTGGACCACATATTTGAAACCTCTATTTATATAATTTATATGTATTTCGTATTTTTGTTATAAAAAATAAAAATATATTATTTACTTATTGTTTGTGGCTAAAACTAGACTACATTGTTGAACCATTAATTTATATGTGTATTTGTATTTTGTATATTACTATTACTAGTTAGTATAAGGGAGAAGTTTGGCGGCACAATGTAGAATTTGTATGTTTTAGTATTTCATATAATAGCTTTGATGTTGGCCGAATGGCTGTTCTGTTGACTCTAACTTCTTGTTTCTGTTAACTGAGCCCGTGGCTGTGTGGAGTGTCTTTTATTTTGGCTTTATTAAATGTATTCCTTTTACTATTGTTTTTGTTGTACGTGTTTTTTGTTTCGATTGACGTCTTCTCATTCAGGTAAAGGTAAACCTGGGTCTTGAATTGAGTTGAAGTTTATTTTATCTGTGATTTTGCTTTGGGTGTTTTGTCGCTTCGGTGTTCAATCAGATTGATAGGGTTTCGTTACTTGTGGTTACTCTTATATTGACGAATTGATTTTAGAGCTCCCAGTTTTGCAGTATTAAACAAAAATTAATAATAGAAATTGTTGCCCTTTATAGTCAAAAATTATACTTTCTGGACCCACCAGTAGGCACTAACATTCAAGGTATTCGGTTTGACAAAGAAAAGCTCAAACTTGACCATACAACCGGAACTGCCCTAAACATATCCATTTTCTAAAATCTCATTAATCGTCCAATTAAACTGTTTTGGCCGTACTGGAAAGCCGATTCTTGTAAAACATAAATAGAATTACAAAATTGTCTAATGACCATTCTACCCCTCACGGATGAAAAGCCAATCTCTTCAATGCAAAGTCCAGAACTGATTTGTTAACAAAACTGCTACTATAAAAGAAGGTATATTCAGCTGTCATGACTATGAACATTAGCCAACAACGATGAGCTTATAAGTTATATACATCTACTTTACCTGGGCAGATACCCCATAGAACAACAACATTCATTATGTGACTTTAGATACAACTGTTTTGGACAGTTTGTGTAAAATTTTGAATATTTTTGACATTCTTTGTTTGATTTATATCTGTATGCATTTGCATGACTTTAGATACAGTTCTTTAGAAAATAACTCTGTAACATGAATATGACTATGTAACCCATATGTTTAAATGAGTCAAATGGGTTGACGAGTTTGGCGGGCTGTAATCATGTTTGGTGTAAAGAAACTTAAATAAACAGAGTTACAGTTCTTGGTTAACATGCATTAGTTCGTACATACTTGCAGGCCAAGATCTTTGGGAAGTTGTAAACGGGTCTGAGACAATACAACCAGAAAATGAATACGCCAAAGGAGTTATTAGAAAGTGGGAAGTCTATTTTATGTATATATATTTATCTTACTCGGAAGCTCAATTAATCTTTACTTTTGTCCACTACTCTCTTTTTCATCACATTTTCTTGCGAATTCATCCAGACCCAATGCCTTCCAACAGGTTTATTAATAAAATAAATAAAGTAACTCTTTATTAAGAATAATAAGGGATCTTATATATATATATATATATATATATATATATATATATTTACACACCTTTAACAATCAGAAATTTAACAAAATGCAACTACAATAATTGTATCACGCGTAATCAATAATAATTTTCAAGCAGATGCTTTTTATCTTTATTGTCTTTATCCTTTTTTTTAATGTAATGCAGAACCTTTTATCCCCAACCACCATAAACTTTTTCTTGTCTTCTTATTAAACGCTCTACAGGTCTGTTAATCTCTAATTATGTTCATATAAATTTATCCCGTTAATAAAGATTTCGTTTCATTCGATCCTTCAAAGCTTAAAGCTAATGGCATCTACTTCAGAATCATTGTTCAAAAGAGCTTCAAGTATGATGTCTTTTTGAGCTTCCGGGGTGAAGACACGCGCAAGAACTTTGTTGATCATCTTTATCATGCTCTTCACCAGAAAGGCATTATAACTTACAAAGATGATGAAAAAATCCACACTACTGGAAAATTGGGCAATTGCGACCAAAATTTGCTACCAAAAAGAATTGTAGCAAATTTACCGACCGATTTAGCTAATTTGCTACCGAAAATGTAAATCAATTGATACGGTAGCTAAGCGGTCGGAGTTTTTGCAACCATTAACTTCGCGGTAGGAGTTTTTGTAACTGTTGGCTAAGCGGTTGGAGTTTTTGCAACCGTTGGTTAGGCGGTCGGAGTTTTTGCAACCGTTGGTTAGGCGGTCGGAGTTTTTGCAACCGTTGAAGCGGTCAGAGTTTTTGCTACCGCTGCTAAGCGATCGGAGTTTTTGTAACCGTAAGTTGAAGCGGTCGTAGTTTTTGCTACCGTAAGCTAAGCGGTCGGAGTTTTTGCAACTGAAGCCGTCAGAGTGTTTGGAATTTTTTTTATCAACGACGTCAGCAATAGGTAAAACCAATAGTCCGATCGTGTATTGGGTTCGTCATGGACTTTGTTTTAAACGGAATCAATTTCCAAAATTGTAGATTAACTAAGCGGTGAATACGATGATGTCATATCTAATTATTGCCTAAATTGGACTTGAACATCCACATTAGGTTGTAGCCCTAAATCAATTTCCAAAAATATGGTATTTTGGAATTGCTACCGTAATAGCGGTCGGAAATCAAAACACTTAAACTATTAAGTGAGCAGGCAACTCCAAACATGTTTAATTTAATTTCCTCTCTAAAATTAACCCTAAAAATTGAAGGCGACTCAACCCATCGATGGAAGAACTCTAGCGCTCAGTTCTGTTCCAAGAGTAGTAACCCTAAATCGATTCAAACCGCGTCCACAACTCCACTGATCTACGTCACACGTTAATTCAAACTCCGTTCAAACTGCGTATACAAACCTTCTCCTATTTCAGCTATAGGCCTCGCCGCATTCATCGGAATCTTCACCCTAACATCTTGTAACTGTATGTAGCGTTGATTTTGCGTATTTTTGTTTCAATTTCATGAAATTAGGTATAGTTTAGCTTAATTTTGTTTCAATTTCATGAAATTAGGTTTAGTTTTGCTTCAATTTCATAAAATTAGGTCTACTTTTGCTTAATTTTGCTTCAATTTCATGAAATTAGGTCTAGTTTTGCTAAAAAAAAAAAATTCAATTTCATGAAATTAGGTTTAGTTTTACTTAATTTTGTTTCAATTTCATGAAAGTAGGTGCAGTGGATGTTCTTCCAGTTCTTGGAATAATAATATCCAAATAGAAGTGTGATCTATGACACTATAGACAATATGATTCCATGTAGTGATCTTTCTCATAAAAAACAAGTACCATAAAGATTTGTAAATTAATTAATATGATTAATATATTATTAACTTTCTCCTTATTTTATTTTAAATTTTAGGTCACTTTTAAGTTTTTGTTTTATTTTATTTTACATGTTAAAATTAGTATAACTTGTATTTCTTTTAATTTTATTTTATCTTATTTTATTTTAACTTCTTTTTAAATTATTTTTGAAATTATTTGATTTTATCTTAATTTATTTTATTTCAACTTTATCTTACCATCTTGTTTTTTCTTATATTTTTTTAATATTTAAATTTTAAACTTATTTTCTTTAAGATTTGTATAAATCATGTGTATGTCTTAATTTTTAATTTGAAATTTTTAATGTTCATTTTAACTTTATTTTTAAATTTTATCTTTACTTCTAACTTATTTGATTTTATCTTATTTTATTCTTATTTCTTAAGTTATTTTACTTTTGTTTTCATATTTGTAATTATTTTAAAACTTCCTTTAAATTTTGTATACATTTCATTTTTGTCTAAAAAGTTTCATTTTCTGTTTCATTTTAATTTAAACCTTTAAAATTTTATTTTACTTTAAACTTATTTTAAAATTTTAATTTTATCTTATTTTTAAAATTTTAATTTAACTTTTAAGTATTTAGTCAAAATGGTTTTTGTTTACAATAAGGTCCTCATTGCATTGTTTGTTAAGTATTGACCTGATAAAATATATCTTGAAAAGTGTTTGGATTGAGACGATGATGATTCAGAAGAAAGATGACAAGGATGAGGATGAGTATGATAGCTATGATGATACTCGTGGTGATGGTAGTGGTATTGGAATTGGTAGCGGTGAGGCTACCGGAAATAAGACGGCTGATGCTCAGCCGTCAAAAGAGGCTGAGAAAACGAGGGAAACAGAAGCCGCGGTGGAGGCCGAGGTCGCCTTTTTACTTAATGTTTGTTCTTTTGCAGGTACCGTTCCTTCAGTTCAGAAAGCCAGTGAAGAAAATAAAGATGATGATGACGGCATCAACTATTCTCCCGAATCTGACTCATCACCAACTGGGACGAATGTTGAGCCAACCGTTGACAAGCATCTTGTTGCTCCTGTTGCTGATCCTGCTAGAAGTCGATCAAGAAGAGGAATCAAATACTACAACATGAGCATATTGAGAAACATGCAAGCAAGGTCAAAGTCAACAACAAATTTGATGATGTTATCATGCATTGCTCTCGTAGTCACGAGCTCACGTTCTTTGATGAGCATGAATTGACTGGATTTGGACTCCGCGACCTCAGGAAGCTAATTGAGTCACGTTCTTTGATGAGCTTGAACTGGCAGAACTTGGACTCCGGGACCTCAAGAAGCTAATAGAGTCACCCCTCTGTACAGTCGAAGATGTTCGTCGTGACTACACGGACGGCATCGTTGGAAAATTCAACAAGTTTGCCAGATTACTTGTTGAAAAACAACCATTTGAAGAAGATCCAGACGATGTATTCGACTATGAGTCCGAGTGCGAGTGGTGAGAAGGAAATAAATCAAATACAAAAGACTAGAAGGAGATTGTAAGGTCCATTTCATTAGTAGTCTTTCGTATTTGTAACTAGTGTACGTTTACGTTGTTTATTCGTTTACGTTTGTATGTTTGGGCCTGAGGCCTTTGTATTTGGAGCCCATTGGGCATTATTAATGAAAAAGATGTATGAGTAAACACACACTTATATAAGGTGTGTATCTCATACACCAACAAAAACCCTTTTACAAAACATATTATCCAACTCTAAAACTCTCTCTACTTCAACCACTCTTCCTAACTTTTGGCTCCCAAAGCTCCACCACAAGATTCGAGATCTCGGTCTAGCTAGTTGTTTCTGCCAACTAGTTGTGAGGTTGATCCAAGAACGACTAGTACTTAGTTTGTTGTGTTGTTTGATCCGGTCACAGGACCTACATTTTCTAAGTGTGTCTTTGGGGTGTCCGAGGTACATTACTGAGGGCATGTGATATCATCTCAGGAGGTTGCAACCGACGGTGACAAAATATCAGCTATTCAAAATTGGCCGACGCCTACTTCTCAAACAGCCCTACGTGGATTTCTTGGCTTAACCGGATACTATCGTCGATTTGTGAAACGATATTCCCATATTGCCAGACCCTTAACCGATTTGTTGCAAAACACACGTAAATTTGTTTGGTCGGATGATGCCCAAAAGGCCTTTGAACACCTAAAACAAGCCATGCTTCAACTACCGACTCTTACCCTACCCGATTTTTCCCAATTTTTTTACTTCACCACAGACGCGTCAGATTTCGGCATCGGTGCTGTTCTTTCTCAGAAGGATAAACCCATCGCTTTCTTTGGCCAGAAGATTAACAAGAAAATGTTGGCAGCGTCCGCCTACATACGGGAACTTTCGCTATCACCGAGGCAATAAAAAAATGGCGTCATTATTTACTCGGTCGCCGTTTCCGAGTTTTTACCGATCAACACAGCCTCTGTCACCTTTTGACACAAGTCATACAGACCCCGAACAACACAAATGGGCTAGCAAATTACTCGGATATGATTTTGAAATCCACTATAAACTGGGAAAGGAAAACAAAGTCGCGGATGCTTTGAGTCGAATCGACAATTTACACATGCTCACGGTTTCAACTCCGGGTTTTCCATGGTTACATGAATTGCGAGATTATTACACCACTTCCCCGGTTGGCCGATCATTCTTTACGAGTCTCTTGGATTCTTCCAAACCAGAATAAACCATTCATGATGGGTTGGTTTATCATAACCAACGTTTATTTATCTCGGAGCTGCCATCTTTACGTCTTAAGTCGTTACATGAATTCCATTCGACAACCTTCGGTGGTCACTCGGGCATTACCGCCACCGTCAAACGACTTAATGCTAATTTTTCATGGTCTAAAGGAGGTCACCAGTTTCATTGCGGAGTGTCATGTTTTTTAACAAACAAAGTACTCCACACACAAGCCTTATGGGTTGTTGCAACCACTACCAGTTCCACAAAAAGTTTGGGAGGACGTATCAATGGATTTTATTACAAGCTTGCCATCATCAAATGGTAAAACTGCAATTTGGGTCATCGTGGATCGGTTATCTAAATTTGCTCATTTTTTTGCCCTTCCAACGAACTATATAGCTCAAATCTTGGCAACTATCTTTCTAGAACAAGTCTATAAATTACACGGGTTACCATAAAGTATTCTCTCTGATCGTGATCCTATTTTCCTTAGTCGGTTTTGGACAGAACTTTTTAAATCGATCGGTACCTGGTTGTTACATTCAACAGCGTACCACCCGCAAACAGACGGTCAGACGGAGGTCGTTAACCGTACTTTGGAAACATACCTGCGTTGTTTCACTTGTGACGAACCTAAACGTTGGACTAAGTTTCTTTACCTCGCAGAATTTTGGTACAACTCTTCTTACTATAGTGCCATTGATATGACCCCATTTCAAGCCCTTTATGGTCGTTCACCACCTTCTATTCCTCATTATACGCGGTCGGCCTCCGAACCAAAACTTATCGAAGACACCTTACTGGAGCATCAAACCATCCTTGATAAACTCAAGGACAACCTCCAAAAGACCGCCAACGTATGATGAATCAAGCTAATAAACACCGTCGTGACATGCAATTCAACGTCGGCAACAAAGTTTTGCTAAAACTTCGCAGGTACCGTCAAAAGACAGTTGCTACTCGGGGTGTTGAGAAGCTCAGTCGTCGGTTTTATGGCCCTTTTACTATTTGAGATCGTATTGGGATGGTTGCTTACCGGCTTGATTTACCAATCGGAGCTCGTATTCATCCGGTTTTTCATGTTTCGTTGCTCCGTCCTTGCAAAGGTGACTGGCCTGCTGGTCGTGTTCCGTTACCACCTGACCTGCTGCATTCTGCTACCAGCCTTGAGGACAAGGCTGTTTTCGAAGGGGGGGGGGGGATATTGATACGTCGGAAACGGTTCAAGAAGTGGAGGCCCAAACTCATGCAGCATCAGCCCATCATAGACCCAAACGGGCCACTCGTTTACCTCTTAAGCTCCAAGAATAATTGCAAACAACTTCCAGAAGATGCCAAAGAGATAAAACAAAAATTATTTACTTTCCTTATTTTCAGTTATATTAGTTTTTTTCAAAAGATTTGTTTCTTGTTCTTCAAGTTTGTTATTTCTGTAACTCTATAAATACCTTTGAGTTTTTAATAAAAATTATCAGAAAATTGTCTCACGTCTCTTATTCTTTTTTAGTATTCTTGGAGATTGACCATATCGAATTAGGTCCTATCAGCATGTGTGAGAAATTTCATCTTGAAATCAGAATTTGTTGTCTGTCATTATATTACCTTTTTCTGTACTTTCATTTTATGTGGTGATTTGAACAGATCAGTAACTTGATAAAAGCCAAACTACTACTAATCCGGGTTTTTCTGGTCGTTTATGTGGTCTCATTCGGGAAAACCTGAGAACTGCAGGAGTTTATAGTAAAACGTTAGTTGTGCCCTGTTCAAATTAATAGTAATTTATGAAAAGCACAATTAAATGGAGATGATCTTGACCGAAACCTGTCATTCCATGATGTGTGTGTTGATTTTTCGTTTCTATATCAGCATTAATTTCAATGCATACTTATATAACGTATATTGATGGTTTGCAGGCCGGCTCAATGGTAAGGATTGAAGGATCTCTAAAGTATCGGTAAGTTTATTTCTGAGAGGCTTTTATATAATTAAATATTGGTATTAGTTTTATTTATTTATTTATTTATTTTGTTTTCAGCTTCAATTTGTCCTGTGCAAACTGAAAAGAGAGATGAGCTGCGAAAGAGACTTTTGTATTTTGTCATACTTTCTTGTTGGTTGTTTGTTTTGAATTTTATTTCTATGTGAATTCTGAGTTTTAACAAAAAGGACTTTGAGTCAACAAAATATGTTTAGAGATTGTTTTGTTCATTTAGATCGAACCATCTGTAAACTCTAAAGACAACTTACATTAAGAAGCAGGTTCCAAGGTTCATTTACGCTGTTCCTAATATATTTTGCTTATTAGTTAAGGGATCTCGCGGTCTTATGTAGCAAAAAGAAAGATACTTTCTGAAATTAGCAAATATGTTGTGGCTCTAGATTGTTGCTATTATTATGATAATATTGATCCTTGGTTCCAACGGTAAAAAGTGACCAACTCATACCTCTCAGCTCAATTTGTAAACATTTAGCTATTTTTTTTTGGCATCTTAGTTTTTTATTGAATTATAGAAACATCCAAACGATTTACAATGAAGTGGCAGGTAAGCGGGCAACAAGCTGCGCCGCAACCCCCTTTTGGATAGCAAACCCAATCCTACTAAAAACAAAGTTTCGATTCTTAGGAGCCTGCTCAATTTTGACTATAGCAAAGTCAACACAACTCTCACTGTCTGAATAACATACTTTCCATATATCCCAAATTACCCCTCCATCTATATTCAACCCTTTTACTATTCTTACGCCATTTGCACAGACTATTAATCTAGGTTAAGTCAACAGGTTACAGGATGCCAGGTCCGTTTGACCAGGAAAAAGTCAAATAAGTCCAGTAAATCAAAGATGTAGAAACTGCTGTAGATATGACAACTTTATTAATAGGCTAATCCAGTTGTTTAGTCATACCTATTTGGAGATTATTTTGTCGACTTCCATTTATACTTAAACTTTGACTATTGTACCAAATGACTAAATTACCCTTGCATATATCAATATTGAATGTATTGTAAGAATCAACAATAAAACTTATCCACTAAATCTTTTGAAAGTTCCATATGTCATGTTTAACTGAAAAAAAAGGCAAAACATGACCACAAACTTTATCATAGAATGCAATTGCCAAAATACCCTTACTGTGAAAACGTTCAAAAGTGGATATACCAACAGTTTGGACCTCCAATACAGTTCATACGAGGATTGACTTGTAACACTAATCACAAATATCAACCTCTGATATTTAATAACTTCCATTAAGACAATTGCTTCAATAACTTGTTTCTGTGATTGTGTACCGTGTATTCTAAGAATGATCTTAACCTGCCAACAAGAAACTAGTAGCTGATATATTCTAACAATAAGGGACCACCAGCATGTGCAGTTGACCACAAGTCAACAACAGACAAAAAGTCAATTTTGACCACAAAAAAGGTAACGTTGATAAAAAGGTCAATTTTGTCAAAATAACCCAAATTAGGGATGAGATCGGGACCGTACCCGTACCTATACCCGTACCTGTACCCGAAAGTACCCGTACCTAAAATCAGTAAATCTTGGTACCCGTACCCGAATTATATGGTACAGGTACGGGTACAGGTACTTTGGGTACGGTACTCGCTTTGGTACCTCTTTGTTCTTTTAAAAAAAATCTTCAGTAAACTAGGTATCGGTAACGGTACGATACCGAAAATCAATTATCTATAATACCAAAACCGTAATACCGCAAGCAAAACATAATACCAAAACTAAACATGAAACATATTAACCATAATATAAAATCCATTTCCTTTTCTTAGTTTATTGCTTCCTCAATTTCTATAAAAAAGTGAGAGAAAGTTAATACATCTTATTTAATTATATACACAATTACACATATACGTTTTAATGAAATAAAATTATACGAATACACAATATATGAATATACACGTATAAATTGAGAATGAACTTATTCAACTAATATATATATATCATGTTTTGAAATCCCGCTTGAAAGCTAAGTCATAAGTGTTGGAAACCTAATAAAAACCCTACATATTCTAAACGGGTACTAGTACCCGTTATACCCGTACTTGTACTCGTACCCGTACCCATAATCAGTAAATTTGCGTACCCATACCCGTACCCAAAAGATGTGTACAGGTACGGGTACGGGTACTAAACAGGTACGGGTACGGGTATTTAGGAAAAAAGCTCATCCCTAACCCAAATGACCATGATCACAGATTACCCGTGGTAGCTCATTTTATTACCAAAATAAGCAGTAACTAAATATTTAAAAGTGAAAGATAAAAAGGCAGACTCAAAAGATTTACACATGCTTGAGTAAGTTGGCTAATGAGTAGTTGATCAAACCTATATCGAGTTAAAACAAGTTACTTTTTAGTACGGATTTAGGTTAACCTAGGGTGTAAGCGAACCTTTCCTTATCCCTCATTGAGTTACTAAACAATTTTGTAAGACCCGAATCTGGATCACTACAAAATGATATCAACCAAACGAGTATTGGTGCGGAATACCACCACTCGGTGATTCAAGAACTCAAACACGAACAAGTAAATACACGGAACTGCTTCAAAACACACGTATATTATTGAATACATCGGGTTCTTAAGCACTTACAATACTTGATAAGAATAGGAATGAACAACCTTAACCCTATACATCACATCTCTATATATAGGCATAACAACCAACAGGCCGGCCCAAACACCAAAAGCCTACACATACACCCAAAAACCCAAGCCCAAACAACTATAACTAAGTACAAACAAGCTCAAACCACAAAACTAGACCCAACAATCTCCCCCTTGGTTTGTAGCTTTATATTTACTCTTCCTCCATGTAATCAATATCCGCATCTTTCAATCCTCCAACCCAAAACTTGTTATTGATGATAGATGCCACCATTCTTGTGTATTGTTTGGCGGCTGTTTCAAAAATACCATCAGCAACAATCTGATGCGTGCTAAGTGTCTTGATATCCTTCTCATGAAATTTCAAAAAATCTTTAGGGTCAACAAAGCGATATTGACCTTTCCCTTTTTGTAGTTTGACAACAGCTGTGGCAGTAAAAGGATCAAAGAACCAGAATCTCATGTTATCCAATGTACCATCGGGAATGGCACCTGGTACGGGAATGTAAGTAGCTTTCTTTGTGGGAGGCCACATCACATTTACCATAATTTTCCCAGTTCGTGGATCCAAGACTCCTTTGGCTTTCTTCAGGAATGATTCTGCGGTTGGCATATTTGGAAAGCCTTTATCAACTTGACGCTTGAGAAAGTTCCATAAATCTGTGCCCCGCTTGTCGTTTGATGGATTTGTAAATGGAGCATTTATTAAGTCACTCAAATCAACTTTAGTCCAGGAACCAAAGTCTTTCATCTTTTTATAGTACTCCATTGTTCCTGAGTTTCTCTTAACCCACCACATATTCTTATCTGCATCGAAACCCCAGGATAAAACTCCAGACCGATCACCGTATTTACCAGCAGCTTCTTCTTTCCCTTCTCAAGTAGTTTCTTCTTAATTCTGTCGGACTTTTCTTTTGTAACAGATGGTGCATCCAAGTATTGTTTCAGAGAATCTGATTCAATCTGATTCTTCTTGTCGACTAAAACCAATGTTATCGTCTGGATGAGCATTAGAATCTTTGTCTTGATCAGCAGTGGGAGTTTGATATACCATATCTTCATTACTTTTGAACTCATCTCCAAACTTCTGAAATAGCTTTTGTTGGAGATCGAGATACATAGCTGTCAAAGCTCCCATTCCGGACTGCAATTCTTTAATCTTGGAGTCTTTATCTGAATTGCTGGCCTCAAGCTCCTGAATACGAACATCCTTGATTACCGAATCCTGCTCAAGTTCAAAAACTCGTCGTTGTAGAGCCTGAATGTCTACAGGAGCATTCTCAAGAACCACTCCTTTTCCCTTGTTCAGAAGATAACTTTCCTACATAGCAAGGATTTGAGCAACCTTTTCGGAAACACCTGAACTAGACTGACCTTGATCAAATTGACCGGAAGACCCAGTGGGAATATCTTCAGTATCGGAGTGTGGAATATCTGTTTCAAAATCAAAATCATCACCGAAATCACTGGATAACAGCTCCATAAATGTTGGCTCAGTAGTGGATGCAACTGGTTTAGTTTGCGATTCTGGAGCATGTGATTCTGGTTGATCGCTGTTTTGTTGAGGGCTGGTGGTTGATATTGGCGCTGGTGCGAGTGTTGGTGTTGGTGTAGCTGTGGTTGTTTCGACTTCATGAGCCAACTCGCTAGATCTTGAATCATCCCTTTTTCGTTTATGATGGATAAGATCAGCAATTGGTTCTTCAACATAATCTTCCTCAGTGTTTTCAGTAACTGTCAGAGGAGGCTTCCGAGCAGTTGACTGAAATAGGACTTTAGCAGCTTCGAGGGCTGTTAATCTTTCATCATTTGTAAGAGTACTGGGCTGACGGTGATCTTCTTCATCATCGGAAATTTCAAATGTAGCAGCGCGTGGTTGAGTGAGAACCACATGTTCGTCAGCAGCCTGAGCTACGACAGGCTCAGCTTCGGTCTCAGCAAAATGGCTGAATTTTACCAGGGGTTTCAATCCCCTATAAACCACTTTGGATCCTTTTCTTGACTGCTTCATTAACCCAAAGGAACTGGGTCCCATAGACTTCATATCCAAGGTCTCAACAGTTTTAACCAAGTCGGGGTAATGAGAGTCAAAAATCATTTGTAAGAACCTTGGATACATAAAAAACATCTCCTTCTTCTTTTCCCTTAGATTGCTCATCATTTCATTGAAGACGAACTTGGAATAGTTGTAATTCCAGCCCATGATCATAGCAGCAACGACAGACATTTGAGTGTGACTGATTTCATCTTAACCCCCCTTTCTACCCAAGATACATGTGAAGAACGTGTACAATAAGTATCTCCAGTAAGGGTGAAACAACTTCTTGATTGCCGGTGGATAAGTGCCTTCATACCCCATTCTTGCAATCACTTCAG
The DNA here is from genome assembly GCF_021521415.1 of Bidens hawaiensis. NCBI lineage: Eukaryota > Viridiplantae > Streptophyta > Magnoliopsida > Asterales > Asteraceae > Bidens > Bidens hawaiensis. Next base: position 310,937 of record NW_027491104.1, read on the forward strand.
TAACTTCAGCTATAGAGTACTCTGTTGGGTAGTCAGTTTGATCTCCAAACAAAAGTACCTCTCTGATAATGGCTTCAGTGACAGTAACTGGCTTCATCTGTATTTTGGAGTTGATTGAAATAACTCCATCAGCTCCTTGAGAATTGATCTTTGTGTTGTTCCAGAAATCAGTAATCATCTTCTTGCAAATGACAAGATTTTCTCGAAGAGCATGAGAAATCCTGCAAGTATTGAGTCCGAATATCATCGACTTGAACTCTTTGTGAGCCATTGGTGGATCATACAAGTGACCAGCTATGTTATGAGTATCAACATACTTTAACGAGCTCTGATCGGCCATATCTGCACCAAACTTAACAAGTTAGATAATAATAATGGACATGTTAACCATATATTAAGATACACTTGGATTATTAAGCATAGGTTGGCCCTAGTAAACTTATGTGGCAGTCCAGGCTACATGGAATGGCCCAACATTATACCACAGTGAAAATTTGGGCCCAAGCAGTGAAAATTAGGCCTAGCAGAAGGGATTTCGGTCAAACAGTTGGGTTCTCGGTCAACAGATTTGTTATCGGTCAACAAAAGTCATTGAGAGTTGCCGAGAACTGAGGTTCTCGGTCAGCGTTCAACCGAGAACAGGGGTTCTCGGTAAAGATTTGACCGAGAACGAAGTTTTCTGTCATGATAGAGGGTTCTCGGTCAACGAAAGTCAACCAAGAACTCATTGACAGCTGGAGACAGAAAACCCCTTTGGATTCCACCTTGGGAAACGTGTAATCGCCTTCAACCCACCGAGATCCTTAAAACCTCCATTAAACCTGCAACAGCTCACACATAGTCAACCGAAAACCCTTAATTAACACTAATAAATCCATCAAAACTCCCTTTTGGTACATAAATCCACTCTTAATTCACCAAACCATCCATGGCAATCATCATATATGCCTTTGTTGGTACATAGGTTCCATATGAACTTGTTGATTACCTGTTAAACAACCAGGACCACACTAGAAGATAATTAGTAACAAGAGTTTAGATTTCGGCTGAAGCACTTGGAGAGAAGAGGTTAGTTCTCTTTAATTAGATGAAGATAATAGTTGAAAATAATAACTTTGAGATACTTTTATACCAAAATCAAAACAGGCCGAAAATACCCTTAGTGGGCTTAAAGCAGGCCGAGAACAGGGGTAAGTCCAAAACAGAAACATAACCCATAATAGATCCATATCTTTCAAGGCCCAAGTTTAAGAAAACATGATTTATACAAACGTTTCGAGGAGAGTAATTTTGAAGAAAGGCAGTATTAGACAAGACAAGATAAAATAAAATAAAATAAAATCAATTAAAACATAAATAAATTATCCACACACAAGTAAGACAATTCCCTTTATTAACGCCGGGATCAAATTTCAGTTCTACGTAAAACTGCCGCCCCTTTTTTTTGAAAAGATCCGAACATGGAATCATATTGTTTAAGAGACTGTCACAAGGATTCATGTTCAGCGTTATTATGACATTAAGAGACAGATTGATAGCGTGTATCCTATACTTAGCATGATCTTTCATCTCATCAGTGATATGATTAAGGTTCAGTTGGGCATAAAGCTTAGATGGACATCACTCATGGACCTGTGATGCCTCCTATCTCTTCTCAAAGCATATTTGGCTTACCCCAGATCACCCCAATTTGACTCCAACCCCCTAGTGCTTGATCAAAATAAATTTATACGAGCGGGCTTAGTTTTTAAGGTTGAACGTTGGACTTAGTGCCAGTAAACTGACAAGCCTTTCATTCGAGACATGACAGGACTTACTTGTGTGCCCCCATCTCTGTAGTTCTAATTTGACCCTTTAAGCCTTGATAATGAAATAACTTTAATAGACATAAATGACTTCAATCACAATTTTTAATAATAATAATAATAATAGCAATAGCTTGACGATTACAGTATTTTTGGTGATCAAGACACTAATGGGCTCGTGTATGACTGGGTAATTGCTTTTCTGCCTATCATTCGGAGAGATGTATTTGGAGACGTGCACCTGTCTTCAAAATGACTCTCCATATTAAGTTTAGCAAATTTAGTTTGTATCACTTTAACTTTTACGCATCGTGGAAAGTACCATACACATCAATAACTGTTCTGTAGCCTTTTAAGCTTAATAACTTCACCCGTTAGGCACACAGAAACAATTTTTCTATCACTTTCCAAAGGTTGGATCAATTTCCATTTGAAAATATTTTAAAGCTTCTAAAAAGCTTTTAACTGAATAGTAATATCACTTCCCAGAGAGTTAAGTAAAACACACGTGTTAAGCATTCAGTCACCCCGGTCACTTTAAGCCTTCAGGTTAATGGCTATCCATTGTAACCACAAGTGGTTAACTGGACCAAACATGCATGAAAACACATGTCCTTCCAACTCAGAGTTACCGACATAATTTTAAGTGAAAGAACACGAAGCACAAAAACATATCACAATCGCCCCGGGTGCTTTCAGTTGTTAGGTAAATGGCTATCCTGTGAACCTACAAGTAGAACACCGGACCAACCATATACAAGTATATATCCTTCGAACTTGAGCAACCGACATAATTTTAAGCGAAGATGAAACTTGAAAAGCTCAAATTATATTTTTTTATTTTTATTTTAAAAAAAAAACGCACACACACACTATTTTTGTCCTTTTGATTTTTCTCCCCCTAAATTTGTGCAAAAACAAACTAATATGTACAAATTTATCCCCAAAAAGGCTCAATCCTCGAAACGAAGCATTTTAAGAAAACTCACAAGCACATTAAATTTTGCTGTTCCAACCGGTTTTGTAAATAAATCCACCACTTTGTTATCAGTGTGGACTTGTTCAAGATGAATCAATTTCCAATCGAAACAGTCACGAATAATATGAATTTTAATATCGATGTGCTTGTTTTTTGAATGTTGGACTGGGTTTTTCACAATAGCAATGGCCGCATCATTATCACAAAAAATAAGAGTGTCAAGAAATTCCAAATCGTAATCCAGCAACTGGTTTTGCATCCAGATAACCTGAGAGCAGCAAGCAGATGCAGCAACATACTCTGCTTCGGCTGTCGAGGTGGACACTGTTTGTTGTTTCTTACACTGCCATGAGATAAGCCGATCTCCGAAAAACTGGCAACCAACTGACGTGGATTTCCTGTCAATGTCATCTCCGCCATAATTGCTATCAGCAAAAGTATAAAGGTCAAATTCTGATTGTTTGGGATACCAAAGACCTAACTTTGGTTGTCCCTTCAGATATCTAAAAATACGTTTAACAACAATTAAATGAGAGAGTTTAGGATTAGCTTGGAAGCGAGCACATTGGCAGACTGCGAACATTTTATAAGGACGGCTAGCTGTGAGATACATCAGAGACCCGATCATCGATCAATAGTATGTTTGATCTACAGGACTCCCTTCAGGATCAGATGATAGTAGCGGTCTTTCTGCCATTGGAGTACTGGCACTCTTGGAATCTTGAAGCTTAAACTTAGCCAGCATATCTTCAACATACTTTCCTTGATGCAACAGAATTCCCGTCGGGCCTTGACGAACCTATAACCCCAGAAACGTTGTCATTTCACCTAACGAGCTCATCTCGAATCGTTTCATCATAACACCCTCAAATTCTTTGCACAGATCATCACAGGTTGAACCAAAGATGATGTCATCAACATATATCTGGACCAAAATCAAATCCTTTCAGACAGTTTTCCGGAACAAGGTTTGATCAATCGTTCCCCGCTTGTATCCGTGGTCAAGAAGGTGCGCGGTCAGTGTAGCATACCACGCCCGTGGAGCCTGATGTAACTCGTACAGATCCTTGTCTAACTTGTAAACATGATCTGGTTTCTTAGAGTCAACGAAACCCGGTGGCTGATCAACATAAATTTCCTCTTTGACCTCACCATACAAGAACGCTGTTTTAACATCCATTTGAAATACGGTGAATCCCATGTACGATGCATAGGCCAGAAAAATTCTAATTGCCTCAAGTCTAGCTACAGGAGCATAGACCTCTGTGTAATCTAACCCTTCAACCTAACGAAACCTGCGAACCACCGATCGTGCCTTGTTACGAACAATAACCCAAGTGTCATATTGCTTGTTTCTGAATACCCATCTAGTATCAAGAGCTTTCTTTCCTTCCGGCAGCTTAACCAATCTCCATACCTTCAATTTATCAAACTGATTCAGTTCTTCATGCATAGCATCAACCCAACTGGGCTCTTGAAGGGCCATCTCAACATTCTTTGTCTCGATTTGAGACATGAAACAGGAAAACATATAACTATTTACGTGTCCAGTCTGATTTCTGGTGGACACACCTGCTTCAATGGGACCTATGACGTTTTCAATCGGATGATTCTTTTGAGTTCTTGATGGAATCACATGATCGGAAACATCACTGTTAGGTTGAAGATTTGTCACATTCTCCCCGGAATCAATGAGAGGGTTTTTCCACCCAGATGTTGCTGTACTATGAGAGTACGAGGTGTCGGCAACATATTCATCTGGAATGGCGTCGGGGAACAGTGTGCTCCCAAATATCTGATGAACGGAACTCTCCCTCTCAACATTTGCAGTATACTCAGACGGAATAGGTGAACAATCGGTCTCTGAAGATTGTTTAGGCTTGTTATCGGTTGCTGGCGAAACACTTGTCATCTCAGTAACAACATCATCCAGTAACGGAGATATGTGAGACAGTGACTGAGAACTGTCTTGTGTAGTTTCCACTGTATGACCACCTTGAGATTCTGAGTTAATGACTGGAAACACATTGAATGGCCTAAAGAGTTCATTGTAGTCGAATAACCAATCGGGACCAACACGGGCATCAGTCTCATTTTCTTCTAACCAACGAACTTCATAAGACTCTAGAATCTGCTTGGTTGACTTGTTGTAGACCCTATATGATGTATTTCCCGCATAACCAACAAAGTAACATTCATCTGCCGCTGCCCCAAACTTTGGAGTGGTTTCTTGATTTAGTAAAGTGCACGGACACCCGAAATCTCTGAAATGTGCGACAGTGGGTTTATGACCATAAACAATCTCATACGGAGTCTTCATCTTGGACTTGTTGATTATCACCCGATTTTGAACATAACAGGTTGTGTTGATGGCTTCTGCCCAGAAGAACAGTGGTAGTTTGGAATCGCATAACATCGTTCTTGCTACTTCAGTTAAAGTCCTGCTTCTTCTTTCAGCGACACCATTTTGTTGAGGCGTTCGCGGAGTACTGTACTGACGAAGCACTCCCTTTTCTGAGCAAAAATGATTCAGAACTGCGTTCTTGAATTCCGTTTCATTATCACAACGGATTCCTTTCAGTTTTAAGTTCAATTGATTCTCCATTAATACCACAAACCTCTTGATCAGCTCTGCAGTTTCACTCTTATTTGACAAGAAAAACACCCATGTAAAACGTGAGTAGTCATCAGTAATAACAAGCAATAAGAGCTACGAGACAAACTTAAAACATGAACCGGCTCAAAGAGATCCATATGAAGTAACTGAAAAACTGACGAGATGGTATTAATTAATTTAGGCTAATGAGATTTTCGATGATGTTTACCCAGAGCACAAGCCACACATTTTTCAACAGTCACAAAATCTTTGATAGGCAGACCACGCACTAGATTGTTTTTAGCAAGACGATTAAGATTTTTTGTATTAGCATGACTAAGCCAAGCCGACGATGCCAAAGCATCGCATTATGTTCTGACACTTTTGAAAACAAGCAAGTTATTTCGTTAGGAACATTTTTGTTCATGTCGATCACATAAGCATTATCCTTTCGTTGTGATCGAACAAGAATCCACTCTTCTGGAATGATTATACCAGGTTTCAGAATTAAGCACTCCCTTTTAGTAAAATGAGTTGAAAAATCTTTGTCACAAATTTGTGACACGCTTAAAAGACTGTGCTTCAATTCTGGAACAAAATTAACATTTTCAAATTTTAAAACACCGTTACTTACAGTACCCTTTTGAGTGATCTTTCCTTTTTCTCCTCCCGCAAAGGACACATACCCACCATTAAATGTTTGAACGTCATGCAGCTGGGTGATGTCTCCTGTCATGTGCCTGGAACAACCACTATCAACATACCAAGGTCTGATAATATTCCTCCATAGCTGTCCCTGCACGAAATGCGAGATTAGTTAGTTTTTGGTACCCAGTCCATACTTACACTGGGTGACCCTGATTCATCTACAGTTGACACGGATTTCCATGACATATCCTTCTGATCATCAAAAATAGATTTTGTAGAGATTTTCGCCGGAGATTTAGGCAACCATTTGTGTCTGTGTGACTTGGAGTTATACGTACGAATGGTTGTCATAACCTCCGGTGATTTGGACGTATAAGGGGATACCAATGAGTTCGCCCTCATCTTCTGTTTGGATTTAGCCTTAGTATTTTTTGTCAGATTTTAGTTGGGAATCATTTTTCCTGACAATTTCTTTAGACCTGTTTGGTTTGGTCTGATGAGGACCAAACCTGCCAGATTTGTTTTGAATCCAATCATCGTCAAAGGAACTAGCTGAATAATGCCTGGACCCTTGTCTGTAGGCATTTTGAGGCACATATGGCATATTCCTTTGATAAAATCCATAGTAGGGAATGTACGGACGATGTGGACAGTTTCTGGCAATATGACCAGGAGTGCCACAGTTAAAACAAGTCTGACGTTTTATGAAGACTCCATTCTGGGCAACTCCTTGTCTTGACTGGTTGTGTGGACCAGTTTGCTTAGATTTGCGAGAATTCAAGTTCCCATGTTTGAATTTATCACCTTGTTTGTCATTAGAGCATCCCTCCTTGACAAACTTAGGTGCAATATATTTTTTGATGTTTTCGAATTCTTGGAAATTTTGTTTTTATTTGAAACCACATTATTAGAGTTTAAAATTTCAACCGAATCAACCCACACAAGAATCCTTGCTCTTTAAAACAGAGCCCACACAAACAGTCGGAATAACAGAATTCAAAACAGGAAGTTCTAAAGAAAAATTAGAAGCAAAATTATTATCAAAATCAAAGCTAGGGTCGTCATCCTCATCAGTCCATTCCTTCACAATTACTTTTTCTGCACATGAAGTAGACATATTAGAATCGTTCATACTTGAAGTAGATGGACCGGTACATGTAGGACCGGTCCCTTTACCCTTATCTTGTTTACCATACTTCAAGTCCTTTATCTTTTCTTCCTGTTCTTTGGTGACAGGAGTAGGAACATAGTTGTGGTTGAATTGTGGGGGAACTTGACTGAATCCTATCCCTTCACCTTTATTTTCTTTCCACCACAACTGATTTTCGATCATTGAGTTGACAATTTTACAGGACCCATCGAATTTCTTAAAATCAAATTCAGCTTTTTTAAACTTGCTAGTTAAATTTAAAATTTCTAATCTGGCGGTCTCCAGTTCAGCAGTCAACTCAACGATTTCTTGTTTAGCATCAAGGTGGTGACAGCTCTTTATACTAAAATCGGACTTAAGTTTTTTAATGTCTTTGTTAAGCGATTCTATCTTGTCTAGAAAAATCTTTTCATTTTTCTTAAGTTTAAAATTCTCTGATTTTATTCTTTCCATATCTCTACTTAGACTGTCATTATGAAGTTGATACATTTCAATTTTCTCACCATAATTAAGAGAGCATGGTTGAAAACCTACCTCTAATGAATTCGGAGAAGAGAATGCCATGTATGCAAACTGGAGTTCCTTGACCTTCTCCTCAGTGGTGTTTTCCTCTTCAGATTCCTCAACTGTGGCAAGATTTGCTGTTTGATTTCCAATGTTAAGCGCTGCCATCTGCCCTTCCCACGAGAAAGTTTGAGCAACCATACCCCTTTCACCATTTCCCGAACTCCCTCCAGCCTCACCCCGAGCATTCCCAACTGGAACCAATGCCCTTTCAGTATTTCCTTCCTTAGCTGGATTAGTACATTCACGAGCAAAATGACCCGGCTCGTGACAGTTGTAACATCTGAGGGTCTCTTTGTTAAAACTCACCTTTTGGTTATTAGGCATGTTCCAGTTATTTCTACCAGTCCTCTTAGTAAATTTCTTTGCATGGAAAAATGCCATGGCAATTTGCCACGAGATATCCATTTCTTCAACATTATCAGGATGAATCTGATCAAGTTCAGCAGTAACCACTGGTTGAACCAAGTCTCCGGCCAGAAAGGCATGATAACAATTCATAAATCCTGCCATTAGAGCAATATTTTCTTGAGTTTCTTTAGGTATAGTGGGAATTTGGCTGGAGTTTACACTAGGAGTGGTTTTGCTAGACTGACCAGATTTTGTGAAAAATACTGGAGCTGGTGTTGGGTGCAGATTTTTATCCTCGGAATTGAGCTTAACTTAGGGATGTTGACTCAAACGGTTATTCTAAGGAAGGTACGTTGACTAATTCAATTGTCCTATATTATCTAACTGTTTTGCAGATAAGATCACGTGTTAAATATGTTTATGAGAACGTGGATTGCAACGGAATGCTATTTGAACTTCGTCAACTAACAACGTGGGCAGTAACGGCTTGTTGAAGAAGTAGTCTAGGGTTTTTGGATATTTCAGGATAACAGTTGTAATCTCTTATTATATATTGAGCTGATAATATCGATAGGTCACAAATACTTTCACTCATCTAGCTTACTAGCAATCACTGTAACACTTAGCTCTCGATATTATATCAGTTCCAACATCTGTAATCACCCGTTTTTATATTAATAAACTTGACGGTGATAGTTTTCACCGGGGTTTTTTGTGCCGGAGATTATAATAATCACGCGTAATTTGACCAAAAGTTAGGCTCATAATCTTTAACCGAAGGTATTCGACTAAAGATTAAGTTGTAAACTCTTGACCGAAACGAAGACTATTATATTCAATGGTTTTTTCCCTCGTAATCATATCCTCGTGTTCAATCTTTTTACTATTTAGCACCTAGCCTCACGCACTAATTTGATCAAAAGTTAGTTCGTTAATTTTTGAACAAAACAATTGGCGCCCACTGTGGGGCAAACGGTGCTTTGATCATTATTCTCAAACGAAACCCTACTCTCAATATCCACAATATGTCTTTACAACCCAAGATTGTTTCATCTTCTGCTGCAGCCTCAGAATCCTCAGCGAGGCCGCCCATGCCTCCTCCTACTGGTGGTATCCCGAAGAAGCCAGATAACGTCCAAAAGAAGACTGCTACTCCTGTATTCTCGGGATCGAAACCCTCTTCCCAAGATCCCATCATGGTGTCCAACAACGACCTTCTGTCTCTGTACAGACGGCTACAGGAACAGATGGATCGCCAGAACAAGACCAACTAGATGCTCGTAAGGGAACTGGAAGATTTCAAGAAAGCCAAGAAGCCAGCGGAAGAATTGACACCACTAATCCCGAGATCTCTGGATTTCACTCCTCCAGGATCCTCAGGATTAGTGCATCCGGAGCCAACCATAGCGTACAACTCTGGGCTCCCATCTTTCCAGCATTTGGGGTCTGCGGGATTGCACTTATCTGGATCTCAAGGATTGTGACAATCGTCAATTTCAGGTTAACTCCGTTAACTAAACTCCGTCAATTCAAACTTAAGATCATTGAATCTATAACGCACACCTCACTACACTTAAACTAGGGTTTAAATGACGCTTGACAATTACTACATGTGTAGTCTTTCGGGAATTTGCACCAAAACGCAAACGAGTTGACGCAAACAATTGGTGAATAAACGAAAAACGTCAAAACAATAATTATGTGATAATTATGTGTTAGACTTATGTGTTATGTGATAACATTTGTATAAACGTTAACTCAATGTGCTAGAACTAGTTAATTAAGCTAGAAAAGTAACATTTGAAAGTTAGGGGACCAAAGTGTATTATATTATTATTATTATTAATATTAACCTAAACCCTAAACTCTCTTCTCTCTTCCTCTCATACCCGACGGCAGCCTACCCCCCCTCTCCTTGCGATCGGCCCTCATACACACACATACTACCATTGTTTGATCTCATCTTTCACAATTGAAGCATCCTACACCCGATTATAGTCATCTTCTACCTTCCCCTTGCTTATTTTTGTGCTTTGGAAGGTATAATTATAAACCCTAGAATCTGGAAATTATATACATGATGTTCATATGTCTTGTTTTGATTGAAAGATATATTGATTGTTGAATTGATAGCTAGTATTGGTGTTATTGCATGTTAATCGTTTGTTTCTTTATTTTGAGTTCAAGTAAAACCCTAATCATGGATGTATTGTGTATTTGATGTGCATGGATAATGATTATGGTGTCTATAAGGTCATATGAACGGATTATGGTCCATAGATAGTTAATAGGTTGAGTTTTGTTGCAAACAGTTTCTGGACTGATTGTGTTGTTGATGTTCAATTGACTGTAATGGGGTGTAAATGTGAAAATTGGTTGAGATTATTGATACTACAGTAAACTAGGTTGAGTCTAGTTTCTAAAGAATATAAATTTGCAATTTTTGGACGTGTAAAAGTTAACCTTTATGATTTTACAAAAACGTTGTGCAAAGCTGAGTTGTTAGACCTGCTGTTAGGTTGTTTTGTAAATGTATCTCATGAACTACGAGACCAATTGGGTTGGTTCCACTTCTGGAAGTTGACTTGTTGAGTTAGGAACCTAACCCAAGTGGTCTTGCATTTGTTGGATTTTTTGTTTAACAGAAATTTCAAATAACATTCTGTTACGCATAAATTTGACTGTTATGAGTTTGCTGTGGTAAATCGATCATTGTGAAAAATATATATGGAATAAAAATACAACAAAATATGTTCTGGAAACCTAACACATACATTCTTTTGTGATGATTTTTGGTAAATTAATTGAGATGCTATGATCGGTGGAATAGACTAGTTTTACAAGTAGAATTCTGTCGTTAAGAAACTAGTTGCTGAATTTTGTAAAAGTTGCATGAAACATGGTAATTGCTAGCTACTTGTCGTGTTTTGACCAAATTGCCCTTGCGGGGAATAATTGCTAGTTAAGTGACCAAATTTCCTTGCGGGGGAATAATTGCTAGTTATGTGACCAAATTGCCCTTGCGGGGAATAATTGCTAGTTAATTGTTATGTGTGACCAAATTGCCCTCACGGGGAGTAATTGCTAGTGATGTACATTATTAATACATGACACGTAAATAATTGCTCACACATGTAATGTATCACAGATGTACTTGTTAAAGTCACACACGATTCACAAACGAAACACGAAACTTATTGTGTGCATAGGTATTATGTGCCGAGTCTAGAGACTCGATAATAGTTCTGACACTTAGAAAAATCTCTTTGTTGTTTTAGAACGCTAGAGAGAGTTTTTCTGTGACGCGCATCCTTTGGTGATTTATTTTGGGAATTCTTCGCAAACAGTGAGTTTCACTTACCCCTTTAAACTGTTTTCAAACGCTTTTCACTTGGGGGAGATAACATACTCCGAAAAACGCATTTAAGATTTTGTTAGTAAATTATATATCACTTGTAAAGGCTAAGTGGCAAATGAAACAATTGAAGTCCTACACATCGAACCGGTTAATATTTGGATAATAGCGAGTCACTGTTGAGTAGTACTACTGGGTTTGACAAACCCCACCCAACGCTAAACTCAACTGGAGGTCGAGCGGGTGTAATTTTGGCTAACACGTACCATGGTCTGGATGACCTGGTGACAAGACACTTGATAAACAGTCAGCTTCGGTGTCGAACACTTAGTAATACTTGTTGTATAGGCTAGCTACCTATCGATATATAATTGATTTAACACTATCTGGTAACGCAAAACGCTGAACGCAAAACGCTGAACGCAAACGCTAAACGCTTTATTTTATATAAACTTGTGAACTCACCAACCTCGTGTTGACACTTTTAGTATGTTATTCTCAGGTAGCCGAGGCGGGCGCGCGGTATAGGATCATGCATGGTTTTTGAACATTCTGATATGCAAACATGTTTTTAACTATTATTACTTGGGTTTTTAAGTCGTCCTGCGTGACGTAACTTTTGTCTTTTGGTTTTTACGCTTCCGCACTTATTTTCATTTAAACGTTTTTATGGTTTGATTATAACTAATGATTCCGATCCTGTTAGTTCACACCCTCTGACGGTAAAACTCCGTTAGTGGATTTTGAGTGTGTGACAGATTGGTATCAGAGCCATTGGTTATAGCGAACTAGAAGCTGCATGCATACTAGACTATAACCGCGGCGACCCATTAGTTATAATGATACGCACTGCATAGATTTGTGTAGTCTTTGTTATCTTATCTCTTTACCCCTTTCACTCATACGCGCGCATACACGGCTTACCTGTAGGGATGTTGACGCCACCATCATCACCATCCAATCCGATGACTCATGCTCATGGGAAGGAACCGCAATTACCTACCTCATCGCCACCCCGTGTAGTCCCGGAACTCGAAGCTCCTGCGCCGAAGAGGTATCGCTTATCCGGAGGCATGTATGAAAACGAAGTTAGTTGGGATTGGTACCCTAATATGATCAGGCGTATGGTTTATCGTGAACAAGTTCCCCCATTACCTCACCCGAACCATCCTGCTTACCCCAACACCCTACCACCCATAACCGAACCTGTAGAGCGTGTGCTCGCTGCTGTTGTTTCTTGTTTGGAGCGTGACGTGGGTTACATGCGCTATACGAGAGCTAACGTTTCCGGACTGTTAAAAGATGGAACCGAGACTAAGGAGGAAATTTCTCGCATGACAGCGGCCATGAAGGAAATGCAAGAGGCTAGTGATCAACAGATGAAGATCATGAGAAAGATGCAAGCCGAGATGATAGACTTGCAAGAACAACTCCAAGTAGCAAGGACTCGAACCGAGATAGCTTTAGAGCGTTGCGATGTCTTACAAATGCAACTTGCTCAGAACGCAGCCGAACCTTAGGCAGAGCCTGAGGCAGAACCTGAGGCAGAGCCTGAAGAGGAACCTGAAGAAGATCCCGAAGAGGAGCCTGAGGAGGATCCCGAGGAAGATCCCGAGGAAGAACCTGAAGAAGAACCGGAGGAAGAACCGGCTGAGGAGGAGGCACACTCAGAGGTGTCCTCAGATGATGACATCTAGTGATGATAACACCTAGATGGAGGGGTTGTCTCCATCCAAACTATTATTTTCTATGATTTTAAGGATTGGTTTTAAATACTTTGTAGAGAATACAATGGTTTTAATCATGAATTATTATTTGGATTAATATATGGTTGTGATGTGATGTTTGTTTCTTATTTCTTTCTTACCTATCTTTTTATTACATGTATGGCGTGTTGCATATGAAAGAAAAATTCATGTTTAACATTTTATGCTGTGATTCTAGGAAATGGCAGGAAGAAACGCTGGACACGGACGTGGTAACATCAACCTGACTGCAGCAGAACTCCAAACTCTGCTGAATGACCACGCGGCGGCCGCTCTAGCCGCACATGTTCAGAACCAAGCTGGAGGTCCAATTGGAACGTGTACCTTCAAGAATTACCTTGACTGTAAGCCCAGTACGTTTAAGGGCACTGAGGGAGCTATAGGCTTCCTGCGTTGGGCTGAGAAGGCCGAATCGGCGTTTGAAATGTGTAATTGCCCCCTGCCAGTAGGGTCAAATTTGCTGCTGGAACACTTGAAGATTCTGCCCTCACTTGGTGGAATTCAAACGTGCAGATCCTTGGATTGGAACTGGCTAACGCTATGAAGTGGGAGGAGTTCAAAAACATGATGCGAGAAGAGTACTGTCCGAGAGAGGAGATTGCAAAGTTAGAGTCAGAGTTTTGGTCATTGAAGATGGTGGGTTCAGAAATCGAAGCCTACACTACCCGTTCTCACGAGTTAGCTGTGATGTGTCCACGGATGGTAGACCCGCCGAGTAAGAGGATTGAAATGTATATTGATGGGTTGGCACCGCAAATTCAGGGCATGGTGACGTCTTCCAGACCAGCCACGACTCAACAAGTGATCCGTTTAGCTCACAAACTGACGGATCAAGCTGTGACCCAAGGTGCGTTACCACCTAGGGGTTCAACCACTAAAGCCCGTGACAACCCGAGTACTGACAGCAACAGCAACAATAACCCGAGCAATGGAAAGAGAAAGTTTGACAACACCAGATCCTCATCCTCGAACCCTCCACAGAAACAACACTACCGTAAGCCCGAACTCACTCGGGGCTTCAACAATCAGGGTCACAATAACAATAACAACGGTAGCGGGTAGGGTTTGAGCGGCTATGCTGGGAAGCACCCGAAGTGCAACAGGTGTAACTATCATCATGCTGGCCCGTGTGACCTTGTCAAGTGTCTGAGATACGGAAAGATGGGTCACCAGGCAAAGGAATGTAGAAGAGACCTTGCGGCAAAGGGTGCTCCTAGACCACCTATGACGACGAAGGGATGTTTCGAATGTGGGCAGGAAGGTCATTTCAGGAAAGATTGTCCCAAGCTGAAATCGAACGATAACAATGGAGGTAATGGAAGTGGCAGTGTTGGTGGAAACAATGGTAAAGGAAGAGCTTTTGATATTGGGTCGGGTCAAGCCCGCAATGATCCATACGTGGTGACTGGTAAGTTCCCTGTGAACGATTGTTTTGCTTCGGTATTGTTTGACACTGGAGCTGATAGGAGTTTTGTGTCGAAAGCCTTTAGTCAACTCTTAGACTTAACTCCAACCCCGTTAGATGCTAAGTTTCCAGTAGAATTAGCCGACGGAAAGTCTGTAGAAACGACTCATGTACTTGCGGGATGTAAGTTAAAACTGTCAGGTCATGTTTTTGATATCGACCTTATTCCTTTTACGCTTGGTAGTTTCGATGTCGTGGTCGGCATGGACAGGTTATCCGAGAACCGAGCGGAGATTATATGTCACGACAAGATAGTCCACATTACTACCCCTTCCGGCGAGATCATTTCGATCCGAGGTGAGAGAAGCGGCATGACCACCAGCGTCATTACCCTCATGAAGGCGCATAAGTATCTACGAAAGGGTCATCCGGCAATTTTGGCGCAGATTGTTGAGAAACCAGCGGAGGAGAAACGAATTGAAGATATACCGATTGTGCGAGATTTTCCGGAAGTTTTCCCGGAGGATTTGCCCGGACTGCCTCCTATACGACAAGTCGAATTCCAAATTGAATTGACCCCCGGTGCAGCACCCATAGCACGAGCCCCGTATCGGCTCGCACCGGCGGAGCTTCAAGAACTGTCCACTCAGTTGCAAGATTTATTGGATAAAGGTTTTATCCGACCTAGCTCATCGCCATGGGGAGCCCCTGTCTTATTTGTCAGAAAGAAGGACGGGACTTTCCGCATGTGTATCGACTACCGGGAGTTGAACAAGGTGACGGTCAAGAACCGTTATCCTTTACCCCGGATTGATGATCTGTTTGACCAGCTCCAAGGATCGAGTTACTACTCGAAGATCGATCTGCGGTCTGGTTACCATCAACTAAGAGTACGCGAAGAAGATATTTCAAAGACGGCTTTCAGGACTCGGTATGGTCACTATGAGTTTTCAGTTATGCCTTTTGGCTTAACCAATGCACCAGCCATATTCATGGATCTCATGAATCGAGTATGCAAGGCGTACCTCGACAAGTTTGTGATTGTGTTTATTGATGATATCCTGGTCTATTCCAAGGACAAGGCAGATCATGAAGAACACTTGAGGGTAATTCTGGAATTATTGAAGAAGGAGCAACTGTACGCTAAGCTCTCGAAATGAGAATTTTGGCTTCGCGAGGTTCACTTTTTAGGACATGTGATCAACGAGAACGGAATCCATGTCGATCCCGGTAAGGTAGAGGCCATCAAAAACTGGGAAGCACCTAAGACTCCGACTGAGGTGCGGCAATTCCTAGGACTGGCCGGCTACTACCGGCGTTTCATCGAGGGATTTTCAAAGATTGCTCAACCCCTCACCACTTTGACTCACAAAGGCACTAAGTACAATTGGGGTGACGCACAAGAATCCGCTTTTCAACTGTTGAAAACCAAACTCTGTAGCGCCCCTATTCTAGCCCTACCCGAGGGAACAGAGAATTTTGAGGTACATTGTGACGTATCGATACAAGGTCTCGGTTGTGTGCTGATGCAACTCGAGAAGGTTATAGCTTATGCCTCTCGACAACTACGGGTTCACGAGAAGAACTACACGACCCATGACTTTTGGTTATAGCTTATGTTAAAATTTTGAGGTACATTTTAACATCCATTTGAAATACGGTGAATCCCATGTACGATGCATAGCCCAGAAAAATTCTAATTGCCTCAAGTCTAGCTACAGGAGCATAGACCTCTGTGTAATCTAACCCTTCAACCTAACGAAACCTGCGAACCACCGATCGTGCCTTGTTACGAACAATAACCCAAGTGTCATATTGCTTGTTTCTGAATACCCATCTAGTATCAAGAGCTTTCTTTCCTTCCGGCAGCTTAACCAATCTCCATACCTTCAATTTATCAAACTGATTCAGTTCTTCATGCATAGCATCAACCCAACTGGGCTCTTGAAGGGCCATCTCAACATTCTTTGTCTCGATTTGAGACATGAAACAGGAAAACATATAACTATTTACGTGTCCAGTCTGATTTCTGGTGGACACACCTGCTTCAATGGGACCTATGACGTTTTCAATCGGATGATTCTTTTGAGTTCTTGATGGAATCACATGATCGGAAACATCACTGTTAGGTTGAAGATTTGTCACATTCTCCCCGGAATCAATGAGAGGGTTTTTCCACCCAGACGTTGCTGTACTATGAGAGTACGAGGTGTCGGCAACATATTCATCTGGAATGGCGTCGGGGAACAGTGTGCTCCCAAATATCTGATGAACGGAACTCTCCCTCTCAACATTTGCAGTATACTCAGACGGAATAGGTGAACAATCGGTCTCTGAAGATTGTTTAGGCTTGTTATCGGTTGCTGGCGAAACACTTGTCATCTCAGTAACAACATCATCCAGTAACGGAGATATGTGAGACAGTGACTGAGAACTGTCTTGTGTAGTTTCCACTGTATGACCACCTTGAGATTCTGAGTTAATGACTGGAAACACATTGAATGGCCTAAAGAGTTCATTGTAGTCGAATAACCAATCGGGACCAACACGGGCATCAGTCTCATTTTCTTCTAACCAACGAACTTCATAAGACTCTAGAATCTGCTTGGTTGACTTGTTGTAGACCCTATATGATGTATTTCCCGCATAACCAACAAAGTAACATTCATCTGCCGCTGCCCCAAACTTTGGAGTGGTTTCTTGATTTAGTAAAGTGCACGGACACCCGAAATCTCTGAAATGTGCGACAGTGGGTTTATGACCATAAACAATCTCATACGGAGTCTTCATCTTGGACTTGTTGATTATCACCCGATTCTGAACATAACAGGTTGTGTTGATGGCTTCTGCCCAGAAGAACAGTGGTAGTTTGGAATCGCATAACATCGTTCTTGCTACTTCAGTTAAAGTCCTGCTTCTTCTTTCAGCGACACCATTTTGTTGAGGCGTTCGCGGAGTACTGTACTGACGAAGCACTCCCTTTTCTGAGCAAAAATGATTCAGAACTGCGTTCTTGAATTCCGTTTCATTATCACAACGGATTCCTTTCAGTTTTAAGTTCAATTGATTCTCCATTAATACCACAAACCTCTTGATCAGCTCTGCAGTTTCACTCTTATTTGACAAGAAAAACACCCATGTAAAACGTGAGTAGTCATCAGTAATAACAAGCAATAAGAGCTACGAGACAAACTTAAAACATGAACCGGCTCAAAGAGATCCATATGAAGTAACTGAAAAACTGACGAGATGGTATTAATTAATTTAGGCTAATGAGATTTTCGATGATGTTTACCCAGAGCACAAGCCACACATTTTTCAACAGTCACAAAATCTTTGATAGGCAGACCACGCACTAGATTGTTTTTAGCAAGACGATTAAGATTTTTTGTATTAGCATGACTAAGCCAAGCCGACGATGCCAAAGCATCGCATTATGTTCTGACACTTTTGAAAACAAGCAAGTTATTTCGTTAGGAACATTTTTGTTCATGTCGATCACATAAGCATTATCCTTTCGTTGTGATCGAACAAGAATCCACTCTTCTGGAATGATTATACCAGGTTTCAGAATTAAGCACTCCCTTTTAGTAAAATGAGTTGAAAAATCTTTGTCACAAATTTGTGACACGCTTAAAAGACTGTGCTTCAATTCTGGAACAAAATTAACATTTTCAAATTTTAAAACACCGTTACTTACAGTACCCTTTTGAGTGATCTTTCCTTTTTCTCCTCCCGCAAAGGACACATACCCACCATTAAATGTTTGAATGTCATGCAGCTGGGTGATGTCTCCTGTCATGTGCCTGGAACAACCACTATCAACATACCAAGGTCTGATGATATTCCTCCATAGCTGTCCCTGCACGAAATGCGAGATTAGTTAGTTTTTGGTACCCAGTCCATACTTACACTGGGTGACCCGGATTCACCTACAGTTGACACGGATTTCCATGACATATCCTTCTGATCATCAAAAATAGATTTTGTAGAGATTTTCGCCGGAGATTTAGGCAACCATTTGTGTCTGTGTGACTTGGAGTTATACGTACGAATGGTTGTCATAACCTCCGTTGATTTGGACGTATAAGGGGATACCAATGAGTTCGCCCTCATCTTCTGTTTGGATTTAGCCTTAGTATTTTTTGTCAGATTTTAGTTGTGAATCATTTTTCCTGACAATTTCTTTAGACCTGTTTGGTTTGGTCTGATGAGGACCAAACCTGCCAGATTTGTTTTGAATCCAATCATCGTCAAAGGAACTAGCTGAATAAGGCCTGGACCCTTGTCTGTAGGCATTTTGAGGCACATATGGCATATTCCTTTGATAAAATCCATAGTAGGGAATGTACGGACGATGTGGACAGTTTCTGGCAATATGACCAGGAGTGCCACAGTTAAAACAAGTCTGACGTTTTATGAAGACTCCATTCTGGGCAACTCCTTGTCTTGACTGGTTGTGTGGACCAGTTTGCTTAGATTTGCGAGAATTCAAGTTCCCATGTTTGAATTTATCACCTTGTTTGTCATTAGAGCATCCCTCCTTGACAAACTTAGGTGCAATATATTTTTTGATGTTTTCGAATTCTTGGAAATTTTGTTTTTATTTGAAACCACATTATTAGAGTTTAAAATTTCAACCGAATCAACCCACACAAGAATCCTTGCTCTTTAAAACAGAGCCCACACAAACAGTCGGAATAACAGAATTCAAAACAGGAAGTTCTAAAGAAAAATTAGAAGCAAAATTATTATCAAAATCAAAGCTAGGGTCGTCATCCTCATCAGTCCATTCCTTCACAATTACTTTTTCTGCACATGAAGTAGACATATTAGAATCGTTCATACTTGAAGTAGATGGACCGGTACATGTAGGACCGGTCCCTTTACCCTTATCTTGTTTACCATACTTCAAGTCCTTTATCTTTTCTTCCTGTTCTTTGGTGACAGGAGTAGGAACATAGTTGTGGTTGAATTGTGGGGGAACTTGACTGAATCCTATCCCTTCACCTTTATTTTCTTTCCACCACAACTGATTTTCGATCATTGAGTTGACAATTTTACAGGACCCATCGAATTTCTTAAAATCAAATTCAGCTTTTTTAAACTTGCTAGTTAAATTTAAAATTTCTAATCTGGCGGTCTCCAGTTCAGCAGTCAACTCAACGATTTCTTGTTTAGCATCAAGGTGGTGACAGCTCTTTATACTAAAATCGGACTTAAGTTTTTTAATGTCTTTGTTAAGCGATTCTATCTTGTCTAGAAAAATCTTTTCATTTTTCTTAAGTTTAAAATTCTCTGATTTTATTCTTTTCATATCTCTACTTAGACTGTCATTATGAAGTTGATACATTTCAATTTTCTCACCACAATTAAGAGAGCATGGTTGAAAACCTACCTCTAATGAATTCGGAGAAGAGAATGCCATGTATGCAAACTGGAGTTCCTTGACCTTCTCCTCAGTGGTGTTTTCCTCTTCAGATTCCTCAACTGTGGCAAGATTTGCTGTTTGATTTCCAATGTTAAGCGCTGCCATCTGCCCTTCCCACGAGAAAGTTTGAGCAACCATACCCCTTTCACCATTTCCCGAACTCCCTCCAGCCTCACCCCGAGCATTCCCAACTGGAACCAATGCCCTTTCAGTATTTCCTTCCTTAGCTGGATTAGTACATTCACGAGCAAAATGACCCGGCTCGTGACAGTTGTAACATCTGAGGGTCTCTTTGTTAAAACTCACCTTTTGGTTATTAGGCATGTTCCAGTTATTTCTACCAGTCCTCTTAGTAAATTTCTTTGCATGGAAAAATGCCATGGCAATTTGCCACGAGATATCCATTTCTTCAACATTATCAGGATGAATCTGATCAAGTTCAGCAGTAACCACTGGTTGAACCAAGTCTCCGGCCAGAAAGGCATGATAACAATTCATAAATCCTGCCATTAGAGCAATATTTTCTTGAGTTTCTTTAGGTATAGTGGGAATTTGGCTGGAGTTTACACTAGGAGTGGTTTTGCTAGACTGACCAGATTTTGTGAAAAATACTGGAGCTGGTGTTGGGTGCAGATTTTTATCCTCGGAATTGAGCTTAACTTAGGGATGTTGACTCAAACGGTTATTCTAAGGAAGGTACGTTGACTAATTCAATTGTCCTATATTATCTAACTGTTTTGCAGATAAGATCACGTGTTAAATATGTTTATGAGAACGTGGATTGCAACGGAATGCTATTTGAACTTCGTCAACTAACAACGTGGGCAGTAACGGCTTGTTGAAGAAGTAGTCTAGGGTTTTTGGATATTTCAGGATAACAGTTGTAATCTCTTATTATATATTGAGCTGATAATATCGATAGGTCACAAATACTTTCACTCATCTAGCTTACTAGCAATCACTGTAACACTTAGCTCTCGATATTATATCAGTTCCAACATCTGTAATCACCCGTTTTTATATTAATAAACTTGACGGTGATAGTTTTCACCGGGGTTTTTTGTGCCGGAGATTATAATAATCACGCGTAATTTGACCAAAAGTTAGGCTCATAATCTTTAACCGAAGGTATTCGACTAAAGATTAAGTTGTAAACTCTTGACCGAAACGAAGACTATTATATTCAATGGTTTTTTCCCTCGTAATCATATCCTCGTGTTCAATCTTTTTACTATTTAGCACCTAGCCTCACGCACTAATTTGATCAAAAGTTAGTTCGTTAATTTTTGAACAAAACAATTGGCGCCCACTGTGGGGCAAACGGTGCTTTGATCATTATTCTCAAACGAAACCCTACTCTCAATATCCACAATATGTCTTTACAACCCAAGATTGTTTCATCTTCTGCTGCAGCCTCAGAATCCTCAGCGAGGCCGCCCATGCCTCCTCCTACTGGTGGTATCCCGAAGAAGCCAGATAACGTCCAAAAGAAGACTGCTACTCCTGTATTCTCGGGATCGAAACCCTCTTCCCAAGATCCCATCATGGTGTCCAACAACGACCTTCTGTCTCTGTACAGACGGCTACAGGAACAGATGGATCGCCAGAACAAGACCAACTAGATGCTCGTAAGGGAACTGGAAGATTTCAAGAAAGCCAAGAAGCCAGCGGAAGAATTGACACCACTAATCCCGAGATCTCTGGATTTCACTCCTCCAGGATCCTCAGGATTAGTGCATCCGGAGCCAACCATAGCGTACAACTCTGGGCTCCCATCTTTCCAGCATTTGGGGTCTGCGGGATTGCACTTATCTGGATCTCAAGGATTGTGACAATCGTCAATTTCAGGTTAACTCCGTTAACTAAACTCCGTCAATTCAAACTTAAGATCATTGAATCTATAACGCACACCTCACTACACTTAAACTAGGGTTTAAATGACGCTTGACAATTACTACATGTGTAGTCTTTCGGGAATTTGCACCAAAACGCAAACGAGTTGACGCAAACAATTGGTGAATAAACGAAAAACGTCAAAACAATAATTATGTGATAATTATGTGTTAGACTTATGTGTTATGTGATAACATTTGTATAAACGTTAACTCAATGTGCTAGAACTAGTTAATTAAGCTAGAAAAGTAACATTTGAAAGTTAGGGGACCAAAGTGTATTATATTATTATTATTATTAATATTAACCTAAACCCTAAACTCTCTTCTCTCTTCCTCTCATACCCGACGGCAGCCTACCCCCCCTCTCCTTGCGATCGGCCCTCATACACACACATACTACCATTGTTTGATCTCATCTTTCACAATTGAAGCATCCTACACCCGATTATAGTCATCTTCTACCTTCCCCTTGCTTATTTTTGTGCTTTGGAAGGTATAATTATAAACCCTAGAATCTGGAAATTATATACATGATGTTCATATGTCTTGTTTTGATTGAAAGATATATTGATTGTTGAATTGATAGCTAGTATTGGTGTTATTGCATGTTAATCGTTTGTTTCTTTATTTTGAGTTCAAGTAAAACCCTAATCATGGATGTATTGTGTATTTGATGTGCATGGATAATGATTATGGTGTCTATAAGGTCATATGAACGGATTATGGTCCATAGATAGTTAATAGGTTGAGTTTTGTTGCAAACAGTTTCTGGACTGATTGTGTTGTTGATGTTCAATTGACTGTAACGGGGTGTAAATGTGAAAATTGGTTGAGATTATTGATACTACAGTAAACTAGGTTGAGTCTAGTTTCTAAAGAATATAAATTTGCAATTTTTGGACGTGTAAAAGTTAACCTTTATGATTTTACAAAAACGTTGTGCAAAGCTGAGTTGTTAGACCTGCTGTTAGGTTGTTTTGTAAATGTATCTCATGAACTACGAGACCAATTGGGTTGGTTCCACTTCTGGAAGTTGACTTGTTGAGTTAGGAACCTAACCCAAGTGGTCTTGCATTTGTTGGATTTTTTGTTTAACAGAAATTTCAAATAACATTCTGTTACGCATAAATTTGACTGTTATGAGTTTGCTGTGGTAAATCGATCATTGTGAAAAATATATATGGAATAAAAATACAACAAAATATGTTCTGGAAACCTAACACATACATTCTTTTGTGATGATTTTTGGTAAATTAATTGAGATGCTATGATCGGTGGAATAGACTAGTTTTACAAGTAGAATTCTGTCGTTAAGAAACTAGTTGCTGAATTTTGTAAAAGTTGCATGAAACATGGTAATTGCTAGCTACTTGTCGTGTTTTGACCAAATTGCCCTTGCGAGGAATAATTGCTAGTTAAGTGACCAAATTTCCTTGCGGGGGAATAATTGCTAGTTATGTGACCAAATTGCCCTTGCGGGGAATAATTGCTAGTTAATTGTTATGTGTGACCAAATTGCCCTCACGGGGAGTAATTGCTAGTGATGTACATTATTAATACATGACACGTAAATAATTGCTCACACATGTAATGTATCACAGATGTACTTGTTAAAGTCACACACGATTCACAAACGAAACACGAAACTTATTGTGTGCATAGGTATTATGTGCCGAGTCTAGAGACTCGATAATAGTTCTGACACTTAGAAAAATCTCTTTGTTGTTTTAGAACGCTAGAGAGAGTTTTTCTGTGACGCGCATCATTTGGTGATTTATTTTGGGAATTCTTCGCAAACAGTGAGTTTCACTTACCCCTTTAAACTGTTTTCAAACGCTTTTCACTTGGGGGAGATAACATACTCCGAAAAACGCATTTAAGATTTTGTTAGTAAATTATATATCACTTGTAAAGGCTAAGTGGCAAACGAAACAATTGAAGTCCTACACATCGAACCGGTTAATATTTGGATAATAGCGAGTCACTGTTGAGTAGTACTACTGGGTTTGACAAACCCCACCCAACGCTAAACTCAACTGGAGGTCGAGCGGGTGTAATTTTGGCTAACACGTACCATGGTCTGGATGACCTGGTGACAAGACACTTGATAAACAGTCAGCTTCGGTGTCGAACACTTAGTAATACTTGTTGTATAGGCTAGCTACCTATCGATATATAATTGATTTAACACTATCTGGTAACGCAAAACGCTGAACGCAAAACGCTGAACGCAAACGCTAAACGCTTTATTTTATATAAACTTGTGAACTCACCAACCTCGTGTTGACACTTTTAGTATGTTATTCTCAGGTAGCCGAGGCGGGCGCGCGGTATAGGATCATGCATGGTTTTTGAACATTCTGATATGCAAACATGTTTTTAACTATTATTACTTGGGTTTTTAAGTCGTCCTGCGTGACGTAACTTTTGTCTTTTGGTTTTTACGCTTCCGCACTTATTTTCATTTAAACGTTTTTATGGTTTGATTATAAATAATGATTCCGATCATGTTAGTTCACACCCTCTGACGGTAAAACTCCGTTAGTGGATTTTGAGTGTGTGACAGATTGGTATCAGAGCCATTGGTTATAGCGAACTAGAAGCTGCATGCATACTAGACTATAACCGCGGCGACCCATTAGTTATAATGATACGCACTGCATAGATTTGTGTAGTCTTTGTTATCTTATCTCTTTACCCCTTTCACTCATACGCGCGCATACACGGCTTACCTGTAGGGATGTTGACGCCACCATCATCACCATCCAATCCGATGACTCATGCTCATGGGAAGGAACCGCAATTACCTACCTCATCGCCACCCCGTGTAGTCCCGGAACTCGAAGCTCCTGCGCCGAAGAGGTATCGCTTATCCGGAGGCATGTATGAAAACGAAGTTAGTTGGGATTGGTACCCTAATATGATCAGGCGTATGGTTTATCGTGAACAAGTTCCCCCATTACCTCACCCGAACCATCCTGCTTACCCCAACACCCTACCACCCATAACCGAACCTGTAGAGCGTGTGCTCGCTGCTGTTGTTTCTTGTTTGGAGCGTGACGTGGGTTACATGCGCTATACGAGAGCTAACGTTTCCGGACTGTTAAAAGATGGAACCGAGACTAAGGAGGAAATTTCTCGCATGACAGCGGCCATGAAGGAAATGCAAGAGGCTAGTGATCAACAGATGAAGATCATGAGAAAGATGCAAGCCGAGATGATAGACTTGCAAGAACAACTCCAAGTAGCAAGGACTCGAACCGAGATAGCTTTAGAGCGTTGCGATGTCTTACAAATGCAACTTGCTCAGAACGCAGCCGAACCTTAGGCAGAGCCTGAGGCAGAACCTGAGGCAGAGCCTGAAGAGGAACCTGAAGAAGATCCCGAAGAGGAGCCTGAGGAGGATCCCGAGGAAGATCCCGAGGAAGAACCTGAAGAAGAACCGGAGGAAGAACCGGCTGAGGAGGAGGCACACTCAGAGGTGTCCTCAGATGATGACATCTAGTGATGATAACACCTAGATGGAGGGGTTGTCTCCATCCAAACTATTATTTTCTATGATTTTAAGGATTGGTTTTAAATACTTTGTAGAGAATACAATGGTTTTAATCATGAATTATTATTTGGATTAATATATGGTTGTGATGTGATGTTTGTT
Organism: Bidens hawaiensis; assembly: GCF_021521415.1. NCBI lineage: Eukaryota > Viridiplantae > Streptophyta > Magnoliopsida > Asterales > Asteraceae > Bidens > Bidens hawaiensis. The sequence goes on from NW_027491104.1 coordinate 336,540, forward strand.
TCTTATTTCTTTCTTACCTATCTTTTTATTACATGTATGGCGTGTTGCATATGAAAGAAAAATTCATGTTTAACATTTTATGCTGTGATTCTAGGAAATGGCAGGAAGAAACGCTGGACACGGACGTGGTAACATCAACCTGACTGCAGCAGAACTCCAAACTCTGCTGAATGACCACGCGGCGGCCGCTCTAGCCGCACATGTTCAGAACCAAGCTGGAGGTCCAATTGGAACGTGTACCTTCAAGAATTACCTTGACTGTAAGCCCAGTACGTTTAAGGGCACTGAGGGAGCTATAGGCTTCCTGCGTTGGGCTGAGAAGGCCGAATCGGCGTTTGAAATGTGTAATTGCCCCCTGCCAGTAGGGTCAAATTTGCTGCTGGAACACTTGAAGATTCTGCCCTCACTTGGTGGAATTCAAACGTGCAGATCCTTGGATTGGAACTGGCTAACGCTATGAAGTGGGAGGAGTTCAAAAACATGATGCGAGAAGAGTACTGTCCGAGAGAGGAGATTGCAAAGTTAGAGTCAGAGTTTTGGTCATTGAAGATGGTGGGTTCAGAAATCGAAGCCTACACTACCCGTTCTCACGAGTTAGCTGTGATGTGTCCACGGATGGTAGACCCGCCGAGTAAGAGGATTGAAATGTATATTGATGGGTTGGCACCGCAAATTCAGGGCATGGTGACGTCTTCCAGACCAGCCACGACTCAACAAGTGATCCGTTTAGCTCACAAACTGACGGATCAAGCTGTGACCCAAGGTGCGTTACCACCTAGGGGTTCAACCACTAAAGCCCGTGACAACCCGAGTACTGACAGCAACAGCAACAATAACCCGAGCAATGGAAAGAGAAAGTTTGACAACACCAGATCCTCATCCTCGAACCCTCCACAGAAACAACACTACCGTAAGCCCGAACTCACTCGGGGCTTCAACAATCAGGGTCACAATAACAATAACAACGGTAGCGGGTAGGGTTTGAGCGGCTATGCTGGGAAGCACCCGAAGTGCAACAGGTGTAACTATCATCATGCTGGCCCGTGTGACCTTGTCAAGTGTCTGAGATACGGAAAGATGGGTCACCAGGCAAAGGAATGTAGAAGAGACCTTGCGGCAAAGGGTGCTCCTAGACCACCTATGACGACGAAGGGATGTTTCGAATGTGGGCAGGAAGGTCATTTCAGGAAAGATTGTCCCAAGCTGAAATCGAACGATAACAATGGAGGTAATGGAAGTGGCAGTGTTGGTGGAAACAATGGTAAAGGAAGAGCTTTTGATATTGGGTCGGGTCAAGCCCGCAATGATCCATACGTGGTGACTGGTAAGTTCCCTGTGAACGATTGTTTTGCTTCGGTATTGTTTGACACTGGAGCTGATAGGAGTTTTGTGTCGAAAGCCTTTAGTCAACTCTTAGACTTAACTCCAACCCCGTTAGATGCTAAGTTTCCAGTAGAATTAGCCGACGGAAAGTCTGTAGAAACGACTCATGTACTTGCGGGATGTAAGTTAAAACTGTCAGGTCATGTTTTTGATATCGACCTTATTCCTTTTACGCTTGGTAGTTTCGATGTCGTGGTCGGCATGGACTGGTTATCCGAGAACCGAGCGGAGATTATATGTCACGACAAGATAGTCCACATTACTACCCCTTCCGGCGAGATCATTTCGATCCGAGGTGAGAGAAGCGGCATGACCACCAGCGTCATTACCCTCATGAAGGCGCATAAGTATCTACGAAAGGGTCATCCGGCAATTTTGGCGCAGATTGTTGAGAAACCAGCGGAGGAGAAACGAATTGAAGATATACCGATTGTGCGAGATTTTCCGGAAGTTTTCCCGGAGGATTTGCCCGGACTGCCTCCTATACGACAAGTCGAATTCCAAATTGAATTGACCCCCGGTGCAGCACCCATAGCACGAGCCCCGTATCGGCTCGCACCGGCGGAGCTGCAAGAACTGTCCACTCAGTTGCAAGATTTATTGGATAAAGGTTTTATCCGACCTAGCTCATCGCCATGGGGAGCCCCTGTCTTATTTGTCAGAAAGAAGGACGGGACTTTCCGCATGTGTATCGACTACCGGGAGTTGAACAAGGTGACGGTCAAGAACCGTTATCCTTTACCCCGGATTGATGATCTGTTTGACCAGCTCCAAGGATCGAGTTACTACTCGAAGATCGATCTGCGGTCTGGTTACCATCAACTAAGAGTACGCGAAGAAGATATTTCAAAGACGGCTTTCAGGACTCGGTATGGTCACTATGAGTTTTCAGTTATGCCTTTTGGCTTAACCAATGCACCAGCCATATTCATGGATCTCATGAATCGAGTATGCAAGGCGTACCTCGACAAGTTTGTGATTGTGTTTATTGATGATATCCTGGTCTATTCCAAGGACAAGGCAGATCATGAAGAACACTTGAGGGTAATTCTGGAATTATTGAAGAAGGAGCAACTGTACGCTAAGCTCTCGAAATGAGAATTTTGGCTTCGCGAGGTTCACTTTTTAGGACATGTGATCAACGAGAACGGAATCCATGTCGATCCCGGTAAGGTAGAGGCCATCAAAAACTGGGAAGCACCTAAGACTCCGACTGAGGTGCGGCAATTCCTAGGACTGGCCGGCTACTACCGGCGTTTCATCGAGGGATTTTCAAAGATTGCTCAACCCCTCACCACTTTGACTCACAAAGGCACTAAGTACAATTGGGGTGACGCACAAGAATCCGCTTTTCAACTGTTGAAAACCAAACTCTGTAGCGCCCCTATTCTAGCCCTACCCGAGGGAACAGAGAATTTTGAGGTACATTGTGACGTATCGATACAAGGTCTCGGTTGTGTGCTGATGCAACTCGAGAAGGTTATAGCTTATGCCTCTCGACAACTACGGGTTCACGAGAAGAACTACACGACCCATGACTTGGAACTCAGAGCTGTGGTGTTTGCCCTTAAGATATAGAGGCATTACTTGTACGGTACCAAGTTTACCATTTACACCGACCACAAGAGTCTCCAACATATCTACGATCAGAAGGAGCTGAACATGCTACAGCGTCGTTGGGTCGAGCTGATTAAGGATTATGATTGTGCCATCAAGTACCACCCTAAGGCCAATGTAGTGGCCGACGCCCTCAGCAGAAAAGAAACCGATAAACCCAGGCGAGTGCGAGCATTGCAACTCACGATTCATAACAACTTACCCGATCAGATTCGCGATGCCCAACTCGAAGCTTTGAAAGATGATAATCTTCCATCGGAACTCATGCGGGGCATGAACAAACAACTTGAAACCAAATCGGACGGGGTCCGATACTTTGAGAACCGGATTTGGGTTCCACGATACGGAGAGTTGAGAACTCTAGTGATGGACGAAGCACACAAGTCCCGATATTCTATCCACCCTGGCTCAGATAAAATGTAACATGACTTAAAGACACTTTACTGGTGGCCAAATATGAAAGCCGACATTGCCACCTACGTGAGCAAATGCTTGACTTGTGCCAGAGTCAAAATAGAATACCAGAAACCATCTGGCCTGCTACAGCAACCGGAACTTCCAATGTGGAAATGGGAACACATTTCAATGGATTTTACCACGGGATTACCTAAAACACCGACAGGATGCGATACCATCTGGGTGATCGTTGACCGGTTGACTAAATCGGCACACTTCTTAGCGATTAAGAAATCGGACAAAATGGAAAGATTGACTCGCGTCTACATGAAAGAAGTGGTGTCTAGACACGGAGTGCCTGTCTCAATCATTTCCGATCGAGACTCCCGTTTCACTTCGCACTTTTGGAAGTCACTACAAAGCGCACTAGGCACCCGTCTTGATATGAGCACAACATACCATCCTCAGACGGATGGGCAAAGCAAACGAACTATTCAAACCTTAGAGGACATGTTGCGTGCATGTGTATTGGATTTCGGAAAAAGTTGGGAACCTCACTTACCTTTGGTAGAATTCTCGTATAATAACAGCTACCACGCAAGTATTAAAGCAGCGCCGTTTGAAGCACTGTATGGACGGAAGTGTCGATCACCCCTCTGCTGGGCAGAGGTGGGTGACAGCCAAATCACTGGTCCAGAACTGGTACTCGAAACTTCGGAAAAGATTGTTCAAATCCGAAACCGCATGGCAGCAGCACGAGATCGCCAAAAGAGTTACGTCGACAAGCGCCGAAAACCTCTCGAATTTCAAGTGAATGACCAAGTATTACTCAAAGTCTCACCTTGGAAAGGTGTGGTTCGCTTTGGGAAGCGAAACAAACTCAACCCACGATACGTTGGTCCTTATCGGATAACTGAACGCATTGGTCCGGTGGCGTACCGACTGGACCTACCAACGAAACTCAGTGGCGTACACAATGTATTCCACGTATCCAATTTGAAGAAATGCCTATCTGATGAAACCCAAGTAGTCCCTTTGGATGAACTGCAAGTTGATGAACAGTTACGCTTCATTGAGGAACCAGTTGAGGTTTTGGATTGGGAAACCAAAACGCTCAAGCACAGCAAAATTCTAATTGTTAAGGTTTGTTGGAACTCGAGACGTGGACCGGAGTTCACGTGGGAACGCGAGGATCAAATGATGAAAAAGTATCCTCACCTTTCTGAAGGGCTGACCAAACACAGAAAACCGCGAAACCCGACAAACCGTCAGAAATCACCGGAGGTATGAATTAAATTTCGGGACGAAATTTTTTTCTACTAGGGGATGATATGACAAACTGAAATTTTTTCTTACTTTTTCAGACACTCAGCACAACTTGACTCAAATTTTCGGGATGAAAATTCTTTAACATGGGAATGATGTGACAATCGCCAATTTCAGGTTAACTCCGTTAACTCAACTCCGTCAATTAAAACTTAAGATCATTGAATCTATAACGCACACCTCACTACACTTAAACTAGGGTTTAAATGACGCTTGACAATTACTACATGTGTAGTCTTTCGGGAATTTGCACCGAAATGCAAACGAGTTGACGCAAACAATTGGTGAATAAACGAAAAACGTCAAAACAATAAATATGTGATAATTATGTGTTAGACTTATGTGTTATGTGATAACATTTGTATAAACGTTAACTCAATGTGCTAGAACTAGTTAATTAAGCTAGAAAAGTAACATTTGAAAGTTAAGGGACCAAAGTGTATTATATTATTATTATTATTAATATTAACCTAAACCCTAAACTCTCTTCTCTCTTCCTCTCATACCCGACGGCAGCCTACCCCCCCCTCTCCTTGCGATCGGCCCTCGTACACACACATACTACCATTGTTTGATCTCATCTTTCACAATTGAAGCATCCTACACCCGATTCTAGTCATCTTCTACCTTCCCCTTGCTTATTTTTGTGCTTTGGAAGGTATAATTATAAACCCAAGAATCTGGAAATTATATACATGATGTTCATATGTCTTGTTTTGGTTGAAAGATGTATTGATTGTTGAATTGATAGCTAGTATTGGTGTTATTGCATGTTAATCGTTTGTTTCTTGATTTTGAGTTCAAGTAAAACCCTAATCATGGATGTAATGTGTATTTGATGTGCATGGATAAAGATTATGGTGTCTATAAGGTCATATGAACGGATTATGGTCCATAGATAGTTAATAGGTTGAGTTTTGTTGCAAACAGTTTCTGAACAGATTGTGTTGTTGATGTTCAATTGACTGTAACAGGGTGTAAATTTGAAAATTGGTTGAGATTATTGAAACTACAGTAAACTAGGTTGAGTCTAGTTTCTAAAGAATATAAATTTGCAATTTTTGGACGTGTAAAAGTTAACCTTTATGATTTTACAAAAACGTTGTGCAAAGCTGAGTTGTTAGACCTGCTGTTAGGTTGTTTTGTAAATGTATCTCATGAACTACGAGACAAATTGGGTTGGTTCCACTTCTGGAAGTTGACTTGTTGAGTTAGGAACCTAACCCAAGTGGTCTTGCATTTGTTGGATTTTTCGTTTAACAGGAATTTCAAATAACATTCTGTTGCGCATAAATTTGACTGTTATGAGTTTGCTGTGGTAAATCGATCATTGTGAAAAATATATATGGAATTAAAATACAACAAAATATGTTCTGGAAACCTAACACATACATTCTTTTGTGATGATTTTTGGTAAATTAATTGAGATGCTATGATCGGTGGAATAGACTAGTTTTACAAGTAGAATTCTGTCGTTAAGAAACTAGTTGCTGAATTTTGTAAAAGTTGCATGAAACATGGTAATTGCTAGCTACTTGTCGTGTTTTGACCAAATTGCCCTTGCGGGGAATAATTGCTAGTTAAGTGACCAAATTGCCCTTGCGGGGAATAATTGCTAGTTAATTGTTATGTGTGACCAAATTGCCCTCACGGGGAGTAATTGCTAGTGATGTACATTATTAATACATGACACGTAAATAATTGCTCACACATGTAATGTATCACAAATGTACTTGTTAAAGTCACACACGATTCACAAACGAAACACGAAACATATTGTGTGCATAGGTATTATGTGCCGAGTCTAGAGACTCGATAATAGTTCCGACACTTAGAAAAATCTCTTTGTTGTTTTAGAACGCTAGAGAGAGTTTTTCTGTGACGCGCATCCTTTGGTGATTTATTTTGGGAATTCTTCGCAAACAGTGAGTTTCACTTACCCCTTTAAACTGTTTTCAAACGCTTTTCACTTAGGGGAGATAACATACTCCGAAAAACGCATTTAAGATTTTGTTAGTAAATTATATATCACTTGTAAAGGCTAAGTGGCAAACGAAACAATTGAAGTCCTACACATCGAACCAGTTAATATTTGGATAATAGCGAGTCACTGTTGAGTAGTACTACTGGGTTTGACAAACCCCACCCAATGCTAAACTCGACTGGAGGTCGAGCGGGTGTAATTTTGGCTAACACGTACCATGGTCTGGATGACCTGGTGACAAGGCACTTGATAAACAGTCAGCTTCGGTGTCGAACACTTAGTAATACTTGTTGTATAGGCTAGCTACCTATCGATATATAATTGATTTAACACTATCTGGTAACGCAAAACGCTGAACGCAAAACGCTGAACGCAAACGCTAAACGCTTTATTTTATATAAACTTGTGAACTCACCAACCTCGTGTTGACACTTTTAGTATGTTATTCTCAGGTAGCCTAGGCGGGCACGCGGTATAGGATCATGCATGGTTTTTGAACATTCTGATTTGCAAACATGTTTTTAACTATTATTACTTGGGTTTTTAAGTCGTCCTGCGTGACGTAACTTTTGTCTTTTGGTTTTTACGCTTCCACACTTATTTTCATTTAAACGTTTTTATGGTTTGATTATAACTAATGATTCCGATCCTGTTAGTTCACACCCTCTGACGGTAAAACTCCGTTAGTGGATTTTGAGGGTGTGACAAGGATACCCGTATTCATCATCCGCTGGGCCTTTTCAACATCTAGGATCCTCAGGATTGTCACAGCTGGGAGGATCCTCAGGATTGCTTCGACAGTCTGGATCCTCAGGATTGTTTCAACAGTCTGGATCCTCTGGATTGTTCCAACAGTCCGGATCCTCAGGATTGTTCCATCAGGCTGGTCCTTGTCAGCAGGCGGCATCTTCAGGATTAGCTCAAACTCAGCAGCCATCGGGATCCTCTGATGTGCACCAGGTAGACTTTATCCCGATGCAAGCTAACACTCCAACTGCTCCACTTACCTATCCTGGAAATACTATGTTTGGGAATACGAGCTACAACGCCCAGACCGTTCCTCAGAATGTTAACCGGGGTAACTCTTTCAATACGATTTCATTTAATGCTAATCAAGGATTTTTGCAGGATGCAGGCATAAGTCCGGGCTTAGCCCGAGAATTGCAGAAACTTAAGGACATGATATTGAATGTCCCCGCGTAATCCGTCCCATAGCTGAAGTTCTCACTGATAGTCACAGGATATCCCGGTTTGTGCCATCGATTAGCGACGTACATATCCCAAAACGATTTCAAACTCCGAACATGAAGCTGTATGATGGCTCGACGGATCCCGAGGAACACGTCGCACAATATAGAGAACGTATGGAGGTCAATCCAATCCCTAGGGAAATCAAAGAGGCATGTCTTTGCAAAGGGTTTGGATCCACCTTGACCGGAGCAGCCATGAAATGGCTACTGAGTATTCCTCCTAACACTAACAACTATTTTTCTCATTTAGTTAACCTGTTTAATAACCAATTTTCTTGCAGTAGAACTTTTGAGAAAATGACAGGTGATCTGTATAGGGTTACCCAGAATCCTGGGGAATCCTTAAGAGATTTTATTACCAGGTTTAGTAAGGAGTCGTTGGAAATCCCGAATCTAAACACAGTTTCAGCAGTAGAAGCTCTCAAGTTGGGGTTAGAAAAAGGCTTCTCTTTCTATGATGGTCTCGTTATGACTCCATGCAGGTCATTAGACGAAGCAAGAAGCTGGGATTTAATGTTTATCAGGCTAGAAGACGACAAGAAAAACTCCAAAGTCGATATCTTGAAGTATGACCAGACGAACACGAAATCCGAATCTCCGGGAAAATCGTATCGAGCGAAGCCTTACTACAAGCCTGATAACCCCAGGATTAATGCAGTAGATGAGGAAAATGATGAAGAATATCCTAAGATCTCTGAATATTGTTTTTCTGTTGATATTGGTGGATTAATGTGTGCTATGCAGGATTTAGGTGAGAAAGCCAGGTGGCCAAGGAAAATGGAGAGACCAGGAGCCTGGAAAGATAAATCAAAATGGTGTGCTTTCCACAAAGACTTTGGGCACCTTACCGATGATTGCATGCACTCAGAAGGGAGATCAGCTATCTTCTCAGCAAGGGCCACTTGAAAGAGCTACTTGGCAAGAAGAAGGGAAGAGAGCAGGATCCTGAGAAAATTCCTGAAAAGCCGACTCCTCCACCAACAGATGCGAGAACAATCATGTTCATATCCGGAGGATCCGACATATGTGGAACCTCTTATTCTGCTGCAAAGAGAAATGCTGACCAAAGAAAGTTAGAAGTGGCTGACCGGCCAACAAAGACATCTATTCTCACTAAAGAGAGGATTATATCCTTCGATGAAAGTGATAGAGTGGATGTTCAGGATCCTCATCATGATAGTTTGGTAATAACTTTATATGTGGCTAACCATTATGTTCGCAGGATCCTCATAGATGGTGGAAGCTCTGTCAACATTATTCAATTAGACGTGCTGAAAAAGATGAATATTCCTGAGGATGAGATCATTCCCAGTTCCTCAGTATTGATTAGATTCAGTGAAGAAACTAAGAATACTATTGGGGAGATTAAGCTCCAAATATATGTTGAAGGGGTAAATAAAATGCAAAAATTTTGTGTTATTGACTGTTTGTCTTGTTACAATATTACATTAGGCAGGCCCTGGATACACGAGATGAAAGTAGTTCCCTCCACTTATCACCAATGTGTGAAACTCCCAAGTCCGTGGGGAGTTATCAAAATCATCAGTGACCAACAAGACGCAAAGAATTGCTACACGTCTTCCATGAAGTGTACTGCCAAACCCCAGCAAGCGTAGAAATTATAGAAGCCAGAACGATGCGTAATGGAGGCTAGGGAAAAAGAAATTAAAGAAGTATCTCTTTATCCCGAGGATCCTGAAGTTAAAATGCTGATAGGAACTAGCATTCCTGAGGATATTGAGTCAAAATTGCTCGATTTCCTCAAGTCAAGACTGTCAACATTTGCATGGAAACATGAAGATATGACAGGTATTTCCAAAGATATTATAACACATAAACTTGGAATTGATAATTCTTTCAGGCCAATCCATCAAAAAAGAAGAAAGTTTGCACCTGAAAGAAATATAATTATTCAAGAAGAAGTAGAAAGACTCTTGAAGGCAAAAATGATTAGGGAAGTTCAATATCCCTGATGGTTAGAAAATGTTGTGGTTGTACAGAAAAAGAATGGAAAATGGAGAGTTTGTGTAGATTTCACATACTTGAATAAGGCTTGTCCCAAAGATCCATTCCCTCTACCACACATCGATTCAATGGTGGATGCTACAGCCGGCCACGAGATGCTGACATTTATGGACGCATCCTCAGGATTTCAGCAAATCCAGATGGACGCATCCTCAGATCAAGAAGATACGGCCTTCATGACTCCCACAGGTATTTATTATTATATTGCTATGCCCTTTGGACTTAGAAATGCAGGTGCAACCTATTAGAGGTTAGTTAACATGATGTTCAAAGAGCAAATGGGGGACACAATGGAGGCCTATATTGATGATATGGTGGTGAAGTCCAAGAAAGCTGAAGATCACCTTCAAGATCTCGAGACAGCATTTGATATCCTCGACAAATACAACATGAAGCTGAATCCTTCGAAATGCCATTTCGGAGTGAAGGATGGCAAATTCTTGGGATATATGGTCACCAAAAGGGGGATAGAGGCGAGTCCAGCGCAGATACAAGCTATCCTAAATCTGAAATCCCTAGAATTGGTCAAAGATGTTCAAAGGCTAACCGGCAGGATAGCGGCGCTCAACAGATTCATATCCAAATCCTCAGAAAAGTGCAAAGAATTTTATGATATCCTGAAGAAAAACAAGAGGTTCGAGTGGACCAGTAAGCATAAGGAAGCTTTAGCATCCTTAAAAGCTTATCTTTCTTCTGCTCCTCTACTGGTAAAACCCGAGGAAGGTGAATCTCTATCTCTATATCTTGCTGTATCAAATAATGCTATAAGTGCAGTTTTGGCTAAGGATCTCGAAGGTTAACAGCACCCATATATTATGTAAGTAAAAGTCTTTTGGATGCTAACACCAGGTATTCTTATCTTGAGAAATTAATTTTACCCCTTATTATGGCATCTACCAAACTTAGACATTATTTTGAAACTCACCCTATATGTGTTAAAACTAACTATCCAATTAAGTTTGTTTTGAGAAAACCAGAAATGTCAGGTAGAATGGCAAAATGGGCAGTAAAGCTAAGTGCATATGATATAACATATGAACCTAGGACTGCTATCAAATCCCAGGCATTAGCAGATTTTGTGGCTGATTTCACCAGCAAACTTAAAGAAAAGGCAAACTTGGAAGTCCAACAACTTGAAGAAACCAAAGATAAATGGACTCTATACACTGATGGTGCTTCAAATGTTAGAGGAATAGGTCTCAGGATTCTGCTGAAATTGCCACAGGGGGACATTATACCTCAATCCATATCCTGCGGATTTCAAGCCACAAATAATGAGGCAGAATATGAAGCTTTGATAGCAGGATTACAACTAGCAATCGACATGAAAATCAGGTTTATTCAAGTACATGTTGATTCATTGTTATTAACTAATCATTTTAATGGTTCATATACTGTTAGAGGAGAAAGACTAATGAAATATCTAGAGCTAGTAAAAAAACTAGCAAAGTGTTTCGAAATGTTTGATATTTCGCAGGTACCTAGGGAAGAGAATGTTGAAGCAGACGCCCTAGCATATTTGTCTTCATCATTCAGGATACCAGAAGGTGCCAAGATCCCTATCGTACATATCCTGAGCCCAGCAATAGAAGAGCAAGGTGTCAATGAAATATCAAAAGATGGCGAAGATTTGGGAGCCAAGAATCTCGAGAATAGTGAAAATTTATATTAAGGATGGGGTTATCCCCAAGGATGAAAACCCAAGAGCTTTTCGCACAAAGGTAATCCCATATACTATAATGAATGATATATTATACAGAAAATCTCTTGCAGGACCATATCTTAGGCAAGGTTGCAAAAGTCGCTAGGCGGTCCCTAGGCGGCCGACCCCCGTGGAGGGAGTACTCGGAGTATTCGGGGAGTACTCGGAGAGTACTTGGACATTATAAATATAAAGAAAATTAGATTTTGGGTAATATATATATTTCAAATATCATAAGTTTATTAATATTTATAACAAAATAAATGGATATCAATATAAATAAGAGAAATACATTTTTAAACACTAAATTATTCTAAAAAATGTTAAATCATTATTTAAAAATAATGATATTCGTTCTTTAATACTATAGAAATACGAATTATGTTGTACTTTTTAAGTCAAAATAGACCCAAGTTAACCGACTAGATGTGATTCAGTCTAATGTTGACCACCTTTGACCAATTTTTAGCAACTAGGCGAAGTTAAAGAAACTCCCCTCGGCACCATACCTTGTAGCGAGTACTCAGAGAGTACACGGCCTTGTAGACCTACTTTTACAACATTGATCTTAGGTGCTTGGAGAAAGCAGAAGCTCAAGAAGTTCTTCAAGATATCCATGATGGAGATTGTGGGAACCACACTGGGGCAGAGCTCTATTCTCCAAAATCCTGAGGACAGGGTACTTCTGGCCAATGATGAAGAGGGATGCTATGAATTATTCTCAGAAATGTGATGCATGCCTGAGACATAACAACATTTTGCACCAGCCAGCAGAACCATTATTTCTTATTATATCCCCTTGGCCTTTCATGAAATGGGGGATGGATATCGTGGGGAAACTGCCAAGAGCTCCAGGAGGAAAAGTCTTTATGTTGGCTATGACAGCTTATTTCTCAAATTGGATTGAAGCGGAAGCCTTTGTTCAAGTCAGAGAAAAAGAAGTTATCTCATTTATCAAGCGCAATATCCTGACAAGATTTGGGATCCCGGCAGAGATAGCATGTGACAAGGGATCGCAATTCATCGGCAAGAGAACAACCAACTTTTGTGCCAGTTGGGGAATCAAGATGATCACACCAACACCAGTCCACCCTCAGGCTAATGGACAGGCCGAATCAAGCAACAAAATCATCATCAATAACCTGAAGAAAAAGTTGGGGTCTAAGAAAGGAAAATGGGCCGAGGAACTTCCTTTAGTTCTTTAGGCAGATAGAAACACTTCGAAAAATGCTACTGGTCAGACTCCTTTCTCATTAGTGTTTGGAGTTGAAGCAGTTATCCCCACAGAGATGGTTATCCCAACGGCCAGAATCATTCATCAAAATCCCAAAGATAACACTCGAAGCCTACTTGAAGATCTAGATGCAGTAGAAGAACTCCGGGATTTGGCAAAAATTAGAATGGCTTCTTATCAACAGAAGATAGAAAAGTCCTACAACAAGAATATTAGAGTTCGAAGGTTTCAAGAAGGCGATTTGGTTCTCCGAAAAGCTTTTCAGAATACTATCAATCCTACGGATGGCAAGCTCGCACCAAAGTGGGAAGGTCCCTACCTAATCGATTCAGAAGCAGGAAAGGGGGCATACAAATTATCTACTTTGGATGGTGACCTACTACCAAGGGCTTGGAATGCTATTCATCTCAAAAAATATTTCATGTAAGATTTCTATCCCGAGGATAACTGTTATACTAAACAGTTAAGGTATGTATTCAAACTTAAACTTTTATTCATTTTTTTTTATTATTATTCTTCAAACAAGATACTGACTTAAGCATCGGAGGGGTGTTAGCAAGGTTAACACCCACCCCTCACTTAGAGTTGACTGTTTTGTAGATTAACTTGGGCCTTCGTCGCCAGCTTATCCTTAAGGTATAAGGGGTTTTCACCTCTTCTAAGGTTTAAGGGATCTTCATCTCTTCTTAAGTCGCCTGTAGAGCACGTATATTCAGCCTTAGTTTGAGAGGCGGGGCCGGCACATGAAATATAGTGACTTGTTACCTCGTTATCCTAGGCTAATGGTTTGGATCTGGAGGTTCAAGGGATCTTCATCTCTTCTCAAGACGCCTGTAGCCCATGATTTATTCGGCCTTAGTTTGAGAGGCGGGGCCAGCACATGAAATATAGTGACTTGTTACCTCGTTATCCTCGGCTAATGGTTTGAATCATAAGTTTATGGTAGATGTACCATAATCTAAGGTTAAAGAGATTTACATCTCTTCTAAAGGGCCTTGACGCCAGTTCATTCTTAAGGTTTAAGAGATTTACATCTCTTCTAAAGGGCATTGTCGCCAGAATTTCTAAGAATATTTTCAAAATAATGCTAATATTACAATCATATTGTTATATTCCCAGGATTAGAAGAATATCCCAAACGATGATTTTATTTCAAAGATAAGACGGCCTGAACAGTTTTCAGGGTTACTGATACACGGTTCTGGTATGATTTACTATTTACAAATATTTCGTTTATCATTTTATTTAAAGCTTATGACTTAATATTGGTTTATTGGTAAATTTAAACTATTACTAAGGGATTTTTTATGAAACTTAGATTTTTCTAAAAACGGAAAAAATGAAAGCATGCCAATATAAGTCATAAAAAGTTATACTAATATTATTATGCAGAAAAAGATAGTCCGGGTTTCACTCAAAACAGAGCCCATCCACCCGAACTATCATAATTGTTTTTAGTGCAGAAAGTAAAAAGCAGTTTGGGCTTCGTCCTGAACCAGGATCCCTCCACCCAAACCATTATCCTTAGCATACTACATTATCCATACACCACCAAAATAGAAATTGTTCAGAACAACCATTCAAAACACATAAAAACAACCTGGAAACCAGGTTCAAGCTTTTCCACCTTCAGCATCATCACCTTTCTTCTTCTCAAATTCCGTCGCCTCCCCAACCACAGTCTCCTTTACATCTTCACCAGCTCCAGCATCCTTGATCACCTCAGAAGTCCCAGCCGTCTCACCCTCTTCAATATTTTCCCCTCTTAGCACCTTGAGCTTTTTCTTCCAAGCTCTAGAATTCCAAGACTCCATCACATGACCCTTCGCTTGTACTTCCTTGGACATCTTGATCATGTACTCCAGAATGCTAGCAGCTGCACACTTCTTAGCATCTTCAAGAAACTCATTTTTCTCTGACTCAAATGAGGCTTTGAGATCCGAAATCTCTTTGTCCTTCTTTTTGAGCAGTAAGTCCTTGATGCTAACAGCTTTCAGGAGATCGGCGAGCTTGGCTTCGGCCTCTTTCTTGGACAATTCAGCATCTTGGGATATCTGACGTTAGCAAGAGCTTGAAGCTTCTCTACAGCATCGTAGGTGGTCATATCAGCAAAGGGCTCAGTTTCAGCCGAAGTGGTGGCTTTCCTCTTCTTTTGTGCAACACCTTTTTGGCGAGTAGTTGGAATTCTCACCGAAGGGGAAAGTGTCTTGGAATGTTCTTGCTTCACCACAGGCCTATCCTCAATAAAATCATCCAAAACCACCAAGCTAAAAGACTTTGGCTTCGGCATTCATACACAATAATTTATCAAGTTATTTTCAAAATAACGAAATCCCTAGAAATCCTAAAATCCCCAAAACACTTACCAGAGGTCATACTCTCAGCAGGTTTCTCAGCAATCACACTCGTTTCTCCTGTTTCTTCCTCTAACCAAAACTCCCTTTCCTCTGCTGGAATCTTGAACAACTCTTTGAGCCTTTTCTTCGTGTCCTTCCTAAGCTTTATCAAATCTTCAAATACAACTGCCGAAAAACAAAACCATATAAGAATAAATCATTTACAAAAAGAAGCTTTATCCTACAAATCTCCTACCCTTATGAACCCATTTAGTAGGCAAGCTAAACCCATCAGGAATAGAATCCCGACGAACGAAAAAGAAGTGTTTTTTCCAATCAGGATCGCTACCAGACACCTTGGGAATCATGTAAAGACGACTGGACTTAGATTGGAGGCAATAGCGAAAGGATCCATGGGTTCGAAGGTTGTAAGTTGCGGCTATCTCGGGCACACCTATGGACAACCCATGGGTTTTGTTCAAACGATCTACTATAGCCAAAACCCTCCACACCATTGGCATGACTTGCCAATACGAGAATCCGGTTACGTCAAAGAACTCTTGGATGAGAGGGGAAAATGGGTATGAAAGGCCAATCGAAAAGGGATAATAGAAGAAGCACACCCAGGTTTTTGAAGAAAAATCGGCTTTGGTTTTGGGGTCATACGGCCTAATGATGGCTTCGACAGGTAATAAACCCGATTATTTCAGAAACCTAATATCTAAATCTTTGAACAGGCATTGATCTTCATCGGTCGCCGGGATGAGACCTTGGTCAACAAAATGGTCTGAGGTCGCGAAAGAGAAAGGATTGGGGGCACGAGGGGTTCTTTTCCTCATCTTCGGTATGGATCGAAAGAAAAATTTCAAGAAAATAAAGAAGATGGGAGATGGAAACTAACCTGGTTATGGATCGGTGGAAGAGGATTGTGGTGTAGAAGAAGGAAATGGCTTTAATTATAACCTAGAAGGACGGTTGTAGAGTCTCCTTGATTCCCGCGCACGTCACTTCACATTTCAGAGATATTATTGCTTTTGAAATTTGAAATTTTTACAGC
Source organism: Bidens hawaiensis (assembly GCF_021521415.1). Taxonomy (NCBI): domain Eukaryota; kingdom Viridiplantae; phylum Streptophyta; class Magnoliopsida; order Asterales; family Asteraceae; genus Bidens; species Bidens hawaiensis. The sequence goes on from NW_027491104.1 coordinate 352,850, forward strand.
TGTCACGTAGTAAAAATTGGGGGCAATTGTTGGGTGCAGATTTTTATCCTCGGAATTGAGCTTAACTTAGGGATGTTGACTCAAACGGTTATTCTGAGGAAGGTACGTTGACTAATTCAATTGTCCTATATTATCTAACTGTTTTGCAGATAAGATCACGTGTTAAATATGTTTATGAGAACGTGGATTGCAACAAAATGCTATTTGAACTTCGTCAACTAACAACGTGGGCAGTAACGGCTTGTTGAAGAAGTAGTCTAGGGTTTCCGGATATTTCGGGATAACAGTTGTAATCTCTTATTATATATTGAGCTGATAATATCGATAGGTCACACACACTTTCACTCATCTAGCTTACTAGCAATCACTGTAACACTTAGCTCTCGATATTATATCAGTTCCAACCTCTGTAATCACCCGTTTTTGATATTAATAATCTTGACGGTGATAGTTTTCACCGTTCGGGGGTTTTTTGTGCCGGATATTATAATAATCACGCGTAATTCGACCAAAAGTTAGGCTCATAATCTTTAACCGAAGGTATTCGACTAAAGATTAAGTTGTAAACTCTTGACCGAAATGAAGACTATTATATTCAAGGGTTTTTTCCCTCGTAGTCATATCCTCGTGTTCAATCTTTTTACCATTTAGCACCTAGCCTCACGCACGAGTTTGATCAAAAGTTAGTTCATTAATTTTTGACCGAAACAGCTGGATTAGGTGAATTTGATGACGATGATTGACCGAGGGTGGATGAGAACATTTGAAAGTTTCCTTATGGTGGTAGTTGAGAGGGCTTGAATAGAGAGAAGCTATCTTGAGACACGAGAGCACTGTTAAAAGCAACATTATATCCAGCAGCGCTATAAGAATAGGCATGATTTATTGCCTGCTGTTTATCATCAATATCGCAGGCCTTAATAGTTGCAATCATTTCAGTCATGCTCATTCTGTTAAGATCTTTGGTCTTTTTAATGACTGCAACATGCATGTCCCAATTCTTTGGCAGAGAATTCACCAACTTGTTGTTAATCTCTGAGGTTTGTAGAAAGATTCCTGCAGTTCTCATTTCAGTTACAAGGGATATAAACCTTTGAAGCTGGGATTCCAGTGTCTCTCCCAGAACATGATTAAACATATTAAACTTCTGACGCGGCAGATCTTGACGACTTCTTTTCATATCCTCATTTCCCTCATAAACTTCTATCAGCGTTGAACATAACTCTTTAGCTGATTGGAGTTCTCTAAACTGAAGCGCAATCTCGGGTGTGAGTGCCATAGTTAGAGTTGAAAGAGCTTTCTCATCTTCTTCGACCTTTTCAAAGTCAGCATCATCATATTGAGCAATTGGTTTTATAAGGACCTCGGTTGATCCATCCTTTTGGTAGGTGATTCTTTGAGGTTCTCTCACGATGCTTTTCCAAATTTTTGAGTCTTTCATCTTGGCATAGTGTTCAAAATGGAATTTCCATTCATTGAACCCTTTCGGGGGATAATAAACTAGGTACACGAGTAGCAGTACCCATGATTGAATCAAGTTCTTGGTGAAGTGACGAGTTGGTTGAATTGCTGCCATTTGTTAACTGGGGCATTTTAATTTGATTACAGATTGTTTTAGATCCAATTAAAGATTAAGTCCAACAAAATAAGCCCAAATCAACAGACTGGGCTGAGCACACTCAAACTCGTAGGCCGAGAACCAAGGTAAAGACCAAATTTGACCGAGAACCACAGATAGCCGAGAACAGTTGTTGACAGAGAACAAAAGCTGATCGAGAACACTCTTTGGCCGAAAACAAGGGTTGACCGAAAACACCAACGTTGACCAATTCTTTAATCGAAAACCACATTTGGCCGAGAACTCAAAGTGCTGATAAGCTGTTTGACCGAAAACTAGGTATTTTGACCAAATCAATTAACCGAAATCTTTGATTTTGAGCAGATTTCAGCCGAAAACTAATTGTAGCCGAAAACCAATGTTTTAATGGAACTGATCTTGGCCGAATACTCCAAACTTTCCAGTTTTTGTTGCAACAAACTTTCGAGAAATTTTGATGTTTGATTTGTTTCCAAATCAAAGTCAATCTTTACCCAAAAACAATTCAATTTTCTTCTCCGATCAAATTACTCGCTCGAAAAACGCAAAGGGCTACCCAACCTTAATATCTTTGAATCATTGATATCACAATAACGTGCCTGAATTCGTCAAAGGCTATGATACCAATTGTAAGTCCCGAATCTGGATCACTACAAATTGATATCAACCTAACGAGTATTGGTGTGGAATACCAACACTCGGTGATTCAAGAACTCAAACACGAACAAGTAAATACACGGAACTGCTTCAAAACACACGTATATTATTGAATACGTCAGGTGCTTAAGCACTTACAATACTTGATAAGAATAGGAATGAACAACCTTAACCCTATACATCACATCTCTATATATAGGCATAACAACCAATAGGCCGGCCCAAACACCAAAATCCCATCGAGAACACATGAGTGTTCTCGGTTTACACATACACCCAAAAACCCAAGCCCAAACAACTATAACTAAGTGCAAACAAGCTCAAACCACAAAACTAGGCCCAACAAATTTGAATTAAGCTCTACTTAAAGGAGCTTAATGTTGTGAATAATCTTGATCGGGTCAGCGGGTCAAATGTATCAGCAGATTGTAGGTCAAAATACTAAATGGTCCAGGGGTATCGGCATGTTATTCATAGTTTTTTTAATAGGTTCGCGGGACTTGTTTATCAAGTCCGAGTCTTTAGGTGGTTTTTAGCGGCTTACGTTAATTGTTTAGCTATTTAAGAGTTATTTACTTTTCTTAATTGTAGCCCCTTTATCGAATACAACAAGGTTTTGTTATATCTGCCTATTATCTTCACATACGTGTGTTTTGTGTGCGTAATTAAATTAAGGGGCCTGAACCAACACTTATATCCGAGCTCGAGCCTATATTTGAATTGATATACCGAGCGACTGTGTGACCAAATTCAAGAGTCATGAAGACTGATTTTTTTTATCCCCATAGAACGGAAATATGAATATATATATTAAAGCTCAATAAAATGATTTTTAATTCATATTCTTTATAAACTCAACCAAATTATTTTAATTGAACACTAAGTGTTATATGTGTAACTAGTTATTTAGCCTCCTATTTTTCTCATTGTAAATGCAGATAAGGAATCTTTATCTTATCGTGGCGGATCTAGAAAAATACGTCAGGGTAACCCAAAACAAATTAGTCCTGGAGCCGTCGATTTCCCGTTGGGGGGGGGGGGGTGGGGGGCTGAGTTGTTGATTTATCCCTAAATGTTAAAAACAAAATCGGGTAGGTTCGTGTTACATAATGAATAGATAAAAATCCAATTTTCTAATAAATAATAAAAACATGTCTATTATAATTATAAATTCATAATAAAATAAAATATTTTAGCACTAGTCTCTCAGAGTTTTCATAACAATACACGGGTATGCCAAAAACATTTTATCAAGTATCTTATGCTTACTTTTTCGTCTATTTTTCGTTAATTGGTTTACGCTAATTGATGTGTGGGTAAAAGTGCATGCCTTAAGTGTTTTATATTGTGTGTTTTACTTGTTTATATGTATCGAACACAAATACTCTGATAGGTTTTATGTTTACAGGTGTGCAGAGCTTAACGAAGCTTAATGAAGCTTAAAGAAGCTAATTTGGAGCATTCATGATGGAGCGGAAATGAAAGTGATGATCCATGAGAAGATAGAGAATTGAAATACGAAGACGTGGCCGCAAACGGGGAGGAAAACGGAGTTGAGCCGAAGATTTTATGAAGAAAACAGTTTTGGCCCAGCATGACCGTAAGGCAGTCTCTTCAAATCGTAGCTTATAGTCTGACCGTAGCTTACGGTCTGGTCTGACGGAAAAAAGGATTTTGGTGATTTTTCTTCCATATTTAAGCCCAAAAAACCCTAGGGTCGATGCGATTCATTCATTATCAGTTTGGGGACTTCTTGGAGGCCATCAAACACCATCATAACTCATTCTAATAAGAAGATTGATCCATGAACACCTTCTCCAACATCATAATCAAGAACATGAAGATCAAGATGCAAGGCTAAAGGCTTCATAACCATCTCCGGGTGTAGGGTTGAGTGGCATAATTAGGTTTTGATATTCTACACTTTAAACTTTGGATTTGTAATTGATTAATCATTCGGTTGATCAATTCTTTGTGTTTGCTTTTGTGCTTAAACAGTTTTTATATATTGAGTTCTTAATCTTTTGTCAGTTATATGGTCATCAACAATTAGGATTAAGTTCTTTCGTCATTGACCCGTTTATCATTAACCATATTATTGATTTTGTGTTTCAATAAGTAAAACCAATTGACCCGTTTATCTTTACCGACAAAACAATGTCATTCATTATCTTTATAACATATCATAATCACACATGGCTATTAGAATCCCGAAAGTTAGACGATATATCAAAGGTATGCAATAAAAGTAAGATTAATCAATGAGTGAAGAGTAATCCTACTATACTATTAAAACAAATTAGCTTGGTGCCACATGTCGTTTGCGACGATTGCCTTTCCTTCCAAAATTATCTTTCACTTCTCTATTTTTCTTACCAATTAAATAAATCAAAAATAAATTTTATTCCTAATAATTATAATACTTAATGTATTCATTTAGTTCAATATACCGGTTTCTAATTTTAGATTTTAACTACTTTTTTATTTTGAGAGTTACATATAATTTGTAACTAACAATCACTTAAAATATAAACAAATTCATCATGTAGATTGTTATTTTTTCTTAATGTTCACATCTAATTAGTTAAAATTGGACCAAATTCATCAATAAATGTAATTTCATTTAAGTTTTTCGTTCAAATTATCATCAAAATTTATGGTAAGTAGATTTTATTTATTTATAATGAACAATAATTTTGTTTTACATATGTCATTATTAACAAAAATCTCGGTCATTCTTTTTAATTCTTAATAAATATAGTTGAAAATTAATTTTTCAACCTACTCAATATTATATAAAATACACCATATACTATAGTATATTGATTTGGTCAAACAAATTGAACAATCATAATGATTATTTCAAAAAAGGAAACTTAATTTATGCAAATTAAAATTCAAACAAACTTTTCGTAACTTATTGAATTATTATTTATATAGAAAGAACATAATTTATGTTAACCATAGAAACTTGGTCTTCCCTTAAAATACTTCTACCATAAACTTTCACACTTAAACTTCAAGCCTATATATTGAATACTTGAGCTTACAAAATATGTCACTCTTAAATTGTCACTCCTAATACTTGGTGGGTTATTAACTCGGAGATTCAATAATTTGGAAGTGTTGATAACATTTTAAGTTGAATGATATTATAAGTTTGAAGGTATGTACGATTTGTTTGTAAAATACGCTACTTTGTATAATCGATATAATTATACGTCAGTCTATTTAACTTATTGTTCTCTGCATGATATAAGATTTCTAAAATTTTCTCATGTTAATCGTATTTTTTTATTTTTTATTTTATATTTTAGATGTCTTCAAGATCCAAGAGACGAACTAATTTTTAATCATCATCTTCCAATAAGAGGAATAATACAAATGGTTAGTGAGTTTAATAATTTAAGGTTACTCTCTAAATACTATGTTATAATAATAATAATAATTTTGTTTGCAAAACGTGCAGTGTCATCGTCTAGACAACCATTGCGTATCATATCCAACGGTTATAATGTTTTTATAAACCATCAATTGATTTAAAATGTTAATATTTTATAACCGTATTTTTTTATTAGATCTAAAATTTTATGAGATATACGGCAAGTAACATGAAGTTTGAGGACCATTCAGAGTATAGCTCTAGCCATGGTAGGACCTGGTCACCAAATGCGTGTTCTTACTGATGTAAGATTTCTTGAAATTCATATTTACAATTTTATTTTTATATGTTGAGGGCTCTCTCTATTTATATTTACAGTTTAAGGACGATTTGGAGACTAGCTCTAGCCATGGTAGGACTGGGTCACCAAAGTTCCACCTACTTCTTCCAAGATTCAATAGGCATGTTGAAGGTTTTGAGATATACGAAAATATTGTTGATTTATTTCATTATCGAAATTATCATGCTAATGATTCCGATTACATTCATTGATAATTGTTACTAATTTGCTTTTAATAGTTCAGTATATCTAACATTACGTTATTTTTAATAATTTTAGTTTATGACGGCCCAAATTGGTAAATTGGCTAATTGCATGAAAAAAGTATTTGATGTAGAGTAAGTTGGTTGTGTTTGTTTTAGTCATTACTAATGTATTTTAGTTATTAATTTTCTATCATTTTTTATTTTATGTAGTTTAGATAATTTATATACATTAATTCATTTTTATATGAATAATAATCTTTATTTTTCCTGTGTTAAAATTTTTGAATCTTGTATTAAAAGTTTTAACAATTATTTATTGAACTTTCAAAAAATGTAATGTTTTTTTATAATAATATTTACAATTATTTATTTCTGTTTTAAAATTCAAAATTAGCCATTATTACAACAATCTTTTTTTAGTTTTTAATAGTATTCAATCTCAACAAACTTTTCATCTTTTATATTTTACCAAATTTTAATTAGCATAAATGACATATTTAATATATATTGGAAATTTTAAATAATTTACTTTTGAGTATACTTGAAAGTTAATAAGTTTTGTATTAAAAACGCATTAATTTATTTGACCAAGTTAATATATGGTGTATTATTTATTTCAAATTTATATTTAAAAAGTTTTAGATATTTACTATAATTGCTTATTTATTTTAAAATATTCATCATCATTAATTTTAATGATACATTCTAATCATTTATACATTTATTTATTTATATTTTTAAGAATCGAATTTGACCACTCTTTTTTTAATTTTTATATTATCCAATCTCCATAAACTTTAAATATTTTATATTTGACCAATTTTTGTTTAGCCATTAATTCCAAGAATTACCGATTCGTCTAAATTATTTCGTTCAAATTAAAAAATAAACTAATAAACTAAATAGAAAATAAAAACTTTCCATATTTTATATTTGACCAATTTTTCATCAGGCATAAATGTCAAGATTAATGTATAAAATTGAAAAAAGAATTATCTAATGAATTTATTGTTAAATAAGTTAATGATGCTAAAGTCTTGACAATAATTTCGTAATAATTAAAAAAATTAATAGTATATTGTTTAGTTAGTAAATTTCTAAAAAAGGAAAGTTTTTTATAATAATATTTACTTTTATTTATTTTTGTTTTTAAAAACCGAAATCGAGCATTCTTCCAACAAGCTTTTGAAGTTTTTAATAGTTTTCAATGTCAACAAACTTTCCATCTTTTATATTTGACCAAATTTTCTATTAGTATAAATGGCAAATTTAATGTATATTAAAAATTTTAATACTTTACTTTTGAATATACTCGAAAGTTAATAAGTTTTATATTAAATACACATTAATTTATTTGACAAATTTAATATGCTGTTTATTACTTATTTCAAATTTATATTTAAAAAATCATAGATATTCACTATGATTGCTTATTTATGATAAATATTCATCATCTTTAATTGTAATGATACATTCCGATCATTTATACATTTATTTATTTCTGTTTTTAAGAACCGAATTTTGAACACTCTTTTGTAGTTTTTATTAGTCTCCAATCTCAATAAACTTTCTATATTTTATATTTGAACAATTTTTAATTAGGCATAAATGTCAAGAATTACCAATTTGTCTAATTTATTTAGGTTAAATTAAAAAATAAACTAATAAAGTAAACAGAAAATAAAACTTTCCATCTTTTATAGTTGACCAATTTTTAATTAGGCATAAATGTCAAGATTAATGTATAAAATTAAAAAAATGAATTATCTAATGAAATTTATTGTTAAATAAGGTAATGATGCTAAAGTGTTGACAATAATAGCGTGATAATTAAAAAAAATAACAGTATATTGTTTAGTTACTGAATTTCCAAGAAAATGGTAATTTTTTATAATAATATACACATTTATTTATTTATATTTTTACAAAACCGAAATTGACGACTTTTGCAACAATCTTTTATAGTTTTTAATAGTATTCAATGTTATCAAACTTTCCATCTTTTATATTTGACCAAATTTTAATTAGCATAAATGACAAAGTTAATGTATATTGGAAATTTAAATAATTTACTTTACTAAAAAGTTAATATATTTTTTATTAAATACCCATTAATCTATTTGACCAATTTAATATATTGTTAATTACTTATTTCAAATTTATTTTTAAAAATCTTAGATATTCACTATAATTGCTTATTAATGCTAAATAATCATCATCTTTAATTTTAATGATACATTCCAATCATTTACACTTTTATTTATTTATGTTTTAATAACCGAATTTAACAACTCTTTTGTACTTTTTAATAGTCTCCAATCTCAACAAAGTTTTCATCTTTTATATTTGAACAATTTTTAATTACGCATAAATGTTCAGATTAATGTATACAATTGAAAGAATAGTTATATAATGAAACTGATTTTAAATAATGTAATGATTTTAAAGAGTTTAAAACATAATTTACCTTAGATTGCAGTCACTTTAATAGAACTTTAATTAGGGAATGACTTCTATGTAATAAAATTAAAATTAACCGGTTTAATTTTAATAGGAAATAAAAATTAATATGTTATTACCTAAAAATTTGGCACTTGTAACAGAAATTTATAAACGATTTTTGATATTTTTATTATTAACTACATTATAACTTTTTAATAAACGAATTTTTAATAACATTTAATGTATGTTTACGTATTTCTTTTTTCTATTTTGTTTTTTAGAATTGATAGGAAACATAATTACCAGTTATCCATACTATTTTATCTTCTTAAAACCAATTAAAATATATGTTTTAATTAGGATGTGTGTACAAATAAATTTTTGTTAATTAGAGGCACAAAGATATTTCTCCATTATTTTTTTTACTTATATCTGGTATACTCAATTAATATTGTTTCCATACTTAGCAACAAAATTAACAAATTTAGTTGTGCTCCATATAAAAAAATCAATTTTTTGGTTTTTAATTAAGACCATACCAATTACATTTTTATATTTTAATTTGAACTAAAATTTTCAAAAACACATTATGCTAAATAAATCAGAAAGACCAAAATTATTTTGACTCATAGATTGGTTCTAAGATGTGCCAATAATGTTACTAAAGAGTATGGATTAGAAGAACGGTTTGTGTAATGGAACTAGATTGCGAGTAATTAATTTGGGTAGGTGTTTTGTTGAAGTAAAAGTTATTTCAAGTACTAATACTGGTTATTGCACTTATATAATTCGTTACGGTGTAACACCTTCAGATAAGAAACTTTTGGTTAAACTGAAGTGAATGTAGTTATAAAAGTCAAGGTCAATCTCTAGCAAAAGTTGACATATATCTCAGAGACCCAGTGTTTACACATAGACAACTCTATGTAGCTTTATCAAGAGCGAAAAGTTGTGTCAAAATTCTTATATTAAAAAAGGAAGACATAGTTACAAATAAAGAATCAATATGGTTTATAAGGAAGTCTTTTTAATAGCTTATGTATTTTACATTTTTAACTTTTGATTATATTTTTACTGTAATTTGAATGTTATTTTGGTTTATCTTTGTATTTCACAATCATTTGTTTTCGTACAAATATTATTTACAACTTAAAGTATATTGTCGTCCTGAATAAAATATAACAACTTATGTTGTCCTTTCAAATGACACGTGTTAGTTTGAAAATTTCAATATTTTCACTCGTCGTACACGGGTTAATAACCTAGTGAGAACAATAAAACAATATAACTCAAACTAGTACTTTCATTACCTTTCTAACAACTTTGAGAAATGACCTGCAGACCCCTAAAGTTTACAACTAATATTTAAACAAGTAGTTTAAACCATTTGACCAGTTCCTCTTATAATTGCTAGTTTGTCTCCTGTCTATACTTCTCTTATAGTTGACCATTTGACCTGCAGACCCCTAAGGTTTTCCTACAATTATATTTTTTTAAGTCAACTAAACTGATTATTTTTAACCGTTACACAATATGTTTAAAATTATGAATTTACTATTTTAGCTTTTAAACTTGTAAAAAAATCAATCAAGTCCCTGGAGCACTTTATTATATTGCAAATGATTTTATCTAATTATCAAAAGCTTCTAAATAAAGGAACAGTTGTATTTGTGTTTAAACTTTTGCTAAGAAATCAAGTCAATGAAGAAGTAAGTAGTTAGCAAGGTCTGTGATTTCTTTAAACTGTTATTTCCTTTTCATACAATATATATGTTTTTAATCATGGTCCTACATTAAATATATGTTTTTGTTTCCCTGTTATGATTCCTAAAATACATCAAATATTTATATATTCTTATATACTTCAGGAGTTACTTAGAAAATTGAACAGTAACAAGGCTATTTAACACATTTACTTTATGTGTTATTTGTGTAACTAATTATTTATACTCATTTTTTTTTTGTTATAAAAGCAGACAAGGAATCTTATCTTATCTTGACCAAAAAAGTTGCCTTTACTCTCCACATGACCTGCACAAATTTTTCCACTGAAAATATCAGCTCTTGAAGGCATCTACTTTCCACATATGTACTTTATGTGTTATTTGTGTAACTAATCTTTCTATTTTATGTTATTACAGATTTCGTTTTATCCGCCTTTAAGCATTCCTTCCACCAAAAAGGCATTACAACTTACAAAGAACATGAATCTTATCTGATCGAATAAGAGGCTTTACTCTCTCCACGTTAGTGCACGTGTTTTTCAACTTAAAATATCAACCCTTGAAGAGTTATTCTATCATTTCTTACAAGTTTGTTTGCAATCAGATTTCGTTTTATTAAGATCCTTTTAAGGCTTTGAAGCGTACATTCAATGGCTTCTACTTCAGCTTCATCATTTGAAAAAAGCTTCAAATATGATGTTTTCTTAAGTTTTAGGGGAGAAGACACCCGTAAGACCTTTGTTGATCATCTGTATCATGCGCTTTGCAATAGAGGCATAACCACATACAAAGATGATGAAAAAATCGAAAAAGGGGAAAGAATCAATGAGCAGCTCATAAGATCCATTGAAGACTCGAGAATTCACATCATTAGTTTTTCCAAGAACTATGCGTCTTCATCATGGTGCTTAAACGAGCTTGTAAAGATTATGGAGTGCCAGAAGACGCAAGAGCAGACTGCTTACCCGGTGTTCTATGATGTGGAACCCACCGAAGTCCGCCACCAAAGTGGGGCAGTTGGAGAAGCCTTTGCAAAACTTGTTGCCAAACATGAAAAGGGCAGCGGGCTGTTCTCCTTCTTTAAGTGGTTCACTCGAAAGAGGAAGAGGATGGTGGAAGATGTAGTATCTTTATCATTGCATATTGCATTTGTTAACATAAAAAATAAAAATATTTTTGTTTTATAGTTGTAGAAGTTAATACTAAGAAAGTTTTGCAATTTGTTAAACAGGAAATGAAGATGATGTTGCAAGATGGAGACGTGCCATGGAACAGGCAAGCAGTCTTGCCGGATGGGAATTGACGAATACCTTTGATGGGTAATACCTTCATCTCGTTTATATTGTCATATTCCTAGTTTAAAACATGAGTATATACGCACAGGGCAATACAAATAAGGGTTTTTCAAAATCTGTTTAAAAAATAAGAAATGTGTTAACCTTAGAACCGGTTTCACTAGTGATTAACAGTAGAAGAAGAGCTAGATTCTGCAACACAAATAAGATTACAAGAATACGAACCTTCAACCTGCATTTACTTCTTGAACGAACAAAAGAAACCTTTGGCTACAAGCTACTAATAAAACACCACAATACACCAACAAACGGTTCAATTTTTTTATTGATAAATTACAAACTTAAAAACTCAATCGTAATTACATACACCCAGACGGTTCTAATCCTAATCAAATAGTATATAATTTGTATCTAATACAAATACAGTTTAGGATAAGACTAAACTGAAATAAGACTACCTTATTAATTAATAAATAATAAATAAATTATTATTTGATTTCTCCTCAAAGCCACCCATGAGATTTACCGAACCGCCATTTATTCAAATATTGCTTCGTTTAATAAATTAATAACAATAAGATTTAAGTTTTAGTCGGAATTATAAGAAGGATCACTATTTCAAAGATACTTCTTCTATAAAATCCCAAGATTGTCTGATTTCCATTAACGAAAAAATCTTTTCAACAATTATCTTTGTAGTTTGCCTTTCATAGAAGGTGGGTCCAATAACGGTGCTCTGATATAGAATTGAAATAACTGTCCATGTGAGATGTTCACTAATCTGATTGAATCTTCTTTAAAACACAGGCATGAAGCTAAGTTCATTGAGAAAATTATTAAAGACATTTCACCAAAGCTACATTTAATCAGCTTGAATGTTGATGACAACTTAGTAGGCATGGAGACCCGGCTATTAAACGTGGTTTCATCTCTAGAACTTGATTCCAATGATGTTCTTATGATTGGGACAGGGGGATGGGAGGTGGTGGAAAGATGACTTTGGCCAGAGCTATTTTTGATCATATATCCATTCATTTTGAAAGTAAAAGCTTTGTTGAGAATGTCCGGGAACGTTCACAAGGCTCTGGTTTGAAGGAATTGCAAAAGCAGGTCCTTCAAGATGTCTTAAATGATCAAAAACTTGATGTAAAAAGTGTTTATGATGGAAAATGTATGATGAAAAAGATGATACATGGTAGAAAGGTTCTTCTTGTTCTAGATGACGTGGATCATATCGAACACCTTGCTGCGTTAGCAGGTACGCCTAATTGGTTTAAGCCAGGAAGTAGAATCATCATCACAACAAGAGATGAGCAAGTGCTGATAGCACACAAAGTGAACAACATTCATGATGTCAATCTGCTATCAGATCAGGAAGCACTTTGCCTCTTCAGTTGGCATGCATTTGGGAGAGAGATTCCAATTAACGGGTATAAAGAGTTATCAGAAAAGGTTGTACATTACGCTGCTGGTCTTCCCTTAACAATCAAAGTTTTGGGTTCACATCTTTGTGGTAGAAGTGAACTTGAATGGGTAGATGCCATAAATAGACTAAAAAATATTCCGCTGAAAGAAACTCTAGAAAAATTAGAACTAAGCTATAATGGTCTAGAAAATGACCAGAAAGAAATATTCCTAGATGTTGTATGCGTGCTGAAAGGTGAAACAAAATACAGAGCAATCAGAATACTTGAAAGTTGTGGATTTAATGCTCGAATTGGTTTAAGAGTTCTTGAGCAAAAATCATTAATAACTATCTCCAATGGAGACGGTTTGGACATCCATGATCATATAGAAGAAATGGGCAGGAATATTGTTCGGCGTTTGCACCCTAACGAACCTAGCAAACATAGTCGATTATGGATTAAAGAGGAAATTAAAGATATATTGGTCAATGAATTGGTAAGTTTCAAGCTTATATGAATGGTGGAAAACTAGAATGTTTTCTATTTTCTATTTCACATTTTCATAACAACTTCTTTTTATTATTATTTACAGGGCACCGAAGCAAAACGAAGTATACAACTAAATTTTATGTATGTTGATCGAGAAATCATTAACATAAATGGTCTTAGAAAGATGAAGGAACTTAGATTACTTCACATGGATTCTAGATATTTATATTTAGAAAACGAAGAAGTTAGCCAATGCTTACCAGATGCCTTACAATCTCTATGCTGGCATGGATACCCTTTTCGGTCCTTACCTGAAACATTTCAAGCAAATAGGCTTGTTAACCTTGACATGCGTGGTGGAAATATATCAAAACTCTGCGTAGGGGGGAGAAAGAAAGGTAAATAATGGTTGATTGGTTGTTTTGCATATCGCATTTAATGTTATATTTTGTCATTGCCCTAATAATCATCAATTTTTTTCCTTATGACAGATTCTCAATAAGCTTAAGTTCATTGACCTCAGTAATTCAAAGTTGAGAACTTTTGACATTAGTATGACTCCAAATCTCGAAATGTTAAATCTTAGAGAATGCAGAGACTTTGTTGAACTCCTCATGCCCGTTGAATGTCTAAGCCTCAAGGTCCTCGACCTAAGCCATTCTAAGGTGAGTAGCCTTAACCTTGGGAAGACTCCACATCTTCGGGGATTATATCTTGAACGATGCTCTTATCTTCAAGAAATTAATGCTTCGGTGGCATGTCTAAAAAACCTAGTCGACTTTAAATTAGAGCATTGCTTAAATTTTGCATATTTTAGGGTTGACAAAGAGCATGACTCAGCTTATCTTGATTCTGTAGCTACATTTGAAATAGATGTAAAATGCGTTGATCTATGTCCACTGCATCGTAAACATAGTTTGCCAACGTTTACGTTTACATGTAAATATGTTGAACTTCGACCTTCGTGGAGTGGAAATTTTGAGAAACTTATTTCTTTTGGGCCGTGCTTTTGCAAAAACCTTGAGTACATTTTGGCAACTATCTGTGGCTTACAACATTTAAGAGAGCTTACGCTTGAAGGAAGTATTCCTCAGGACCTGTGGCGGTTAGAAAGTTTAGAGATGCTATCTTTGTGGAGGCAACAATTTCAACTTCTTCCAGATAGCATTTGTATGTTAAAACATCTAAAATCACTTAAACTTTATTCTTGTTTGGCTCTTGAACAGTTACCTGAGAATATATGTGAATTAGAGGGTTTAGAAGTCTTACGCATAACGGGTTCTGAATCTTTACTAGATATTCCGAATAATATATGTAAGATGAGAAGTTTAAAACGTTTGAAGATCACCTTTTGTGATAATATTAAGAAATTGCCGGATGAACTTGGGAGTTTAGAATGCTTGGAAGTGTTAGATATAGAAGGTACAGGCATAAGTCGTCCGCAGAGCATTTATCAAATGAAAGGTCTGCGTATTTATGGGTCCAGGGAGCAACTTGAGTCGTATGGTTTTACAACCATCTTGAAAGAACAGTGGTGCAACAGATACTCGGTCTTAATCAGTCACAACATGAGTATCTCCTTACAATGTTAATCGCTACTCTTTTTAGCTTTGATTTCACAATAAAGCGACTTTCATTGTTCATTTTTCATGTATTTAGTATGATGATAGACAAATTAGCTTCAGAACCCTTGTATTTTTCTTATCAGTAATTCTTTCTAATTTGTAAAATAACCCGTTTTGACCCATGCTATTTTTTAAAACGACTCGTCCTGACCAGCCTCATCGGTTTGCCAGGTTTACAACAAATAATCTGATCCTAAGTTTTAACTTAAGCCTGCAACTTTTTAAAAGTATTTATCAACACAGATTCCATGTTGTGACTCTTTCGTAAAGATTATAGATAGAAACACGTACATTCTTGTACATTGTAACCATATGTTTAGTAATGGAACTGGTACCAGGTATAGAACACGAACTCACACACGAACGCGAATATTATTATTGAGAAACTTCACAAAACTCAATTACAATCTCTAACCCCAAAGCAATGGTATTTATAATCTAACATATCACGTTTAGACTACAACTAGGATTGCAAAATAATAGGACATAATAATTATACTAACAATTAAATCTAAGCACATTTAATTGTTTACAATTATCCACTCCATATTTAAATCATGTTACTTAATCTTGCACGCCAAGTAACGCCTTGAACCGAAATTCCCAACAATCACCCCCGGAATTTTGAACTCGAAACCGACAAGTCTTCAACTCCAAGTAATTCCCGCATCTCCTTGAATTTGATTTTCCCAAGAGCCTTCGTCAAGATATCGGCACATTGCTTAACACCAGTAACATGCTCGACACTTACCTCTTCACGATCAACACATTCCCGAATGTAGTGAAACCGAGATTTAGTGAGTTTGGTCTTTCCATGGAAAAACGGATTCTTCACAAGAGCTATTGCTAATGTATTATCAATACGTAACACCACTGCTTGAATATCCTTGTCGAATAACTCACTTATCAAGTCTTTTAGCAAAACTGCCTGACAAGCGGTTGCGCTTTGATGTGTGGTAGAAATATGTGTATTAAGTGTTTAGAGTCGTGTGTTTTGATTAGTTATATATTGTGAACACGATTACTTTGAGTGCGTTTGTGGTTATAGGTGTGCGGAGCTTAAAGAAGCTAATTTGGAGCATTCATGATAGAGTGGAAATGAAAATGATGATCCATGAGAATATAGAGAATTGAAATACGAAGACGTGGCCACAAACGGGGAGGAAAACGGAGTTGAAACGAAGATTTTATGAAGAAAACAGTTTGGCCTAGCAGGACTGTAACGCAGAGTGACCAGACCGTAGCTTACGGTCTGACAGTAGCTTACGGTGGCCAGACCGTAGCTTACGGTCTGACCGTAGCTTACGGTCTGGTCTGACAAAAAAAGAGATTTTGGTGATTTTTCTTCCATATTTAAGGCCCAAAAACCCTAATATCAAAATCATTCAATCATAATCAGTCTTGGGACTTCTTGGAGGCCATCATACACCATCCTAACACTTACCAATCATCACAATCATCCAAGTTCTCATCATCTCAACCAAGAATCAAGATCTTCAAGATGCATATGCTAGGCTAAAGTTTTAGTGACCATCTCTAGGCGTAGGGTGGTGTTTGTAAGCAAGACCTTCTGGTATTTTGAACTTTAATATTGGATTTGGATTTAGTTAATCATTCGGTTAGTTGAATCTTTACATTTGTTTATGCATTCAACAGTTTTTCGTAATTGAATGTTTTGTGTTTTTATCAGATTTGTGGTCATTAACTTTAAGGATTAAGTTCTTTGAGACATTGGCTCATTTATCATTTACCATTAAATCACTTACATTTATCAAACCTTAAAACTGGTAATCAATTAGGTTATTATTCCTCCAAACCAACTGTTCGGATTAAGTTCTGTCAATTAGTGAGATCAAATATTTAGTCCTTTGATTATAAGTGTAATCAATCGAGTTTTCAAATAGGTTTAACAATTGGTCTAGTCTGCTTCACAACCTGAAACCTAGAGTTTGGTTACATTTCTCTAACTGTTTACAAACAAATCATTATTTAATCTGCTTGACATCGTTTGTCCACCCTAGAATAATTAATTAAAAAGCCATTAAACTTGATTAGCACTTTCCACTGATTCCCTGTGGATTCGACACCTTATTTGCCCTAGCTAGTAAAGGTTTTATAAATGTTTTTGATTGACCTTTCGACATCAATCAAAATGGCGCCGTTGCCGGGGAATCAACGCGCAAAGTGTTAGTTTAGTGTTTTGTTTACTTTTAGTTTTATTTTATTTTTGTCAGTTTTATGTTTGGTATTTGTGTGTTTCATGTGCACTCAGTATGACGTGGAGTTGGGTCTATGACCCACATGAAGGATATAAGGCCGTGAAGGACGATGACCCGTAACGTACACATTCATATCATGGCCCACCTTCACCAAACTCTCAAGGCTTCTACAAGTCAGATAACTAAAGGAGCTTCAACGAGCAGGGTCGCAACATGCGGTACCAAAATTATTCATCGCCTCAATCTGATTATAAGGGTTATTATGGGTCAACAACTGGTAACCACGAAAACTCGTATCAAAGTAATTTTCAATCTCAGAAGAGAATTAATTGTTACCAGTTTGAGGATGATTCGGACTATGATAGTGAAGGGTCCGATACGCCAAGTTTTGTAAGTTATTAAGAGGAGGATGACTACTACTGCCATGAACATCCTCAACCAATATACGAGGAAGTACCTCAACATTATAATCATGGTGGTACATATCAAAGAAATTATCAACAAGATCAAGAAGATTCTTCGGGTAACAAAGAAGTTTCTTGGAAAGATGTTATAGATTTTCTGAAGGAGATGAAGAGAGATCAAGAAGCTCACAATAATCAGAGGTTAGAACTCCAGGAGACGTTTAATGACGCTCAAGATAAACTGGTGAGTCAGCTATTAGAAGAGGTGGCTCAAATTGAACGAGAACAAGAAAAGTTGGCTAGTGGTGCCATGGTTAATAAGGAAGTGATAGAAGAGGCTCTAGATCTTTCAGAGAATGAATTTGAGGATCTGATTTTGGATAATAATACCACACCAATTCCTCTAGTTACCGAAGAGCCAATGAATGCATCAGTTGTGGTTGATGATGAGGATATAAAGGGGGAGAGTTTGGATCTTTTGGGGCATGAAGTTGAATGTTTAGACCCGATTGAAGACATAGTAACCTTTAAAGAACCGGTGACTGAAGTAACCCAGGACCAGGTGAAGGTGAATCCCAGTCGTTCTCCCATTTTGGTCACGCATATAAATGAAGATTGGGGTGATGGTGCAAGTTCAAAGAAGAGGAAAGTGAGTTTGGAAGACCTTGAACAAAATATGGTGAAGTGGCCTTGTATTCGGTTTACACACATGTCCACCACAGAGAAGAAGGTATGGGCACAAAATTTTAATTACCGAGCATACACGGGAAATTCGATGGGAAAATGTTTGGTTCGACCACGATCGAATCCTAGTGTTTTAATCTCAAGAAAGAGGGTGTGGGCTCGATGTGTGAGTTGCCGGGCATATGTGGGAAACATTGAAGGTAAATGTTCATTCACATCGACTCATAATTGTTTATTAGACATCTTGAACATGAAGGAAGAAGAGGAGCCAAGATGTGTCAACTACCGGGCTTTTACAAGGAATTCGGTAGGAAAGTGTCCGCTTAGACCACCGTAAACGTCATACCAGGTAACGGCCTGACTGAAGACCTTAACAAAAACTTAGCGCAAATCGGGAGGCAACCCGGATTTTAATTTCAATTTGTATTTTATTTTATTTTTTTGTTTGTTTAACCGTTTTATTTCAAGCGTACCACTGTAGCAAAATTCAAGTGTGGGGATGCCACACGGAAAATTCGGAGTTTTATGGTGTTTCGATGAAAGAATTTTAAGTTATGAGGTTTCGGATATCCGACGTGCTTTCATGTTCCCTTTGCTACAGTTGATTCAGGTACGTGTATATTTTTGTTGTATTTGAACTTTGTGGGTGTAGTTCACTATAAACCCTCACGAGACCTTACTCGTCCACCCGGTCTACGGGGGGTTTAAAGGGCTTGTTGCATATGCTAAATGCAATCGTGAGTCCTACGAAAGTGAGTTAGGTCTTTTAACATTTTTACTCGTTTAACAAATTCAATTATGAAATTTATTTAACTCGGCTTGGTAATTATAATCAACAGTTTTGCAAACAGTTTAAAAGGCATATTCTAGTATTGTGAGAAGCATGCTTCTACACGTGTGAGAGTTTGCAGATATTGTTGAGTGAGTTGAGGAGACATGTTCATCTGGAGCAACCACGAGTGCACACGAGTTACCTATATTAGGTGATTTCGCTTTCATAGTTTTCTTTGTTTTATTAGTTGCATTGTTAAAAGTGTAATTGTATAAATTGTTATGACCATCACATTACGCCCGTTTTAAAAAAAATAAAATAATAAGCAGTAAATTTTAACCCGTCCTCGTTAATGTTCTTTTAAAAGTTATATTTTTAAATATTAAGGATAATGTCAACCTCAAGTGTGGGGATGGGGAAAATTGAAAATTTTGGCCTTAGAGTACCTTGATTGTGCGCAAAAAGCGGAATTCTAACTTGTTAATTGCTAGTACTAAAGCCAAGTAGAGGTCTTTGGTCATGGTCAGTTTTTAAGCTTCTCGAAAGTCTTCCCATGCAAATGGTTTTCAAAAATAGAAAATTAAAATGAACCGTCTAGATGGGCATAACGAGTCATGGGAACAGGTACACATGTTTATATCGTCAACCCTATTCCTCCGGTACGTGTGTGAGTTGACCCAAATATATATAATACACATATAATATATAGTACACACATGTCATTTGAGTGCTTTGATTGATGTTCATGGATTACGGGATCGTAGTTGGCAAAATGCAAAAGTGATAGAGGCAATTAGGTTAAGCCTCATCTGGATGAGCGAGAGTGTGGGTACTGGGGGTTGGGGCCACATACATTATACATATGAGGATGGTTAATGAGAGGGGCGGGGGGTTGGGTCCCTTAGAAAACCTTTTTCTGGACTTATTTTTAATTTGGTTAACCCCGACATTATGTTACGAGACAATCCGGCTTACTAGGTTTATTTGTAATTGCATTTGCTTTTTATTGTGTATTTGTATTTGTTCCAGTATTAAGCATTTCATTGTTATGATTTTAAAAATAATTGAGGAAAAAGCCAAAAATATGTCAATGTATATTCAGTTATGTATTTAGTAGTTTGTTTATGTAAAAAAAAAGGAGAAAAAAAAGCAAAATAATAATAATAATAATAAAAGTCAAAGAAAAGCTCAAAAAGAGTCAATGTTCTAGTCAGTATTGGTTGTAAATGAAAGTCAGTGAGTTTGTTTAGTTGTTTAGTCGTTGGAATAAATTAAGTCATTGTTTATTTAGTTGTTTTGTAATAAGCCAGATCGGATCGTCTTAGCTACTTCAAAAATTCCTTTCCATACCCTTACACTTGGCCCCGTTACAACTCTTTTTAAGACCTCTTGATTTGCATTTGTGTCAAAGCAGCTTTATGGATGAATATTTGCTTATGAGTGATATTGAGAGCAGAATGATACTAGCACATCTTTTTCTAGTCCATATATTAAACCGAGAGGAGAGATATTATATTATGAGGGGTATGACCATGTGTGCCTTAACCGGAAACAAAGTACACTCGTTTGGGCAGTTTCAAAAGTTTTAAAATGTATCATTAAATTATTTGGTGGGTTATCAACCTTGACAGTGTCAATTCTTGGGAATCGGGTATGACCTTATACCTCACTAGTATTAATACTTATAATTGATGAACCGTCGATCGAGGTGTATATGTTGCATGAGAGTTTCTTGAGGGCAAGTAAATGATAAGTTTGGGGATGTGATGTGTGGGTAGAAATATGTGTATTAAGTGTGTAAAGTCGTGTGTTTTGATTAGTTATATATTGTGAACATGATTACTTTGAGTGTGTTGGTGGTTATAGGTGTGCGGAGCTTAACGGAGCTTAAAGAAGCTAATTTGGAGCATTCATGATGGAGTGAAATGAAAGTGATGATCCATGAGAATATAGAGAATTGAAATACGAAGACGTGGCCGCAAACGGGGAGGAAAACGAAGTTGAAACGAAGATTTTATGAAGAAAACAGTTTTGGCCTAGAAGGACCGTAAGGCAGAGTGACCAGACCATAGCTTACGGTCTGACAGTAGCTTACGGTGGCCAGACCGTAAGCACCGTAGCTTACGGTCTGGTCGTAGCTTACGGTCTGGTCTGACGAAAAAAGAGATTTTGGTGATTTTTCTTCCATATTTAAGGCCAAAAAACCCTAATATCGAAATCATTCAATCATAATCAGTCTTGGGACTTCTTGGAGGCCATCATATACCATCCTAACACCTACCAATCACCACAATCATCCATGTTCTCATCATCTCAACCAAGAATCAAGATCTTCAAGATGCATATGCTAGGCTAAAGTTTTAGTGACCATCTTCGGGCGTAGGGTGGTGTTTGTAAGCAAGATCTTTTGGTATTTTGAACCTTAATATTGGATTTGGATTTGGTTAATCATTCGGTTAGTTGAATCTATACATTTGTTTATGCATTCAACAAGTTTTCATAATTGAATGTTTGTGTTTTTATCAGTTTATTGATTTGTGGTCATCAACTTTTAGGATTAAGTTCTTTGAGTCATTGGCCCATTTATCATTTACCAATAAATCACTTACATTTATCAAACCTTAAAACTGGTAATCAATTATGTTATTATTCATCCAAACCAATTGTTCGGATTAAGTTATGTCAATTAGTGAGGTCAAATATTTAGTCTTTTGATTATAAGTGTAATCAATCGAGTTTCCCAAATAGGTTTAACAATTGGTCTAGTCTGCTTCACAACCTGAAACCTGGAGTTTGGTTACTTTTCTCTAACTGTTTACAAACAAATCATTATTTAATCTGTTTGACATCGTTTTTCCACCCTAGAATAATTAATTAGAAAGCCATTAAACTTGATTAACACTTTCCACTGATTCCCTGTGGATTCGACACCTTACTTCCCCTAGCTAGTAAAGGTTTTATAAATGTTTTTGATTGAACTTTTGACATCGATCACGCTTGCCGAGTTGCCGCCATATACTCTGCTTCACACGATGAGAGTGCAACCGTACACTGTTTCTGAGAACGCCAAGTAATTGGTGAAGACCCAAGATAAAACATGTGCCCCGTAGTGCTTCTTCCATCGTCTTGGTCAATATTATGGCTACTATCACTATAACCAAGTAACACGTTTTTCCCACGAGTGTAAAAATACCAAAACTGAGAGTACCTTGAATATAACGAAGAATTTGCTTTATAAGAGTTGCATGAGATTTCTTCGGGCTTTGCATGTACCGGCTTACGACTCTGACAGAATACGCCAAGTCGGGACGGGTTTGTAAAAGGTACCGGAGACACCCGGCAATCTTTCGATATCTCGTAGCATCAAAATCTTCTTCGTCTTCAAATATAGAAACTTTTATACTTGGAATTTGATCAGGATTGCAAATCTCCATTCCCGCTTCTGCTAAAATTTTCTTCGCATACGCTTCTTGCTTAATTTTTATCCCATCGTTGCTTTGTGAAACTTCAATTCCGAGATAATAAGTTAGCTTTCCCAAATCCGACATCTCAAAGTTTAAAGCCATCTCGCGCTTAAACTCCATAATTAAGTTTAAATTGGAACCAGTCACGATTAAGTCGTCAACGTACACACCGACTATTAAAAGATCGGCTCCAATTTTCTTTCGGTATACCGCTTGTTCTTCTATGCACCGGTGAAACTTCATATTTAACAAAATACCATTCAACTTTGTATTCCACGCCCTCGGAGCTTGCCTTAAGCCGTACAACGCTTTGGATAATTTGTATACTTTGTGCTCTTCACCCTTTTTAACAAAACCGAGCGGTTGAGTAGCAAAAACTTGTTCTTTTAACTCGCCATGTAGGAACGCCGATTTGACATCGAGGTGATGCAATTCCCAACCTCCATTCACTGTGAGAGATAATAATAAACGAACCATTTCGAGTCTAGCCACCGGTGCAAAAACCTCGTCAAAGTCGACTCCGGGTTGCTGAACATAACCCTTTTCCACGAGTCTCGCCTTGTGTTTATTAAGCGAGCCATCCGCGTTTCTTTTAACCTTGAAAACCCACTTTAAACCAATCGCCTTTGCACCACGTGGTAACTCGGTCAACGTCCACGTATTATTTTTATTAATCGACTCAATTTCGACACCCACTTCGGTTTCGATTTTGCATCATCAAAACAAACCGGTTCATCATTAGCAAGCAATAACAAATCTTCATCAATTATACTCGAATTCAAGACATAATCATTAAAATGTACCGGGGTAACCGTGGCTCGAGATGATCTCCAGACACCCGGCTCAGGTGTAACTGTGTTGCTTGTACCATTCGGGCTTGTTGGAGCATTTTCGACTATCGGTTCTTCGTCGTCTTCTTCACCCCCGTCACCACTTGAACTCGTAGAGTTTGACTCAGGGCTCGACCCGATGTTTTCGGTATTAACGGTTCCTTCTCCGGTATCAATTTCATCACCAAAGTTAACCCAAAACATGCCAGGTGATCGATCCTTCTCGTTGATTGCCTCGGTACTTTTACCCCAATTCCAACTTTGCTTTTCGTCAATCATCGTGTCACCCTCTCGACTCACAACAATTTTCTTAGTCGATGGATTGTATAAACGATACGCCGCCAAACCTTTCTCACTCCCGAGATAAACTAAACGAGTCAAATGATCGTCTAACTTCTTAGTATTTCCCGCAACTACTTTTGAATACGCAACACATCCAAAAACTTTAAGAAATTTAAGATTCGGTTTCTTTTTTTGTAACATTTCATACGGTGTTTTGTCTTTTAACGATCGAGTTGGAATTTTATTAATCACATCGGTTGAATGCCTCACCGCTTCACCCCACATATAATTCGGTTATTGTCTCGCTTTTAATATGCTCCGACTAATATCCAATACCGTGCAGTTTCGCCTATCCACGACACAGTTTTGTTGACGTGTATATGGAGCGGTTAAATGCCAATAAACAACTCGTTTTCAGAGAACCGATTGAAATCACGAGAGGTAAATTCCCCCCCTCAATCGGTTCCCGATCGAAACGTCTTGATTTTCTCACTATTTTCCGCTTCCACCATGACTTTAAATCGCTTGAAGGAATCAAACGCTTCACTTTTTTCCTTCAACAAAAAAGTCCACATGAAAAGTGAAAAATCATCTATCAAGACAAACACATACCTATTTCCGGCTATGGTACTAGGAGTAATGGGGCCGCATAAATCTCCATGGATTAGTTCCAACGCTCGGGTTGCTCTAAAATTCGCCGACTTCGGAAACGGTTTCCTCGTTTGCTTACCGACTAAGCACGAGTCACAATTTGATTTTCTTGATCAACTTTTGGCATTCTAACGACATATTATTTTTCACCATTTGTTTCATAGACTCGAAATTTAGGTTTCCTATTCTCGCGTGCCAAAGCCAATTCAAATTATCAATCCCGGCTTGTAAACACACGGGTTTCCCCGTCTTTAATTTTATCATATAAAGACGATTCTTGGATTGAGTAACCCGCATCAACAATATTCCTTGATCATCATACATCAACAAGTAATCGTCTTTCATACGAATATCACAACCACTTTCCATTGCTTGCCCAAGACTAATAATATTACTTTATAAACTAGGAATATAATAAATGTCGGTCAATAATTGTTGCTCCCCCATTTTATCGACTAGCAATATCGACCCTTTTCTGCAAATATCAACATAAGACCCATCTCCAAATTTAAGTTTGCCATTAACACGCTTATTTAACTCATAGAAAATAGATAAACTACCCGTCATATGGTTGCTCGCTCCGTTATCCAGATACCACAAGTTTTGTTCGTTCGAACCACCCTCATAATATTTTGGTATAACCTTATGTTCATTCAAGTACACTTTTTCTTGAACAGACTGCACCATATAGAGGGACGGGTCTTTTTCTTTTGCTTCGGCCAAATGTGCTTATCTCTCTTTCCTTCGTACCAGACACCTCGAAACGAAGTGACCAAGTACATCACAACGAAAGCATTGAACTTCTGAGTAATCCTTTTTACCCTTTCGTTTATCCCCTTCGTTGACCCTCCTTGTGAACCACGGTTCTAACTCCCACGTCCACCACCACGTCCATTACCACGTCATCGGTTCGAACCTTTCTCGCGCCCCTACTCGATTCGCGTGAAAACTGATTCGAAGAGGATTCAAAATTATTAAACAAAAGTTTACCTTCTTCAGAACGCAACACGTGCCCTTTGATACGCTCCTCATAAGCATTGAACCTCCCGACAACATCCTCAAAACCGACTGTTTTAAGGTCTAACACTTGCTCGAAGGATGCTACAACTTGGATAAACCGGCTCGGCCGGCTTGTGAAGAATTTCTGGACTAGCTTCCTTTCTTCATACGGTTGTCCAAGTGTGGCTGCTTTATAAGGGTCGCGGTCATTCTCGAGGCATACTCGTCAATGGTTTCGGTTTCTTTCATCATCATACCGTCAAATTCACGTATTAACGTATGAAGTCTAGCATCCTTCACACGTTCCGCACCCATATTTCTTGACTTTATGGCATCCCACATCTCTTTTGCCAATTTAAAATTACCGATTTGGAGTATTTGTTCCTTGGGAATCGACAGAAACAGAAGCGCCTTCGCAATGTTATTTTTCTTCGCGTCATTAGAGCCCGGGTTAATTACATCCCAAACTCCATGAATCCCAAAAATAACCTCTATATGCATATTCCAAATCATGTAGTTCGTTTTCTTCAAACGCGGACACTTAAACGACCCAGAGATCGTCTCTTTTCCCGTTTGGCTCGCGTCACCCATCTTGTTTTTACGGCTGCATGTTTTTGAAAAATCCTTTGGTGTAACTGGTTCAATTTTCCAGCCTACACGATTAAACCCAATTCCGAATCTGACCCGAACATGCCTTTCGGTTTCAGAAGCAAACACAAGTGATTCTCTTTCAATTGAAACAGCACTAGTTTTGCTTTTGAGCCTTCAAGATCATGGACTCTATTTGTTTGGTGAATTATTAATAAATAATGCAATAATGGAATTCACTTTACTGAATGTTTTTTTTTATCAAACTAAACTCCTTGGTCAAAACAAACCATAAGTCACGTGAGAGGTTGAACAACCTCCACCTTGATAATTGTACCTTCTTTACAGTTACCTCAACAAAAGAACAGGATTCTAATCACCAACCACCACTTGATATTCTTTTCTTTTGCTGACCAGATTCAAACAACTCAATCGTCCACCGATTGAACTCTCCAAATCAGAACTCAGGTTATTACTGCTCTGATTTAGCTGAACGAACCTTCGACAATTGCACAATTGCAGGTTTCTGATAATCGGACAAAGTTCCCTCACGTCGCGGGTTTTGTTTCCGGTGGCAGGTACACGTCGATCGTTGATTGCAGGCTACTGTTGGAGTATGAATGTGATCACAGATGCAGGTCGCAGGTCTTCTTCTTTATGGCTCTGATACCAGGTATCGAACACGAACTCGCACACGAATACGAATATTATTATTGAGAAACTTCACAAAACTCAATTACAATCTCTAACCCCAAAGCACGCGTTTAGACTACAACTATGATTGCTAAATAATAGGACATAATAATTATACTAACAATTAAATCTAAGCACATTTAATTGTTTGCAATTATCCACTCCATATTTAAATCATGTTACTTAACATTGCACGCCAAGTAACGCATTGAACCGAAATCCCAACAGTTTAGTTGATTGACAGCACAAGTATATATAACATCTTTCAAAATAATATTTTTAACTTTTGAAAATATATTTAAAAACGTTATTACGTAATTTAATTTGTACATTGTATTAACATACAATTTCGTTGAGCTTATAAATTAAAACAATAAAATATTATTTATAAAAATTTAAAATGTGTATGTTAATTTAGTAAATTTAGTAATAATGTACGGTTACAATATACAAGTATTTAAAACAAATAAAGGTTATCGATTTATTCAAAATTTTCTCTTTATTTAGGGATTTGTCAAGCAATATCATGAAGGTGTAATGTTTTATTGAAAATTTAATCAAGTAAATTTGAAGTAGTTTATTAAAAATTTATGGACAATTTGTATAGAATTACGAAATATACTTTCGAATGTGTTGAACTAACAATAATCAATTCTGTCAAAACATATTTACAGGTTATACTTGAAATAAAAAACGATAACCAATTCTGTTCTGATCGTATATAATATATGCACACCACTGCTCGATGAAATGCATGTGTGAAAATTGTCATGTTAAAATCAGCTTTTTCAATACTTGTTGTCCGGATTGTGACCAGCAAAAGGTGACTGGCCCGTTTGTTCCAAATACCAAACCGAACTGCTTGGATATTGTTCTGGGCTCGGGTTTATCTGTAGGTCATTCGGTCTCATTCGGGTAAAGCTGAGAACTACCCTCAACCTTTTTTTTATTTTCAGCCTTTACCCAAATTATCAATTTTCCACCCGATGCTAATTCTAAACCCGAACCGACCCGCTAAAATCTCCACAACTCTGCCCATATAATCCATATATTTATTGAGTTAAATGTTTGATCTTAAGTAACTTTCATTAACTTTCATTAAGACAATGACTTCAATAGATTGATTTGGTGATTGTGTACCGGGCATACCAAGAATGCTTTTGTTATCCATTATGTTGTGATGTTGACAACAGGAATGTTAACCATAGTCAAAAAGTCAATATGGACCACAATGCAGTTAACCAAAAAAAAGTCAACGTTGATAAAAAGGTCAATTCTAGAAAAGTTTGTGTACTTCAAACATCAGTTGGGAGTTCAGGAATTTGAATTAAGGGAGGGTATTAACATGTAATTCAAATTAATATGGGTGATTGGGTCTACTGGTTCTTAAGGGGTTCAAGTTGAATAAGGACATTGCCAAGCGGCTGAGAAGTCTGAGTCTATTACCTTCATCTATAGTTTACTTATCGTATTTAATATCAACAGTGGAGGAACCAGAAAATTCCAAATGGGGGTTGTAATATAATTGTTTTACATTCGTAATTCAAAAGTGTACACATATTACTTTTTTTACCGATAGTCGGTAACTGGCATCTTCGAGGTCCCATAGCTTGAAATCGTTGAAGAATTGCTTCATTTTCAACACTTGCAAAGATATCTTTATCTACATAGCACACCAATGCATCTGTAAGAAAATTATCACCCATCTTATTACGTAAATCAGTCTTGATAAACTTCATCGCGGAAAACGATCTTTCAACAGGAGTTGTTGCAACCGGCAAGACCAAAGCCAACTCAACTAGTCGATAAACAAGGTCATATGTAATATGATATTTCATCTGAACCATTTTCTTTGCAAGTTCTCCAATATTATGAAGACCGGAAAAAACTTCATTACTTTTCATATTTGAAATGTACTAATCAAGTTGTATCCTTAGTTGTCCGAGATCAAAACCATTAAAATCATCTGAATATAACTCAGCAAGCCGTAGTAACTTCTCATGGTCAAAAGTTTGAAATGAGTCTCTAGGGTCTAGACACGCTATACATGTAAGCAACTCCGAGTTTGCCTTAGTAAAACGCTCATTCATTTCATTAAGAAGAAGATCAACAACCTAGAATCACGTGGAAATAAAATATAAAAAGTTTGCTAGCAAAAAATGTTATAAGCTGAACTTTATTAACAAAAACAAAAATAAATGAGAGTAAGGCACCTGATAAAAAATATCAACGCGAAAGCGATGGAGATATGTTTGTGGCTCATCATCAATTGTCCTTCTAACTCGACCTGGAATAACGTCTTCCATATTAGGCAAATAAATTTCATTTTTAAAACAAAATGTGGTGACTTCATTCAATAGCTCCACCCAGCCATCATCCCTGTATTTCTTTATAACATATTTCATATCTTCAATCAATAGAACCGCATTACCAATATTTTGATTCTTCAATTGTAGGGCTTGTGATAGGTCATTTGTCTTTCTTAACAAGTTAACATTAAATGGGCAATAAAGACAAACTCAAAGTTTTCATTTTCTCAGCCATACCAAGCGCATTGTCAAGTTTTTGCATCAGTGCTCTCTCTTGACAAATAAGCACTTCTCTCACTGGTTTCCACAAGTCTAAAAGTCGAAGTATAGTTTTAAGATGGGAAACCCAACGAGTGTCACCAGCTCGGGCTAAACTCATTTCTTGGTTTTTACCTTTTCCTGTACATACTTCACCCGTTTCATTTCGTTTCACAAAATCATCATGTTGTTTTTGTTGAATCAAATCTTTCCTTTTACATGAAGCTCCGACAATATTCACAATCTTTGTAAGGTAATCAAAAAATAGATGCATATTTAGATGACGTGGCCACAACTACCGGTTGTAACTGATGTGCAAAACAATGTATATAAAACACAAACTTATTTTCAGCTAAAATTTTTTACTTCAATCCATTTAGCTCTCCACGCATATTGGAAGCTCCATCTTAACCTTGACCTCTAACTTTTGACATTGTTAAATTATTTTTTGCAAAAAAATTATCAATAGCACTTTT
The DNA here is from genome assembly GCF_021521415.1 of Bidens hawaiensis. NCBI lineage: Eukaryota > Viridiplantae > Streptophyta > Magnoliopsida > Asterales > Asteraceae > Bidens > Bidens hawaiensis. The sequence goes on from NW_027491104.1 coordinate 382,642, forward strand.
TAGGGATGATGCAATGGTGTCAGTAACATGTACTACCCCGACAAACCGTTCAATCACTTCTCCACAATCATCCACATATCTCAAAACCACCGCCATTTGCTCCTTTATAGAACAATCACGAGACTCGTCAATTAAAATAAAAAAAAAAACTTATCTTTAACCTCGTTCACAATAATCTTTCTTACCTCAGTAGCACATGCATTAACTATTTCTTTTTGGATTTTAGGCGAAGTCAACTGATTATTTCCATGTGATTTTGAATTAAACGCCTTATTTACTTCCTCATTACGCTCACAATACCATTTGACAAGTTCAAGAAAATTACCTCGACTATTAGAGCTTATAGACTCGTCATGCCCGCGAAAAGCCAAACCTTGAATTAAAAGGAATCGAATCACATCAACAACAGTGGTTAATCGAACACGATAAACAATCTCATCTTGCTTACATGGTTGTGACAATACATTTTCAAGATTGTGCCTTTGATCTTTAAATAACTTAAACTGAACTCTAGCATGATTATGTCTACTATTTTGACCTCCTTCATGATCACGAAAATTTTCAAATGCCCTTTTCCAGTTTCTAAAACCATGCTTGATAAATACTTCATCCCCATGTCTATTACCGGTAGGGAACAAATAACACCACAAACAAAACGCCGCATCTTTTGATGCGCTATATTCTAACCAACAAAAACGATCAAACCATGTTTTTTACACCTTCCTCAATTGTCCACAAATTTGTGTTTTGGGAAAATTATGACCTTTCGGTTGGCAAGCACCTTTCGTTATATAACTTCTCCTTACTCCATCTCAGATATTAATCGAATAATCATTTATTGGTTTGCGCAAGGCTGCGTCACCAACAATTTCATCTTCCAATACTTCAACTTGTTCTCGACTTCTTTTATTATTATTTTCATTGGCATTTGACGAACTTGATGGAGTCTCGATGCTTGGTTGGGGTGTTTTACCAAAATAGTTTGTGATAGAAGCGTTTCTACATACACAAATACTAAAAACTAATATCGCAATCATTATATAAAACAATAAGTTCAAGATTAGATCATATATAAAATATTAACTGATCTTGTAAATTAACTACGTAAAAGATAACTACACAACAACATTCCTAATTTACGATGGTTAAAATCATAAAGTATTAACATACTATATAATAACAATTAATTAAAACAGAAACCAAAATACAATAGAGTTAACTTACTTCATATTGTCTTTTGAGATGGGGCCACAGTAGGGAAAAGAAACACCAAAAAAATTGAAAAGTGGTAGTTGTAAAGTGACGGCTGACTTCTGATTACTATGCACTAGGTGAAAAGTGAAAATAAATTACCAATAAGATATTAGGTTTGAATATGGGCTTATATTAAATTGATTCATTTAAATGGCCCACATTCCCATAAACCCATTTAATTTAAGAATACTGTGACAATCGTCAATTTCAGGTTAACCCCGTAAACTCAACTCCGTCAATTCAAACTTTAAGATCGTTGAATCTATAACGCATACTTCATTACATTTAAACTAGGGTTTAAATGACGCTTAACATTTACTACATGTGTAGTCTTTCGGGATTTGCACCGAAACGCAAACAAGTTGACGCGAGCGATTGATAAATAAACGACAAACGTCAAAACACTAATTATGTGATAATTATGTGTTAGGTATATGTGTGTTACTTGATTGTTATGTGGAATGTTAAACAAGAAACAAGAACCAACTAGTTTAGGCTAGAGATGTAACGCTTGAAAGATTAGGGACTAGAGTGTAACTTGTATTATTATAAATATATCCTTAACTAAACCCTAACCTATTATTATTCTTTCTTCAAAATCCCGATCGGAACAAGCTCCCACCTCACCCTTGGCTGCCGTCACTTCCATACACACATTCAAGCCTTAATCAAGTGTTTAATTCAAGAACTAGGTGCTAGGAAGGTATAATTGATCATCCTTTATCTTCTTGTTGTTTGATTTTGATGTTTAATGGGTTAATCAAAAACCCTAGGCAGCCGATTTTCTTACGTATGTATGAGTTAACATGGTGGTTGTTGAATTCATGATGATTGATAACTAGTATTGATGTTGTTGCTTGATTGATTATTGTCTTTGATTTGAGTTAAAACACAAACCCTAATATTGTATGTATGGTGTAATTGATATGCATGGATAGTAGTTATAGTGTCTAGAGGGTTATATGGATGCATGATAGTTCATAGATTGTTATTATGTTGAGTTTTGATGTGAACAGATTCTGGACAGAATGTATATACGATGTTTAAGTGACTGTAACGAAGTGTAAACGTGAAAATTGATTGAGATTGTGGGTACTGCAGTAAACTAGGTTGAGTCTAGTTTCTATAAAGTATAAATTCGTAATTTTTGGATAAGTGGAAGTATACTTTTATGATTTTACAAAAACGTGATGCAAAGCTGAGCTGTTAGACCTGCTGTTAGGTTATGTTGTAAATGTTATATCTCATGAACTACGAGACCAATTGGGTTGGTTCCACTTCTGGAAGTTGACTCATTGAGTTAGGAACCAAACCCAAGTGGTCTTGCATTTATTGGATTTTTCGTTTAATGGGAATTGCAAATAACATTCTGTTGCGCATGAATCTGACTGATATGAGTTTGCTGTAATGTTTTGGTCATTATAAGAAAAATATGTGGAATAAAAATAAGATAAAATATGTTCTGGAAACCTAAGATATGTATGTTTCTGTGGTAATTTTTGGTGAATTAATTGAGACGTTATGATCGGTGAACTAGTGCAATCTTTCAAGTAGAAATTCTGTCATAACGAAACTAGCTGCTGAGTTGTGTAGGAATGCATGAAATATGATAGTTTTTATATAATTGTTGTATTTTGACCAAAATACCCTTGCGGGGAATAGTTGTTAATTGATTGCCATGAATTGACCAAATTGCCCTTATGGGGAATAATGGTTAGTTAATCCTTGTTTGTTGACCAAAATGCCCTTACGGGAATAATTGCTAGTTAATTGTTGTGTGTGACCAAATTGCCCTTACGGGGAGAAATTGCTAGTGATATGCATTATTAGTACGTGACACGAAAGTAATTGCCCACTCATGTATCGTATCACAATTTTACTTGTTTAAGTCACACACGATTCACAAACGAAACACGAAATCTGTTACGTGCATAGGTATTATGTGCCGAGTCTAGAGACTCGTTAAACGTACCGATACTTAGAAAATCTCTTTGTTATTTAGAACGCTAGAGAGTTTCTACGACGCGCATCACTTGGTGATCTAGATCGGGATAGTCTTCGCAAACAGTGAGTTTCACTTACCCCGCTCTTTGAACTGTTTTCAAACGTTTTTCACTTGGGGGAGATAACATACTCCGATAAACATATTTTCTGAGATAAACGCATATTTAAGATTTTGTTATAAATTATATATCACTTGTAAAGGCTAAGCGGCAAACGTAACATTTGAAGTCCCACACATCGGACCGGTTAATATTTGGAATAGCGAGTCACTGTTGAGTAGTACTACTGGGTTTGACAAACCCCACCCGACGCTAAGCTCAACCGGAGGTTGAGTGGGTGTAATTTTGGCTAACACTTACCATGGTCTGGAGGACCTGGTGACGGGCACTTGATAAACAGTCAGCTTCGGTCGCGAACCACTTAGCGATACTTGTTGTATAGATTAGCTACCTATCGATATATAATTTGACATAACACTATCTGGTAATGCAAAACACTTAAACGTCGTAACGAGGTTACGCAACACTTAAACGTCGTAACGAGGTTACGCAACACTTAAACGTCGTAACGAGGTTACGCAACACTGAAACGCCGTAACGAGGTTACGCAAAACGCTAAACGATTTATCTTATTTAACTTGTGAACTCACCAACCTTGTGTTGACACTTTTAGTATGTTATTCTCAGGTAGCCGAGGCGGGCGCGCGGTTTAGGAGCATGCATTAATTGAAAACATCTTTATTCTGCAAACTTAATTTTAACAGTTACATTTGGTTTTAAGTCGTCCTGCGTGACGCAACTTTTGAATTAAGGTTTTACGCTTCCGCACTTACTTTCATTTAAACGTTTTTCTTTGGTTTGATTATAACTAATGATTCCGATCCTGCCAGTTCACACCCTCTGACGGTAAGACTCCGTTAGTGGATTTTGAGGGTGTGACAGATTGGTATCAGAGCCATTGGTTATAGCGAACTAGAAGCTGCATGCATACTAGACTATAACCGCGACGACCCATTAGTTATAATGATACGCACTGCATAGGTTTGTGTAGTCTTGAAATCTTATTTCTTTACCTCTTTCACTCATACGCGCGCATATACCCGGCTTACCTGTAGGAATGTCGACGCCACCCTCATCATCATCCGATTCGATGACGCATGCTCACGGGAAGGAACCGCAGTTACCTACTGCCTCGCCACCCCGTGTAGTCCCGGAACTCGAAGCTCCTGCACCGAAGAGGTACCGCCTATCCGGAGGCCTGTATGAAAACAACGTTAGCTGGGATTGGTACCCTAACATGATCAGACGCATGGTCTATCGCGAACAAGTTCCCCCGTTGCCTCACCCGAACCACCCTGCTTATCCCAACACCCTACCACCCATAACCGAACCTGTAGAGCGAGTTCTCGCAGCTGTTGTTTCATGCTTGGAGCGTGACGTGGGTTACATGCGCTACACGAGAGAAAATGTATCCCGACTGTTTAAAGACGGAACCGAGACTCAGGAGGAGATTGCCCGCATGGCAGCGGCAATGAAAGATATGCAAGAGACTAGTGAGCAACAAACGAAGGTTATGATGAAGATGCAAGCCGAGATGATAGACTTGCAAGAGCAACTCCAAGAAGCAAGGACCCGAACCGAGATAGCTCTAGAGCGTTGTGATGTCTTACAAATGCAACTTGCTCAGAACGCAGCCGAGCCTGAGGCGGAGCCTGAGGCCGAACCTGAAGAAGATCCCGAAGAGGAGCCTGAAGAAGATCCCGAGGAAGATCCCGAGGAGGAACCCGAAGAGGAACCGGAGGAAGAACCGGCTGAGCCAGAGGCACACTCAGAGGTGTCCTCAGACGATGTGCAAATGTGCAAATTCTTGGATTGGAACTGGCTAACGCGATGAACTGGGAGGAGTTCAAAAACATGATGCGAGAGGAGTATTGTCCGAGAGAAGAGATTTCAAAGTTAGAATCAGAATTTTGGTCGTTGAAGATGGTGGGTTCGGAAATCGAAGCCTACACTACTCGTTCGCACGAGTTGGCTGTGATGTGTCCGCGGATGGTGGATCCGCCGAGCAAGAGGATAGAATTGTACATTGACGGATTAGCACCGCAGATACAGGGCATGGTGACGTCTTCCAGACCAGCCACGATCCAACAAGCGATCCGTTTAGCTCACAAACTGACGGATCAGGCTGTGACCCAAGGTGCGTTACCACCTAGGGGTTCGACTACTAAAGCCCGTGACAACCCGAGTAATGACCACGCCAGCAACAGTAACAGCAACAGCAACCCGAACAGCGGGAAGAGAAAGTTTGACAACACTAGATCTTCATCCTCGAACCTCCCACCGCAACACCACTATCGTAAGCCCGAATTTACTCGGAGTTTCAACACTCAGAATCACAACAACAACAACAACAACAACAACGGTAGCGAGCAGGTTTCGAGCGGATATGCTGGGAAATATCCAAAGTGCAACAGGTGCAACTTTCATCATGTTGGTCAGTGTGACCGTGTCAAGTGTCAAAGATGCGGAAAGATAGGTCACCAAGCGAAGGAATGTAGAGTTTACCTTGCGGCGAAGGGTGCTCCTAAGCCACCGATGACGACTAAGGGATGTTTTGAATGTGGACAGGAAGGTCATTTCCGGAAGGATTGCCCCAAGCTGAAACAGAATGACAATAATGGGGGTAATAGGAGTGGCAGTAATGGTGGAGGAAATGGCAAAGGAAGAGCGTTTGTGATTGGATCGGGTCAAGCCCGCAATGATCCGCATGTGGTGTTTGGTAAGTTCCCTGTAAACGATTGTTTTGCTTCTATTTTGTTTGACACTGGAGCTGATAGGAGTTTTGTGTCAAAAGCTTTTAGCCAACTTTTAGACCTTACTCCAACCCCGTTAGACGCTAAGTTTCCTGTTGAATTAGCTAACGGTAAAACTGTAATAACAACTCATATACTTGCGGGATGTAAGTTGAAACTGTCAGGTCATGTCTTTGACATCGACCTTATCCCTTTTACGCTTAGTAGTTTCGATGTCGTTGTCGGCATGGACTGGTTATCCGAGAACCGAGCGGAGATTATATGCCATGATAAGATAGTCCATATTACCACCCCTTCCGGCGAGATCATTTCGGTCCGAGGCGAGAGAAGCGGCATGACCACCAGCGTCATTACCCTTTTGAAGGCACAGAAGTATCTACGAAAGGGTCATCCGGCAATTTTGGCGCAGATTGTTGAGAAACCCGCGGAGGAGAAACGAATTGAGGACATACCGGGTGTGCGAGACTTTCCGGAAGTTTTCCCGGAGGATTTGCCCGGACTCCCTCCTATTCGTCAAGTCGAATTCCAAATCGAGTTGACACCCGGTGCAGCACCCATAGCACGAGCCCCGTATCGACTCGCACCGGCGGAACTTCAGGAGTTGTCCACTCAGTTGCAAGATTTGTTGGATAAAGGTTTTATCCGACCTAGCTCATCGCCATGGGGAGCCCCTGTCTTGTTTGTCCGAAAGAAAGACGGGACTTTCAGAATGTGCATCGACTACCGGGAGTTGAACAAGGTGAGGTCAAGAACCGTTATCCTTTACCCCGAATTGATGATTTGTTTGACCAGCTTCAGGGATCGAGTTACTACTCGAAGATCGATCTACGATCCGGTTACCACCAGCTGAGAGTGCGTGAAGAAGATGTTTCAAAGACGGCTTTCAGAACACGGTATGGTCACTACGAGTTTTCGGTTATGCCTTTTGGCCTAACCAACGCGCCAGCCGTATTTATGGATCTCATGAATCGAGTATGCAAGGCGTACCTCGACAAGTTCGTGATTGTTTTCATCGATGATATTCTCGTCTACTCCAAGAACGAGACTGACCACGAAGAGTACTTAAGGATAATTCTGGAACTACTGAAGAAGGAACAACGGTATGCTAAACTCTCGAAATGTGAATTTTGGCTTCGTGAGGTTCACTTTTTAGGACATGTGATCAACGAGAATGGTATCCATGTCGATCCCGGTAAGGTAGAGGCCATCAAAAACTGGGAAGCACCTAAGACTCCGACTGAGGTGCGACAATTCCTAGGACTGGCCGGCTACTACCGGCGTTTCATCGAGGGATTTTCAAAGATTGCTCAACCCCTCACCGCTTTGACTCACAAGGGCACTAAGTACAACTGGGGTGACGCGCAAGAATCCGCTTTTCAACTATTGAAAACCAAGCTTTGTAGCGCCCCTATTTTAGCCCTCCCCGAGGGAACGAAAAATTTTGAGGTACACTGTGACGCATCTATACAAGGTCTCGGTTGTGTGCTGATGCAATTCGAGAAGGTTATAGCCTACGCCTCTCGACAACTACGGGTTCACGAGAAGAACTACATGACCCACGATTTGGAACTCGGAGCTGTGGTGTTTGCTCTTAAGATATGGAGGCATTACTTGTACGGTACCAAGTTTACCATTTACACCGACCACAAGAGTCTCCAACATATCTACAATCAGAAGGAGCTGAACATGCGACAGCGTCGTTGGGTCGAGTTGCTTAAAGATTACGATTGTGCCATCAAGTACCACCCTGGCAAGGCCAATGTGGTGGCCGACGCCCTCAGCAGAAAAGAAACAGATAAACCCAGACGGGTGAGAGCATTGCAACTCACGATTCATGCCAGCTTACCCGATCATATTCGCGATGCGCAACGGGAAGCTTTGAAAGATGATAATCTTCCATCGGAACTCATGCGGGGCATGAACAAGCAACTTGAAACCAGATCGGACGGGGTCCGATATTTTGAGAACCGGATTTGGGTTCCACGATACGGAGAGTTGAGAACTCTAGTGATGGACGAAGCTCACAAGTCCCGATATTCTATCCACCCTGGCTCAGATAAAATGTATCATGATTTAAAGGCACTTTACTGGTGGCCGAACATGAAGGCCGACATTGCCACCTATGTGAGCAAATGTTTGACTTGTGCCAGAGTCAAGATAGAATACCAGAAACCATCTGGTCTACTGCAACAACCGGAACTCCCAATGTGGAAATGGGAACACATCTCAATGGACTTTATTACGGGTTTGCCTAAGACACCGACGGGATGCGATACCATCGGGGTGATCGTTGACCGGTTGACTAAATCGGCACACTTTCTAGCGATTAAAGAAACAGACAAAATGGAAAGACTGACTCGAGTATACATGAAAGAAGTGGTGTCTAGACACGGAGTGCCTGTCTCGATCATTCCGATCGAGATTCTCGTTTCACCTCACACTTTTGGAAGTCACTGCAAAGCGCACTGGGCACCCGTCTCGATATGAGTACAGCATACCATCCTCAGACGGATGGGCAAAGTGAACGGACTATTCAGACCCTGGAGGATATGTTGCGTGCATGCGTCTTAGATTTCGGAAAAAGTTGGGAACCCCACTTACCCTTGGTAGAGTTTTCGTATAATAACAGCTACCACGCAAGTATTAAGGCAGCGCCGTTTGAAGCGCTGTACGGACGGAAGTGTCGATCACCACTCTGCTGGGCAGAGGTGGGTGATAGCCAAATCACTGGTCCGGAACTGGGACTCGAAACCTCGGAAAAGATTGTTCAAATCCGAAATCGCATGGCAGCAGCACGAGATCGCCAAAAGAGTTACGCCGACAAGCGCCGAAAACCTCTCGAATTTCAAGTGAACGATCGGGTGTTACTCAAAGTCTCACCTTGGAAAGGTGTGGTTCACTTTGGTAAGCGAAACAAACTCAACCCACAATATGTTGGTCCGTACCGGATAACTGAGCGCATTGGTCCGGTGGCGTACCGACTGGACCTACCAACAGAACTCAGTGGCATACACGATGTATTCCACGTATTAAATTTGAAGAAATGCCTGTCTGATGAAACCCAAGTAGTCCCTTTGGAGGAACTACAAGTTGATGAACAGTTACGGTTCATTGAGGAACCAGTCGAGGTTTTGGATTGGGAAACCAAAACGCTCAAGCACAGCAAAATTCCAATCGTTAAGGTTCGTTGGAACTCGAGGCGTGGACCGGAGTTCACATGGGAACGCGAGGATCACATGATGAAAAAGTATCCTCACCTTTTTGAAGGGCTAACCAAACACCGAAAACCGCGAAACCCGGCAAACCGTCAAACATCACCGGAGGTATGAACTAAATTTCTTTCTACTAGGGGATGATATGACAAACTGAAAATTTTTCTTTCTTTTTCAGGCTCTCATCACGACTTGACTCAAATTTTCGGGACGAAAATTCTTTAACATGGGAATGATGTGACAATCGTCAATTTCAGGTTAACCCCGTTAACTCAACTCCGTCAATTCAAACTTTAAGATCGTTGAATCTATAACGCATACTTCATTACATTTAAACTAGGGTTTAAATGACGCTTAACATTTACTACAAGTGTAGTCTTTCGGGATTTGCACCGAAACGCAAACAAGTTGACGCGAGCGATTGATAAATAAACGACAAACGTCAAAACACTAATTATGTGATAATTATGTGTTAGGTATATGTGTGTTACTTGATTGTTATGTGGAATGTTAAACAAGAAACAAGAACCAACTAGTTTAGGCTAGAGATGTAACGCTTGAAAGATTAGGGACTAGAGTGTAACTTGTATTATTATAAATATATCCTTAACTAAACCCTAACCTATTATTATTCTTTCTTCAAAATCCCGATCGGAACAAGCTCCCACCTCACCCTTGGCTGCCGTCACTTCCATACACACATTCAAGCCTTAATCAAGTGTTTAATTCAAGAACTAGGTGCTAGGAAGGTATAATTGATCATCCTTTATCTTCTTGTTGTTTGATTTTGATGTTTAATGGGTTAATCAAAAACCCTAGGCAGCCGATTTTCTTACGTATGTATGAGTTAACATGGTGGTTGTTGAATTCATGATGATTGATAACTAGTATTGATGTTGTTGCTTGATTGATTATTGTCTTTGATTTGAGTTAAAACACAAACCCTAATATTGTATGTATGGTGTAATTGATATGCATGGATAGTAGTTATAGTGTCTAGAGGGTTATATGGATGCATGATAGTTCATAGATTGTTATTATGTTGAGTTTTGATGTGAACAGATTCTGGACAGAATGTATATACGATGTTTAAGTGACTGTAACGAAGTGTAAACGTGAAAATTGATTGAGATTGTGGGTACTGCAGTAAACTAGGTTGAGTCTAGTTTCTATAAAGTATAAATTCGTAATTTTTGGATAAGTGGAAGTATACTTTTATGATTTTACAAAAACGTGATGCAAAGCTGAGCTGTTAGACCTGCTGTTAGGTTATGTTGTAAATGTTATATCTCATGAACTACGAGACCAATTGGGTTGGTTCCACTTCTGGAAGTTGACTCATTGAGTTAGGAACCAAACCCAAGTGGTCTTGCATTTATTGGATTTTTCGTTTAATGGGAATTGCAAATAACATTCTGTTGCGCATGAATCTGACTGATATGAGTTTGCTGTAATGTTTTGGTCATTATAAGAAAAATATGTGGAATAAAAATAAGATAAAATATGTTCTGGAAACCTAAGATATGTATGTTTCTGTGGTAATTTTTGGTGAATTAATTGAGACGTTATGATCGGTGAACTAGTGCAATCTTTCAAGTAGAAATTCTGTCATAACGAAACTAGCTGCTGAGTTGTGTAGGAATGCATGAAATATGATAGTTTTTATATAATTGTTGTATTTTGACCAAAATACCCTTGCGGGGAATAGTTGTTAATTGATTGCCATGAATTGACCAAATTGCCCTTATGGGGAATAATGGTTAGTTAATCCTTGTTTGTTGACCAAAATGCCCTTACGGGAATAATTGCTAGTTAATTGTTGTGTGTGACCAAATTGCCCTTACGGGGAGAAATTGCTAGTGATATGCATTATTAGTACGTGACACGAAAGTAATTGCCCACTCATGTATCGTATCACAATTTTACTTGTTTAAGTCACACACGATTCACAAACGAAACACGAAATCTGTTACGTGCATAGGTATTATGTGCCGAGTCTAGAGACTCGTTAAACGTACCGATACTTAGAAAATCTCTTTGTTATTTAGAACGCTAGAGAGTTTCTACGACGCGCATCACTTGGTGATCTAGATCGGGATAGTCTTCGCAAACAGTGAGTTTCACTTACCCCGCTCTTTGAACTGTTTTCAAACGTTTTTCACTTGGGGGAGATAACATACTCCGATAAACATATTTTCTGAGATAAACGCATATTTAAGATTTTGTTATAAATTATATATCACTTGTAAAGGCTAAGCGGCAAACGTAACATTTGAAGTCCCACACATCGGACCGGTTAATATTTGGAATAGCGACGCTAAGCTCAACCGGAGGTTGAGTGGGTGTAATTTTGGCTAACACTTACCATGGTCTGGAGGACCTGGTGACGGGCACTTGATAAACAGTCAGCTTCGGTCGCGAACCACTTAGCGATACTTGTTGTATAGATTAGCTACCTATCGATATATAATTTGACATAACACTATCTGGTAATGCAAAACACTTAAACGTCGTAACGAGGTTACGCAACACTTAAACGTCGTAACGAGGTTACGCAACACTTAAACGTCGTAACGAGGTTACGCAACACTGAAACGCCGTAACGAGGTTACGCAAAACGCTAAACGATTTATCTTATTTAACTTGTGAACTCACCAACCTTGTGTTGACACTTTTAGTATGTTATTCTCAGGTAGCCGAGGCGGGCGCACGGTTTAGGAGCATGCATTAATTGAAAACATCTTTATTCTGCAAACTTAATTTTAACAGTTACATTTGGTTTTAAGTCGTCCTGCGTGACGCAACTTTTGAATTAAGGTTTTACGCTTCCGCACTTACTTTCATTTAAACGTTTTTCTTTGGTTTGATTATAACTAATGATTCCGATCCTGCCAGTTCACACCCTCTGACGGTAAGACTCCGTTAGTGGATTTTGAGGGTGTGACAAATACAGAGCCAACAACTTTTGTCATCTTCTTCATGCCCACAACTCTTTTCATCTTCTTCATTCTTCACTTTCATAGTTTTGCAGGGCCAACACTTGCCAGAAACACAATATATCTACTTATTTTTTTTACTCTAAGCACTTTGTAAGAAGTAAACGAGAGGGTCAAGCTATAAAAAAAGAAAAAAAACCTACTCCGATCTACTATAAATTTGGCCAGAGGGTCAATGGACCCTCTTGACCCTCCCTTAAATCCGCCGATGAATATCAATCAACACTTGGTTAAAATACTGATAATGTGCATGTTTGTATGTATATAATTTTGTCTTTACATACATAAGACTTGTAACTTATGTAATATTTTATTTTTTTAGAATAAAAAATAAAATCTTACATTATATATCAATTTTACCTTTATGTTTTTTTAACATTTTAATATATTTAATACTAAAATCTGTTGGGTGTCGAATCCAGCAAATAAAATAAACCAAATTAACACATTAAGAATAGTATGAGCGAAAGTAAGTATCGTGTCCTCAGGGATACAGATTAACTAAATTATACCAGAAATATTTCAGGTCTAGACACGATTGTTTTAAAAGGGGGTTTTGATTTAAACTTGAAATTAACGAAAACAAATTTATAAAAGAAAAGTGAATTCAAATATATAAAAACTAATTCCAACACTAAGGCAATTACTTGATTTAATTCTAGCTTATGATCATTAACAATTATGGTGCAATGACTTTTTAGTTGAACGGTTTGTATCAATAATAGACGTCACGCCGTTCGGACATCCACTCTATCTAATGTCTAATCACATGCCGTTCGGTGATTAGAGTCAACCCGCTACTCCAATCTCACGCCGTTCGGATCTTACGGTGCGGGTCGCGTGATAGAAGTATCGATTATAATCAAACACTCACGCCGTTCGGAGTGTATAATTATATTGTTTAATTCTATAATGATTTTGGGTTCATAGACAAACACAAAATATTATTTGTTTCTTTTACCAAAACTTAAAAACTAATTAGGGTTTTAAACACTGATGAACTTTATTAGAAAAATTAATAAGGTGATCAAGTTTATTAATAATCTAATATATACCGGAATAGAACCGCGTTTAAGCACAAGAATTAAACAAACAAACGAATCACATAAACGTTTCACATAAGTTTCGAATCAATCAAACCCTAGTGTTGAAATTAAATTGATCTAGCCGGACATGGTGGCTAAAACAATCAAAACGTTCAATAAACAAAACATTAAAAATAATAAAGCTTACAAAACAAGAAACAAAAACCCAAAGGTTGTATAACGATGATCCATCCCAAATCCCTAACGAAGGTTTTCTTTAATATTCTTGCTGCTCACACAAACAAATTTCGATTGAGGCCCACTAGCCCAAGTGCATGATCTGGTCACTCTTAATTAATTGCCAAGCCTACTTATTAATTAGAACCCATCTTTAATCTTTCGTCTAAATTCCTTGCGCAGCCCATGAACGATTTATAAGCTATCTTGTGATATAACTTTAGTTCCACTTGAATAATTAGATTATAAGTTTCAGCCCATACTTTCTTGAGCTCCATACTCCACTAGCTTATCTTTGTATCTCGTGTTTCACTTAATTTCTTTACTTTCGTTTTTCTTGAAACCGATCACACGTTTTGGCTTGTCAATTCTTTCTAAGACCCCTTGTTGTCACTCCCAACTGCCCCGCACCTACACAAAACAATAAAACGATCCAAAGTAGACTCCACTCCACGAAACAAGATATTCACAAAAGAATTTGATATATGTACGATAAACCTTTCCTTGTCCTCAAGGAAGTCAAAAATAGTATAAACCAAGAACTAAAAATCTAGGGGAAATTTCTTTTTTTTTTATTTCATTTTTTTAAAGCCCGTTTTGGTACCGGAATGATTTGTAATGAGATCATAACTAACATGTCATTTTTCATTCATTTGAATTCGGGAAGTACCGACACATGTAACTACAATTCTTAATATTATGCGTCCGGAAAAAAAGTTGATGCAGTTGGATCAGAATCGGAAAATTCAGTCTTAAAAACATATAGGGTAATTTTTAAAGCTTAGAAAAACACAAAAACCGCGATCACCGATATTGTTGTCCACTTAAACCCATGCCTTAATCTTTACCGGGACAAATATGATACGACATTAACATTACTTAGTGGTTTACACAATTAAGACCCGCTTATTTTCAGCTTTTACCGGACCAGACCATCCCAAGTTGACTTAAACCTCAAAATTAGCAAATTTAAAACTTTTGTTGCTCTAATTTTTAATGAATAGTTAAGATGATCAAGGCTATTGTTTATCCACTTAAGCTTAAGCATCAAAGTCTACCAAGCAGCCATTAGATATGATTAAGGTTCAGTTAATTAATAGCTAGTGTTCCCCACAATATAACATACCCTCGTTATCAAGCAATACACCGAACCATTACCATAGGTGAGTATGCAAAATTTCATCCGTAGGGCTTACATTTGGCGTGTCCCTTGTGGTCTGTTTCTTAATGGTAATGAGACGCGAGCAAGGGGACCCACATGGCTAACATCGTGGATGATCAAGTCTGGAATGTATTTGTACTTTGTACTTTTTGTGATCATGTTTAAAGACTTATGTGGTAGAAAACTGCGGGTTTGCTCTTTTTTAGCTTTATTTTAAATATTCACAACCCCACTTAGGAATTCTGAATACCTAGATGAATAGTCGGCATACAGACCCATAGTCTCCGGACCCGGGGCATCCCATCAATACAAGATTTAAGGTTATAAAACCATACGCCAATGATGTGTAAAACACTAAAGCTAAGCAGTTTACGATTTATATCACAGGCTACACGACATACTCTAACGTTAAACCTACCCAAGAATCATATGATAACGTATTCAAATTTTAAAACTTTATAATATTTTCATTTTTCATACCAAGAATTGAGGGTTGAGTATGGCCAGACCTTTCATTACTTATCTTCCACGGACAAAACGTTTTACCCACAAGAGATTTCCGACCCATTTTATCAAATTGTCCTTTCATTTTCAAGGCTGAGCCTACCGACACATCCCAAGTTAAGTACGTTTTCTTTTATTTATCTCATATTATTAGTAATTTGAAAAACCAATTTCCGATAAATATCATCATCTCCCACTTTAACGCAAAAAACTATATTCAAGGAACATTTTAAAACATTTTCATTTTTTTTTCTTTTTTTTCACATATGGTACTAATGCAAATTATATACAACTTTAAATTCAATGCATGAAACGAAAATACCTTTTTAATCTCCCCAAGCTTAAAATTCGGTTTCGTCCTCGAGGCTTGAAGTGAGGCGTGAAACGGAACTACTGAAGTGGAAGGAGCAGTTCGGCTTGAAATTTCTTTCAACAAACAAATAGCCGGTGGTGGCGAAACGGTTCAAACCAATCTTTTGTATCTACCCATGAGTCAACGACCAACAGAACCAAGTGGTTGTGATGCAATACCAAGTTGTAAAATAAGGAATAAAGGAACTTTTCTGTGAACATGGTCACCACCCAAAGTGATTATTAAACTCTTGAAATTGTGTGATTACAATTTTAAATCCCAAAACTGATGATCAAAATCTTGAAGCTTGCTTGAAGTTTAAGCTGGACAAAGATAGAGGTGTGGATTCAGGGTTTAAATCTTTGGGTGAGATGGCGGTTTGCGGCGGCGACAGAGGTACAGCCGGGGTGGAGAAGGTAGGCGGAGTTAACAGTGACCGATGTGGTGGTGGTCGGCTTGCTGGTAATCGGAGACGAAACTTGTGAGGCTCATCGGTGGTGGTGTGTTGAAGGTAGGCTGTGGCTAGACTTAGGTTTGGGATAAACAAGTTGTGATGAAGACCTGAAGACCTGGGTGTTAGGGTTTTCAAGAACAAAACAATTTTTTTTCAAGAACCCTTACCCGGCCGGGTAGATTTTGACACGCCCAGGTCAGTGGTATAAATGATTTATTAAATTTCTACGCGGCGGGTCACTTTTGTAGAGAATTTTAACACAGCGGGGTAAACGTTCTGACCAAAACTACTTTCACACCACCTGGTTGAAAACTTTTTTTTTATAATTTTTTTATTAAAATTAAACAAAAATAAAAAAAACGAAACCACGGGTTGCCTCCCGCGAAGCGGCTTTCTTTATTGTCTTTGGCTAGACTTATTCCTCGTTAGAGTTTTGTTTAATCGGGTGCCACCATAAACGGAAGAAGCCTTTTGCCAATATTCGGTAACTTTAGTTTTCGTGCTTTTGGCCTTTCTTTCTTCCGTTTATCAATTTCCGTCAATTCCTCCCCAAGCTTGAATTTTTCATTATGCTCATTTGATGAAACTCCATATGTACTTCTGTTTAAAACTAAGACTGAAACACCATTGTTAGACAACTCAACACATTTATCAATGAGTGGTTCAACGAAATCTATATAATTCAAAGATGAGACATCACTCGGGTAACGTATAGCATCATCTATATTAAAATTTATAACATCCCTGTCAAATTCCATTGAAAGAGTGCCATTATAAACATCGATTTTAGTCTTTGAAGTTTTTAAAAATGGTCTACCAAGTATAATCGAACTGGAATTTGGTTTGTCATCATCTTCCATGTGTAGCACATAAAAATCAGCCGGAAATACTAGTTCATTCACTTGGACCAACACATCCTCTAATACACCTTTTGGGTATACTACGGATCGATCGGCCAATTGAATGGTCACCTCGGTCCTCTTTAACAGTCCAACATTAAGTGTTTTGAAAATTGAGTAGGGTAGGACGTTAATAGAGGCTCCAAGGTCCAACATAGCATGAGGCAAAGTAATATTCCCCAATTTACAAGGAACGGTGAAAACACCCGGATCCTTGCACTTTGTGGGTAATCTCTTTTGTAACACTGCTGAAATATTTTCACTTACCTTGACTGTTTCAGTACCTTTGAGCTTTTTCTTTGATGTGCACAGTTGTTTTAGGAACTTTGCATACCGTGGAACTTGTTTAATGGCATCAAGGAGTGGAATGTTTACCTCTACCTTCCGGAACGTCTCCATGATTTCTTGTTCTTCCGTTCTTTCCTTGTGCCTCGAAGTCTTTCAGGAAATAGAGGTGGAGGATAAAATTTTGCTTCACTTTTAACCGGCTTTGATGCTTCATCCTTTTTATTATCCTTCTCTTCTATAACAACTTCTTCCTCACCGTATTTCAAGGTAATGGCACAAACATTGTGTTTTGGGTTTTTCTCGGTTTGTGGGGGTAATTTACCTTGAGATTCTATCTTGCTCACCGAGCTATCAAGCTGAGCCATTTGTTGTTCCAAGTTTTTGATGCTAGCTTCAGTCTTCTGCTGGAAAGTGTGAGTACTTGTGGCTAGACTTTTCACGATATCTTCTAAAGACATACCTGAGCTACTCGCTTGTTGTTGTGCGGGTATTTATTGTTGAGGTTGGAAGTTATGTTATTGAATAGGCATTTGGAATGGAGGCTGTGAGTGATATGGTGGAGGTCTTTGCAAGTAGCTCATATTAGAAGTATTTCCCCAATTATGATTACCTCGGGGCGGCTCATAATGTCTTGAATTTTGTCCCGAGTAACCTCCCATTGCTTGTGCTTGTTCAACATCTTCTTGTAGTGTGGGACACATATCTGTAGGATGCCCAAATTGTAGACATATACCACAAGCTTCTGTACCTTTGCTTTTCAATTGCATGACGACTTTCGTTAGTTAAGCAAGTTGAGTTTCAATGCGAGGAGTGTTCACCTCATTGACTCCTCGTGGTGTGTCATCATACCATCCGTCTTCTTGTGCCCAATGCTTTGTATGTTCGGCTATTGAGGTGATTAAGGCTCGGATCTGAGTTGGTGTTTTATCGAGTAGAGCCCCTCCACTAGATGCATTTATTAAACATCTCTCCATCGGTGCCAATCCTTCACAAAAGTACTGAAGGAGTTGATGCTCGGATATGCCATGTTGGGGGCACCGTGCACATAATTTCTTGAACCTTTCCCAATAAGTGTGTAAAGCTTCCCTTTTTGCTTGTTTGATCGTGATAATTTCTTTACGTAGGAGGGATGCTTTAACTTCTGGAAAGTACTTGTCTAGAAAAAGCCTTGCAAGACCATTCCAAGTAGTTACCGACCCCGGTGGTAGGTAATAGAGCCACTCTCTTGCTGAGTCTTGGAGAGCAAAGGGGAATGCCCTTAGCTTGATTTGGTCTTCAGTGATGTTGTGTGGCTTCATGCCAGAACACACAACATGGAACTCCTTGAGGAACTTATGAGGGTCTTCATTTTCTAAACCTCGGAAGGAGAGTAATAAGTGAATGAGACCGGATTTCAGCTCGATGTTCTCCATAGCAGGGTAGTTAATGCAAAGTTTTTGTTGGGAGACATCATGGGTGCCCCATTGTCTAAGGGTTTGTTCAGCTGCCATGGTGGTGGTTTTAGTAGGTGAGTTAGGTTCTGGGGTTGGTGATTATGGTGGAGTTATTTGTGGTGATACGGTTTCGGGTTCACTTACAAGGGAGTGTCTTGCCTAGTGTTGATGACAAGAGATGAGGATGTAGAGTTTGAGGAGCTTGCTGACTTCTTTTGGGGTTTTGCTTGCTTTCTTAATTTCTTTGAAGTTTTCTCAATCTCTGGGTCAATCTCAAGCGGTGTACCTGAACAAAAAGACCTGGATGTACCTGAATGAAAGAATCTTGGCATAAAAGGGTTAAAATCGCCGTATCCCCTGCAACGGCGCCAATTTGTTGGGTGTCGAATCCAGCAAATAAAATAAACCAACTTAACACACTAAGAATAGTATGAGCGAAAGTAAGGTTCATGTCCTAACTAAATTATACCAGAAATATTTCAGGTCTAGACACGATTGTTTTAAAAGGGGGTTTTGATTTAAATTTGAAATTAACGAAAACAAATTTATAAAAGAAAAGTGAATTCAAATATATAAAAACTAATTCCAACACTAAGGCAATTACTTGATTTAATTCTAGCTTATGATCATTAACAATTATGGTGCAATGACTTTTTAGTTGAACGGTTTGTATCAATAATAGACGTCACGCCGTTCGGACATCCACTCTATCTAATGTCTAATCACACGCCGTTCGGTGATTAGAGTCAACCCGCTACTCCAATCTCATGCCGTTCGGATCTCAGTGTGCGGGTCGCGTGATAGAAGTATCGATTGTAATCAAACACTCACGCCGTTCGGAGTGTATAATTATATTGTTTAATTCTATAATGATTTTGGGTTCATAGACAAACACAAAATATTATTTGTTTCTTTTACCAAAACTTAAAAACTAATTAGGGTTTTAAACACTGATGAACTTTATTAGAAAAATTAATAAGGTGATCAAGTTTATTAACAATCTAATATATACCGGAATAGAACCGCGTTTAAGCACAAGAATTAAACAAACAAACGAATCACATAAACGTTTCACATAAGTTTCGAATCAATCAAACCCTAGTGTTGAAATTAAATTGATCTAGCCGGACATGGTGGCTAAAACAATCAAAACGTTCAATAAACAAAACATTAAAAATAATAAAGCTTACAAAACAAGAAACAAAAACCCAAAGGTTGTATGCTCTCTGCCGTCAAAACGATGATCCATCCCAAATCCCTAACGAAGGTTTTCTTTAATATTCTTGCTGCTCACACAAACAAATTTCGATTGAGGCCCACTAGCCCAAGTGCATGATCTGGTCACTCTTAATTAATTGCCAAGCCTACTTATTAATTAGAACCCATCTTTAATCTTTCGTCTAAATTCCTTGCGCAGCCCATGAACGATTTATAAGCTATCTTGTGATATAACTTTAGTTCCACTTGAATAATTAGATTATAAGTTTCAGCCCATACTATCTTGAGCTCCATACTCCACTAGCTTATCTTTGTATCTCGTGTTTCACTTAATTTCTTTACTTTCGTTTTTCTTGAAACCGATCACACGTTTTGGCTTGTCAATTCTTTCTAAGACCCCTTGTTGTCACTCCCAACTTCCCCGCACCTACACAAAACAATAAAACGATCCAAAGTAGACTCCACTCCACGAAACAAGATATTCACAAAAGAATTTGATATATGTACGATAAACGCATTATATATGGCGAAAATTGAGTGTTTAAGTGTTATAAAACATGCCAAGAAATGCAACTAACAAAATCTGACATTATATATCAATAAAATCTTACGTTGACCGACCCACACTTCACTAACTAAAATTTTACATTACATATTAGTAATGATTTTTTGTTTGATAAACAAAGATTAATTGATGCGTTAAGAGTAATTGGCAGAAATAGCTCCAGTTCATTATGTTGGTGCATATATCTTGTTCTCGTTTTACGTTTTCAAGCCTTTTTATATACAGGCCATCATTTGAACCAACTTTGGGCCATACCTGTTTGCGTTGCATCTCATGATCAGCAGCATGCTCAGGGCCGGCCCAATAGCTTTAATGGGCCAAGCCCTAGCTTGAGGCCTCCAAACAAGAAAAGGCCCCCATTTTATTAAAACTGTTTTTGTATAAATTAGGGCTTTTCTTTCTTTTTTTTATTTGCGATATTGATCGAGAAAAGATGCTGAGAAGTCAGACACGTGAACGTCAAGCATGTTGTCAAAATGGAAATTGCTATTACTCCAAATTAAAGTGCATTTAATTGATATTGGAAATTAACATAAATCGGAATTAGCATCAGCCACTCCATATTAATTGCCAATTGCCTTCAGTTATTGTAGAGTCAATATTCTATATTAGTTTTAGAATTGCATATGCCTTTATATTTGCTTAGAGTCAGTGTATTACGTACCTCAGTACGTTTATTTAGTAAGGACAAAATGTAATTGTTGGAGAAATGGGGACCCTATATAAAGGGTCACTTAACCCATTTTTCCACAACCTTTGTGAATACAACCTTTTGCATTTTATTTCCATCCAAGTATTCTCTCTAACTCCAAAACTCTCTAACCCTTCACCCCACCTTCAAGTTTCGGCCTCCCTTACACACACACAAGATCCGAGATCTCGGTCCAACTAGTTGATTCCGCCAACTAGTTGTGAGGTTGATACAAGAACGACTAGTACTTAGTTTGTTGTGTTGTTTGATCCGGTCACGGGACCTACAATTGGTATCAGAGCTTTCGGGCTCTACTAGTTGTAGATCTTGGGTCACAACCTTGGATTTTGGTCTTGTATGTGAAAAGACGGATTTTTCGAGAAAATAAGTGATTTTCGGATTTTTGTGTTCTTCAAGTTCTTAAGAAATTTAAGTTGTTTTTGTTCATGAAGATGTTGAAAATGGGTTAAAGGTTGTGTTTGTGGTGTGTGATTCTCAAGAAATTGTGTTTGTATAGTTGCATGTATTTGGATATGGTTGATAAAGGTGACAAGGAAAGTGGGTTGGTGACTTACTAGATTTGTTTAAAATTTTCGCCTACTTTGTCAAAATCGCTCAGTTTTCAAAGTCGCTCGGTTTTCAAAGTCGCTCGGTTTTCAAAATCGCTCGGTTTTCAAAATCGCTCAGTTTTCAAAATTAGATCACTTTTCAAAATCGCTCAGTTTTCAAATCGCTCAGTTTTCAAAATTAGATCCCTTTTCAAAAGGATCACTTTTCATTAGATCAGATCAGGCTTAGTTTTTGGCAGATTTTAAGAAATGGCAAATCTAATTTCCACTGTTGCTAGTGCTGAAGCTATTCAATATGTGATGTTTGAGAACGAGGCCGGAACCACTTCTAAGCCTCCAAAGTTGATGAAATGGGATTGTGATTTCGATGAGTTTAAGTGGAGGTTTTACAATTATCTCAAGATCATTGATTACAATCTTATTAGACCTATTGAACAGGGTCCACACAGTCCTATGACAACTGGTACTGATGGTGAGGTTCCCAAAACCGTGACTAACTACAATGATGATGATCGAAGAATGCTTGCTGAAGATCAAAAGGCTTTTGGTATTCTAACTGTATCTCTTTCACGAGAAATTTCATTGACACTGAGAGACTACACCACTGCTAAGGGTCTATGGGATGCCTTAGTGAACAAATTTGAAGGGAACCTGGAAATGAGAAACAACCGCAAAGGAATATTAAAAGAAGAATTCAACAACTTTAAACATATTCAAGTAGAATCGATTGCCTCTCTCATCAACAGATTTGAGTCACTCGTTACTAAAATGAGAAGTGTCGATATCATCCATGAGTTGTCTGAGATCAACATGAAGTTGTTGGATTCACTGCCTTATACATGGAATAGCAGTGTGATTATCATCAAGAGAATGACAAACCTGGATACCTTAACAATCTCATAGATGACTTCTACCATCAAGTTTTGGTGCAGAGAAAATAAATATGAGACAAGTGATGCGGGTGTGAGCAGTCAAGAAAGTCCTATAATCCCCGAGTGTGCTGCAAGTGGAAGTAGTCAAGCAAACACCTCGTCAAGCTCCACTAATGGGATTCCTACACCTGCCTCTCTCATTCCCGAGGTACACAAACTTTGCTCATAAGCTTGCATAGATAAAGTTCTTCACTATAGAAACCATAATGCTAAAATTCTTGAACAAATTGAGAGCATTAGAGTTCAAAATGATGATCTTAAAAAGGCTACAAAGATTTACACTATCAGAATTAACACTCATGGTAATGATATGGCCGATCTTAGGGAACAAGTTTCCATTGCTAGAAATTTGGCAAAACGTCATGAAAATCATGTAATTGAACTAAACGCTAAAATTTCCAAATTAGAGATTGAATTAACCCAAAGAAAAGTTGCCATAGAAAACTTTGAGTTAGTTCTGAGAAACTGAATAAACTAATTGGGTCACAAATGGAATTAAGATTAAAGACTGGTTTAGGCTATGATAGTTCTGATGTACCTCCATCGTTTAACAATAACTATACTAGCCTTCCTCACTTTGACTTTAATTCTCCTCCAGAGGAAGAAATGGTCTATGGTATTGGTTATGTACCCATATCAAAGACATTTGTTCCTGCTGCTCCAAAGACTGTTGATTCAGCTGTTCCTTCAGTTAGTAGTCCTAATAGTAGTTCATATTCTGTAGCGGGTTGTGTAGAAGATAAGGGGTGTGTGGAAACAGGCAAGGTTTGTGGAGATAAAAACATACTTTTTGATTCATCTATTGATTCCAAAAACATTTTGAACAATGATGTATTTGATGAGAGTGTTCATGTTGGCACGACTATTGAAAATGAAAATGATGATTCCAGTTCTGATAGTGACTGTGAAACTACTTTTGATGAAACCATTATTGATAAAAACGTGCATGAAAAGGTATATGTGAATACTGACTTACCTAGTTGTTCGCCAAATAGTTGTAAAGTTGAGGAAACCAAAGTTAATGAAAATTGTTTTGAAAAGGAAAATGCAAGTACATCGGGTAAATATGTCCCACCTCATAGAAACAATTTGTATCAATCTACTAATCAATATTATCAACCTCAACTGTACAATCAATTTGATAATAGCTACTATGGTTATTATCCACAAGATTATGTTAACTCTTTCTATACAAATTTTTTTGATGATCGAGGTCATAGATTTGACAGCTTGTTTGTTCCCGTACAACCATCTCCTTATTCGCCTCAACCCATGTATTATCATTCTGACGGTTTCTATAGGGAAGATAGAAGAAAACTTTGCTTTGTGTGTGGTAATCCGTCTCACCTTGCAAGACATTGCAAGCACTGGTTCAAGCAACAACTTGATATTCAAAGGCGGCTTAGTCAGTCCACAAAAGGTGCTTTTAGTAGCCCAAATTCAAGGACTGATCAAGCTGATAGTGAAGCTAGTGAAATGGATGTGAGATCCAAAGTCAATTAAGTAAAACACAAGAGAAAACCTTTTTGGAGATCTAAAAAGGATAAAATCAAAAAGAATCCTAAGACTAAAAAGTCTGAGGATTCACAAAAACAGTTTTAAAATTCAGAAAACAAAAGTCCAAAATTGCAAAAATCAAGGAACAAGTTTGTGCTTGGATTCCTAAGGACTGTTCTTCAAGCGACGAGACGCCAAGAAATAATTTGTTTTCAAGAAATAAAATCAAGTTTTGTCGATTTATGGTCGACTTTCCTGAGACAACTAAGTCTCGGGAACCTGTGTCCACTTAAACTCTTAGTACATGTAGGGTCAATCAAGGAGGACTATCGAGAGTATTCGGTACTTAGATAGTGGTTGCACCCCACGACATATGATGGGAGACGAACCCTTGCTATTTGATGCTAAACCATTCGATGGCGGATTCGAGTCTTTCATAAGCGACATGGGATGACAAACTTCAGGGAATGGGAAATGTTTCATACTTTGTGCTTCAACAATGCCAACCATGTTCAAATGTATCAACCACAACTTGTCGAGCGCTTCTTAAGTGATGGATCCAACATCAGCTCATGGGCTTCGGTTTGAATCTCTTCAACTTTGTTATATGATGTGATAATGCATACTTATGGTAGTCCATCTGACAACAGCTTTGCTGACCTTTTCACTAAAGCCATCGTCCAATTTTGATTAAAACAAACTATCTATCTTTTTGTATATAAAATTGTAAATATTTTTCAAATATGTCACAATTTTAGAGGGAGAAAATGAGTTAATTTTAACTCGCCAAAAAGATTTTACCTTTGTTAAGAAAATCAAAAATTAAGTCACTTAACTGTCCAAAAATATTTTATATTATTATTTGAAAATGAGTTAACTTTAACTCGCCAAAAAGATTCTACCTTTGTTAAGAAAAACAAAAATTAAGTCACTTGACTTTTCAAAAATATTTTATATTATTATTTTGTTTAAGAAAATCTGAAAAAGACTTTAAAAAAATATAATTTCTCATTTAGAGGGAGCTCCTGCTTAGAGGGAGTCGGATAACATTAAAATATCAGAAAATTTTGAGAAATTAATCCGACCTTTGGAAAATGATAGAAAAGTGTCTTAGGTGATCCTAGCACATGAGAAGAGTAGATCAAAAGCCAACAAAATCATTGATTGATGTGTAGATAGGCTTAACAAATGAATAAGTATCATAGTGATATAAACTTAAATATCTGCATATGCTAGTGGTTACACTCTTATGAAGCGGTTGCTGACTCATAAGTCATATTAATGAAAGGCAAAAATCCTAATAGTCAGTCATACATGAGTCTGTTAGTGATTGGTCACAATGAAAAATTATTTCTTGCTTTAGCTTCAAATAATGAAAATATAAAAAAAAAATTATTGAAAAAGCAGAAAAACTGCAAAATACTCAAAAAGTATTCAAAATCAACAACAAAAATGTTGATAATTTTATCAAACAAAAAAGGGCTATATTAGAACCACGTAACGTGGGGCAAACAAGTAAGTCCTAAACACTTTATATGAAGGCATAAGCCAACAAGGCTAGTAAGTCCATGGTTCAACCTTTACATATTGTTTGAAAGAAAAGTTTGCAAAAATTATACGAAGCTCAAAATGTTTTGATCAATCATTAGGGGGTCTGAGTCAATTCACGGTGATACTGATGAACACAAACTATGCCCGAGGTATGATGGAGTTTGTAACGAGTCGGATCAACAGGGGACCACACAAGTATTGTGCCAAATTGTACCTTAACGTATCACGATGAAATCAAAATACTTGTTAAGTTTAAAGTGGACCAATATATCTACAATCGACTTTGGGTTCTTGGCATAATAATATCCAAATAGAAGTGTGATCTAGGACATTATAGACAACGTGATTCCATGTTGTGATCTTTCTCGCAAAAATATTAAAGTCATTAGAAAATTATGTAAATATTATTGTTATATAATATTAAATTCATCTTTACTTCTATCTTTTTCATTTGTCTTGTTTTATTTTATGTGTCAACTTCAAAATATTATGTATTTATATATATATATATGAATATATATATATATATATTCGAAGTATTATAATATTTGAAATTCCAAAAATATTTTAAGTTTTTATGAGTTGGTACATATTTTATTAATCTTTGTTTTATTCAAATCATGTGTTTTGTTGTCAAGGTCGTTTATGCAAAGTTGGTTGGAAACCTGGAACTTAAATAAATCATTTACAAGTTAAGGGACTGAAATTGATATTTTACGAAAAGTCAAGATAAAATAAAATTTCAGTGGTATTCTGCAAATACTTCAAACTAAGGGCATGTTTTGAAAAAGAATATTCTTCTTTGACCCTCAAGAGGGTCTGTGAACGAATTTTATTCGCTCTAAGTTTTGTACAGCAGTACATGGATAGGTATATCAAGATCAAGTATCCTGGGTTGCACAGACTGAAGTTGCCGATGCTGAAGCGCTTAAAAGAAAACGAGAACGTGACAGTTGGCGGTTGAACCCAAAAATGAACTGATCTTGTCAAAGGACAAAGCAAAGAAACAATTCGCACAAGAAAGTCAACAAAAGAAAATTAAATGTCGAGCCTCCCGCATCTGATGTTTCTAAAATTTGCCGTTGCCGATTCATCCCAGGAAATAAGATTGAAGTTCAAGTCTTCAAGATCGGAAAATAAAGAATTGTCAAGATCCAATCTCGTTCAAGCTCTTGGATCAAGACAACTACTAGATTTCTAGAAATAAAGACGAAGCAAAAAAATTGTTGAAGGTTTCTGGACATACACAATCCTAGAGGGAGATTGTAGGACCAATATTCTATATTAGTTTTAGGATTGCGTATGTCTTTATATTTGCTTAGAGTGTACGTACCTCAGTACGCTTATTTTGTAAGGACAAAATGTAATTGTTGGAGAAATGGGGACCCTATATAAGGTCACTTAACCCATTTTTCCACAACCTTTGTGAATACAACCTTTTGCATTTTATTTCCATCCAAGTATTCTCTCTAACTCCAAAACTCTCTAACCCTTCACTCCACCTTCAAGTTTCGGCCTCCCTTACACACACAAGATCCGAGATCTCGGTCCAACTAGTTGTTTCCGCCAACTAGTTGTGAGGTTGATCTAAGAACGACTAGTACTTAGTTTCTTGTGTTGTTTGATCCGGTCACGGGACCTACAGTTATTTATTTATTTATTTTTTGTGTGGGTCAAATTTTGAATTGCCAATTACCAAAGGTTTAGAACCCTCATATTGACTGTGCCAAACTTTCAAGGTTGGGTATATAAATCTAATTATCTATTCAATTATTTGAGTTGCTTGTTATTTGCTACTTCATGATTAGAATATTGTTAATTTGTTCTCTACTTCTTAGTTGAACACTTAAACATTATATATTTGAACTTTGTTGAATAGTTAAAATTTATTACTATTAAATTAATAATTCAATTGTCGGTACCAAGTTCGGGGAAAGATGGTTTACGACATTTTTATTATCAAAGACCCCAACTTTTTAGTTCGATTAAGGCCTCCGAAAACCTTGGGCCGCCACTGAGCATGCTAAATTGCTAACACACATCATATGAGCAAACGTTGAGTAATAATGCTGATTCAACGAGGATATTGATGTCTGCATGTTCCAATGCAACCTCAGTAATCGAACTGATCAATTTATCATCAATATCAACCAGTGACACACCCTCTTCCAAAACATCGAAACACTCCAGTTTCTCGTTCTTATTTGTTTCTACATTTGTTTTATTCCGTGTTCATTTTCTGTAACATCGACATCCATTTCATTTAATAACCGATTCTTCAAAATCACCTTTGTTGCATTCAATTTTTCTCTTGGGCATTTCATCAAGCTCTTGATCGAGTGCACCGTCAAACTAATTGAATATTGAATCCAATGCATTTCTCCTATTTAACTGTTTCTATAACTTGGTAAGTTGTGATTATGACTTATGAGTGTACCGAATCTAGCCTTTTGATCATGATTTCCATTTTGTGATGAATCTCAATTAATGTAGGCACAATCTCCTTTTCTAAAAAAAAAATATTGGTTTACTTGACTCACATATTTTATAACTAATGTTTTTGAAGCTGTATTTACAATTTTCACTGGTTGTTTCACTTAGACAGATGAAATATCGGATGCATCGTGCATTCCAACCGTTCAATAACGTGGGCTCAATTTTATGTGTTATTGATCACAAAATATTAACTACTTTGGGTAGTCAAATATAGTTCGTTCTTATAAATACTGCAGGGATGATTGTCTCACACATGACAGGTTGATTATGTTCTTCTTGATCAGCAAATTATAAAAATCTTGGGAGCCATTGCTTTTGCTCTTATTCGGCTCGGGAATATTTCAGAGAAAGACCTGCTAAAAGTATGATGGTACAATTTCTCATTTATGTGATAACATGTCAACTGCTAAAAGTCAAATGGGTAAAATCAAAGTTGTTGCTCCGGTTTATTTAAACCACCTCTCCTGTTTCAAAATGATTGTCATGTACGTTTGACTAGAATCAATTAAGAGAGGTGAAAACAAAGGGGCTCAAAACCTGGACTATTTTTAACCCGAACCAAAGGCAATTTTAAAAGCAGATTGCAAATCTTTTGAAAGTTCCACATGTGATGTTTGACCAGAAAAAAAGTCAAACATGACCAGAAACTCATAATTAACAAAAATGCTGTTATTATTAAGTAACAATTCATCCACTTCCCGGTCCAACTTAATGCTCATATCCTTAAGCTTTCTCTTCTCAAAACCGAAAAGTTTACCATTGAGCCCAATGCCCAAAATACCCTTACTATGAAAAAATGTTCAAATTGGATATACCAATTGTTTGGACCTCCAATACAGAATTTTCAGTCCAATACAAGTCAGACAAAGATGACTTATAACACTAACCACAAAAATCAGCCTTTGATCCTTAATAACTTCCATTAAGACAATTGCTTCAATAGCTTGTTTTTGTGATTGTGTACTAGGTACAGCAAAAATGATCTTAAGCTGCTAACAAGAAAGTAGTACCTGACCGTTGACAAAAAAGTAAATTTTGGCAAAATAGACCTAAATGACGACGACCATAGTAGTTTCCATGCAGTCCCAAATTCCCAGATTACCCATGGCAACCCATATTATTACCAAAATGACCAATCTGTCCTTGTTTTCCCAGTACTTCAGTAACCAAAGGCTCAAAAGTGAAAAGTACAAAAGGCATAAAAGGACCTATTGCCTTCCACCAGGTTTTCGCTGCCAAGACAATTGTAAGTTAAAGTATTTTTAGTTAAATAATTAATAAAGTAAATCACGATCAACGATTCTCAAGGAGCTCATAATATTATATACATTTACACACCTTTAACAACTACCGAGAAAAAAAACCACTAAAATGACAAGGAAATACTCTTTATCTTTATTTGCTTTAACCTTTTTATTATGTAATGCAGAACCATTTCTCCCCAACCCTGTTGGTAATCAAGAACACTCAATCACGAACTAGTCATCCATATATGCAAGATTATAAATTTATAATCAAGAATAGTGGAATCGTTATGATGAATCTAGCTTGCCAGCGAAAGTCAAAGAGACCATTTTTAGTTATATAATTGATCCGAGAATCTTACAATTTTGTGCTCATGTACAGGCTATGAACTGGTGCATACAACGATATTACGCCAGTTCGCTTTGTGTAACAGAAATTGTCAATAACCGCTAGTACCAGAAGTTTGACGTTTGTCAACTTCTGTGACCAAATAAATGCATAACTCTATCTAATATAAAGTTATTCAATCCTACAACGTATATACATAAACTGAATAATCAGGAGTTATAGTTTATAATTTAACATTTCCCCCTAAACTACACTAAACATGATATTTGCTGACCTGAACACGAGGCATTTGACCCGAGTAAGCTCTTTAATTCCCATGTTTTAGTCTCGGTTTGAGTTACACTTGTTTAATCCCTGGCTATTTGAATGGATTGTTATGTCTTGTGGAACACCAATAGTCTATTTGATTAGGAATTTCGTCTATCAAGTGTTTTCCTTATAAATTAATGATAATGTGTGATAATATTATACACATTTACACACCATTAACACCCTTCTGGACCAGATCAGTGTAATTGAAATCATTTTGGATAAAATCTTTAATAAAGTAAAGCATGATCAACAATTATAGTGAACTCATAATATGATATACTATATACCTATGCTCAAGAACCAATAGCCGTTTAAAGAATGATTTCGTCTTTATAACCATGCGACTGTGTAACCGGATCCTAGAGTCATGGTGATTGAATTCTCTTTAAGCATATGGAACCTTATATGAAACGAAATTAAATTTTAATAATATATTTTATAATTGTAATCTATATTGTTTATAAAGTCAGCTATAATATTTTAATGTTTAACTTATAAAATGTTTAACATTAGTATTTGTATTTAAACCTTTATTAACAAACAAGTCAATGCAAGCAAGTAGTAAGCATGCGAGTGCTTGAGTTGTTCCTTTTCATATAATTACTTTGAAAACTGAACAGTAATAGAGCTATTTAACAAATATTTGTTTTAAGTGTTATTTAGAATCTTATCTTTTCTAAATTCTTATTCTTGTTCTTATATTTTGGTTGAAAATGCATATAAAGAATCTTATTCTTATCTTCACCAAATAAGGACATTTACTTTCTCCGCATGTTTTTCCACTCAAGTTATTCGACCATCTCTTCCTTCACTTTTTCCATTAAGTTCATAAACTGTTTCCCCAATCAATAAAAATTCATTTTATCCTATTGATCCTTTAAGCTTACATTCAATGGCATCTACTTCAGCTTCATCAGTTCAAAAGAGCTTCAAGTATGATGTCTTTTTGAGCTTTCGGGGTGAAGACACTCGTAAGGGCTTTGTCGATCATCTCTACCATGCTCTTCAAGGGAAAGGAATTATAACCTACAAAGATGATGAGAAAATCCAGAAAGGGGAAAGGATCAGTGAGCAGCTTGTCAGATCCATTGAAGAGTCCAGATTTCACATAATTGTTTTCTCCAAGAACTATGCATCTTCGTCATGGTGCTTAGACGAGCTTGTACAAATTATGGAGTGCCAGCAGACGAAGGAGCAGACCGCTTACCCCATCTTCTATGATGTGGAACCCACAGAAGTCCACCACCAAAGTGGGCGGTTGGGAATGCCTTTGCCAAACATGAAAGGGGCAGTCGGAGCTCTGTTCTACCTCTCGACTGTATTTGTTCTGTTGTAGCCTCTTGCTGCAACAAATGTTCATTACTGAACGGATTCATAGCAGATTCAGTATTATCTTTATCTGTGCATCTGTATATGTTTTATTTATGTTAATCGTGAACAATTCATGTTTTAGAGTAGAAGATGTTATCTGATCAATTGTTTAGTGTTTGTGGTTTTAAATCCTGTTAATACTCAGAAGGTTTTGCACTATACGAACACAGGAAAATGAAGATGATGTTTCAAGATGGAGAACTGCTATGAAAGATGCAGCCGGCCTCGTTGGGTGGGAGTTGAAGAATACAGTTGATGGGTAATTCCTTCCTTGCATTTTTATTGTCAAATTCTAACTCTAATCTTAATGGGTATATCACTATATTGATGCTTCACATATGATTTTATGGAGTGGCAGATAGATGATTTTCTTAAGAGGCAAAATATGGGTCGTGTCAAAATGAGCCGTGCCAAACAAATACGTTGGTTAAGAAACAACAAATGATGATAAAATAAGATTAAAATTTCAATAGTAATTACAAAAAGGATCACTAGTTCATATATACTTCTATTATGATGGATCCTAGAGTCATGGTGATTGAATTCTCTTAAAGCATATGGAACCTTATATGAAACGAAATTAAATTTTAATAATATATTTTATAATTGTATTTTATATTGTTTATAAATTCAGCTATTCTATTTTAATGTTTAACATTAGTATTTTTGTATATAAACCTTTATTAACAAACAAGTTAATGCAAGCAAGTAGTAGGCATGCGAGTGCTTGAGTTCTTCCTTTTCATATAATTACTTTGAAAATTGAACAGTAACAGAGCTATTTAACAAATATTTGGTTTAAGTGTTATTTAGAATCTTATCTTTTCTAAATTCTTATTCTTGTTCTTATATTTTGGTTGAAATGCATATAAAGAACCTTTACTTTCTCCACATGTTTTTCCACTCAAGTTAATTATTCGACCTTCTCTTCCATCTCTTTTTCCATTCATTTCATAAACCGTTTCCCCAATCAATAAAGAATTCATTTTATCCTATCAATCCTTTAAGCTTACATTCAATGGCATCTACTTCAGCTTCATCAGTTCAAAAGAGCTTCAAGTATGATGTCTTTTTGAGCTTTCGGGGTGAAGACACTCGTAAGGGCTTTGTCGATCATCTTTACCATGCTCTTCAAGGGAAATAAATTATAGCATACAAAGATGATGAAAAAATCCAGAAAGGGGAAAGGATCAGTGAGCAGCTTGTCAGATCCATTGAAGAGTCCAGATTTCACATAATTGTTTTCTCCAAGAACTATGCATCTTCGTCATGGTGCTTAGACGAGCTTGTACAAATTATGGAGTGCCAGGAGACGAAGGAGCAGACTGCTTACCCCATCTTCTATGATGTGGAATCCACCGAAGTCCGCCACCAAAGTGGGGCGGTTGGGAATGCCTTTGCCAAACATGAAAGGGGCAGTCGGAGCTCTGTTCTACCTCTCGACTGTATTTGTTCTGTTGTAGCCTCTTGCTGCAACAAATGTTCATTACTGAACGGATTCATAGCAGATTCAGTAACATCTTTATCTGTGCATCTGTATATGTTTTATTTGTGTTAATCGTGAACAATTCATGTTTTAAAGTAGACGATGTTTTCTGATCAATTGTTTAGTGTTTGTGGTTTTAAATCCTGTTAATACTCAGAAGGTTTTGCACTATACGAACACAGGAAAATGAAGATGATGTTTCAAGATGGAGAACTGCTATGAAAGATACAGCCGGCCTCGTTGGGTGGGAATTGAATAATACAGTTGAAGGGTAATTCCTTCTTTGCATTTTTATTGTCAAATTCTAACTCGAATCTTGATGGGTATATCACTATATTGATGCTTCACGTATGATTTTATGGAGTGGCAGATAGATGATTTTCTTAAGAGGCAAAATATGGTCGTGTCAAAATGAGCCCTGTTAAACATATACATTGGTTAAAGACCAACAAATGATGATAAAATAAGATTAAAATTTCAATATTAACAACAAAAAGGATCACTGGTTCATAAATACTTCTATTATGATGGTTAAAGTATATTAAAACTTTAGTTACTTATGAAATCTCAAGATTGTCATATTTCCTTTCAGGTCCCCCCCCCCCCCCCCCTCAAAATTTTGAATAGTGTCCCATCCATTCTCAAAAGTCATGTTAAACAAGATTTTGCTGCCTATTAATAACATTATCTTGTTCATTGTATGTTATATATTTAAAATTAACTGTTCATGTGGGATTTTAAGTAATACGATTGAATCTTCTTGAACACACAGGCATGAAGCAAATTTTATCCAACAAATTGTTAAAGAAATTTCACTAAAGCTACATTTCATTAACTCGAGCATTGATGGGAAGTTAGTAGGCATGGAGACCCGGGTAAAGAGTGTAGTTTCATCTTTAGAAACTGATTCCGATGATGTTCGCATGATAGGGATCAAGGGAATGGGAGGTGGTGGGAAGACCGCCTTGGCAAGAGCTGTTTTCGATCTAATATCTGTTTGGTTTGAAGCTAAAAGCTTTGTTGAGAATGTTAGAGAAGTCTCAAAAGGCTCAATATCTGGTTTGAAGGAATTACAACAACAGGTGCTGTCAGATGTCTTAAATGATCAAAGCATAGTTGTAACAGGCGTTTCTGATGGGAAAAATACGATGAAAAGGATGATGCCGAATAGAAAGGTACTTGTTGTTCTAGATGATGTGGATGATATTGACCAGCTTGAGGCGTTAGCTGGTGAGCTTACGTGGTTTAAGCCAGGAAGTAGAATCATCATCACAACAAGAGATGAACAGGTGTTGATAGCACAACGAGTAAACTTCATTCATGATGTTAATCTGTTATCAGATGAGGAAGCAATTTGCCTCTTTAGTAGGTATGCATTTGGGAGAGAGATTCCATATCAAGGGTATGAAGATATGTCTAGAAAAGTTGTACGCTATGCTGCTGGGCTTCCCATAATAATCAAAGTTTTGGGTTCACGTCTTTGCGGTAGAAGTGATCATATATGGGAAGGTGCCATAGAAAGGCTAAAAACTATCCCTGAAGCTCAAACTTTGAAAAGATTGGAGATAAGCTATAATAGTCTAGAGGACGATCAGAAAGAAATCTTTCTAGATGTTGTTGCATGCTGAAATATAAGAGAAAAGATTATGCAATCAGAATACTTGACGGTTGTGGATATTATGCTGAAATTGGTTTAAGTGTTCTTGAGCAGAAATCTTTGATAACTGTTTCTGATTTTGACCGTACAAGTTTCCATGACCATATAGAAGAAATGGGCTGGAATATAGTACGTCGTTTGCATCCTAACGAGCCTAGCAGACATAGTCGATTATGGATTAAAAAGGAAATTGAAGACATATTGGTTAAGGATTTGGTAAGTTTTAAGTTTATATGAAATGTGAACAACTAGGAAATTTTATTTTCTATGACAAATTTTCACACCCGCATTTTTTTTATTATGTACAGGGCACCAAAGCAACAAGAAGTATAAATCTGGGATATTCCAATCTCCATTCGGATATTATTACGAAAGGTATTAGAAAGATAGAAGAACTTAGACTACTTAATGTGCAATGCAAAGTAACAGAAGTTGATGAAGTTAACAAATACTTACCTGATGCTTTACAATATCTTTGTTGGACTAACTACCCTTTTCAGTCTTTACCTGAAACTTTTCAAGCAAATAACCTTGTTAACCTTGATATGTGTCATAGCAATATAACTGAATTGTGGGAAGGTGGAGAAAGAAAGGTTGAATAATGGTTGATTGGTTGTTCTGTATAATGCATATATGTTATATATTGTCATCACACTGATTCTCATCCTATATTTTTTCTTATGCAGGTTTTTAATAAGCTTAAATACCTTGACCTAAGTTATTCTTCGAAGTTAAGAACCTTTGACCTTAGCATAACTCCACATCTTGAATTGTTAAATCTTACAAGATGTGAAGACCTTGTAGAACTCTGCATGCCAGTTGAGTTTCCGAACCTCAAATCCCTCAACCTAAGTCGGTCTAAGGTAATTAACCTTAACATTGGGCTGACTCCAAATCTTGAGAGATTATATCTTGAAGGATGCTCTCATCTTAAAGAAATTCACGCTCCGGTGGAATGTCTAAAAAAGCTTGTCCACCTTTTCTCAAGTGAATGCTTAAATCTTGTATATTATACTGTTGACAAAAAACATGAATCAGCTTCAATAGATACAGTAGAAATTAATGTAAGTTGTGTAGATGTATACCCACTGCATGCTACAAATGATTTGCTAGGGTTTAGGTTTACATGTATATATGATGAACCTAGATCCTCATGGAGTGGAAATTTAGAGAAACTTTTTCGTTTTGGTCCATGCGCTTGTGAAAACCCAGAGTATTTTCTAGCAACTATATGTGATTTACAACATTTAAGAGAGCTTACACTTGAAAAAAGAATTCATGGGGATATATGGCGGTTAGAAAGTCTAGAGAAGCTATCTTTGTGGTGGCAAAAGTTTCAGCATCTTCCGGATAGCATTTGTCTATTGAAAAATCTGAAATCACTTGAACTTTATTTATGTCTGGCTCTTGAGCAGTTACCTGGGAATATATGCAGATTAGAGTGTTTAGAGGTGTTACGCATAATTGGTTCTGAATCGTTACGAGATATTCCTAGCACAATATGTAAGATGAGATGTTTAAAACATTTAGTGCTCTCCAATTGTAAAAATATTAAGAAATTGCCAGAGGAACTTGGGAGTTTAGAATGTTTGAAAGAGTTATGGATAAAAGGTACCGACATAAGTCTTCTTCCGCAAAGCATTTATCAGTTGAAAGGTCTGCGTATTTGTGGGTCCAGGGAACAACTTGAGTCGTATGGTTTTACATCAGTCATTGATTCTGTTGTGGAAGTCAGTTTAGAATACGCGTACATAGAGCTGTGAATAAGACGTTGACTCAGTTAGTCCAGCGCCTAATATCTTAATCAGGAGAGAACGCTACATCAAAACTCCTCATTATTATTTTTAATCACTGATCATGTCAAAAACATATATGCAGTAGGTTATACTTACAATCAATTTACAATTAATCATGAATGCTTGTATTTAATAATGGTGTTTGTTTACACTGGTGATTATGAGGCTGAACTGAATCAAATTCTACATAATCATGAATGCTCGATGAAATGCACGTGTGAGAATTTCTTAATATATCTTTTCTGATTTTATTACCTTCTTCATACATTCCCCGTAAAACATTAGTTGTGCCTTCATCATATTTGTTGGGTTAATTGGTTCGTTTACGGTCACAGATTAAAGGGTTAATGGGTCAGCTGTTGTGGGAATAAGAGCAGACCGAGTTTGTTGGATTTAGTAATGGATGTTAGGGTGCACGTTGGGTAAAAGAATCAGTCAGTTACTTGTACTGATTCGTTAGGATCGAAATTAGTAGTTAATTGTTTTATTATCCACTGTTTTTTATTTGTTTAATTAAAATAGTACCCCTTTTTTGCTTTCTTCTCTGCAAGTTATATTCAGTTCAATAGTTTGTGTATTCTGTGTTTCAAAGTGTCATGAACCAACAATATTTACGTGTGGTTGTATGACACTTGCATATGAACGGTAAGATTGTAGGGGCTCTAAATGATTAGCTGCAATAATAAGATTATAAGTTTATTTCTCACAGCTTCAATTTGTCCTCTGAAAGAGACATTTTGTATTTTGTGATGTCAACATCATCCACGCCACATGTATTTTGTCATGCATTTGTTTGCTTTGAATTTTTATTTATTTCTCTGTTAATTCTGAGTTTTTCAAAAAAGAAATAAATAAATAAAAGGCTTTTGAGTCACCAAAATTTGGCAGATTGTTTTGTTCATTTGGCTCAAACTATGTTTAAAAAAGCAGGTTCCAAGGTTCATCTAGTATATTTTGCTTATTAAACTATCATATTATGTAACCCTCTGGTTGTTTGACATAGACTTCCTATGTGATCTCACCGTTCAAAAAAGCTGATTTAACATCAAACTCAAACAGTGTAAAAAGAAAGATACTTTCTGAAATTATCAAATTATGTGGTTCTAGATTGTTGCTGTGATTACCATAATAATGTTACTGCGGTTATTTTGTTGATATTGTTGTGGAGTTTAAAGTCTTATCCCTATTTCACTTTAATTTCCATAACACAAAATACTCTCAACTGTAAGTGTTTATAAGAAGTTTTATGATCATGTTGCTAAGCATCTATACAATGATGTAAAATGTATGCATTGCATATGTATCATGATTCCTGCAGTTGATGTCCCTCTATATAAACCTTTGTTTTCAACCAATGTCTTAGGTCTTTATCCGTGTATTTTGGATAAAAATCTTGTTAGAGCTTTTAAATAGTCAAAATGATGATGAATATTTAACTATCAAAGTCTAGTTAATTTATGTTTATTAGATTTGTATGGTATTTTAGGTTGAATATGTATTTATTAGATTTTTGGTTACTATGATAATGAAATATTTATAAACTTTTAGGAAGGAGCTAAATTTATAAAAAATTATGAAGCAAAACCTGTAGAAACTTGTAACAATGAATTGATGAACAAAAACACAATACATCTAAATGAGTTTAACGGGTTTGGTGAGTTATATTAAACAGGTTAAAACTGGTTGATGGGTTTGGTGAGTAACCATTTCTAAATCGGCCCGTTTTGTCTAGCACCCATTCTGACTGGCACCATTTTCTAAATCGGCCTGTTTAACATAATCACTTGCTGGTTTGGTTAAATTCGTGTTTTTATTCGCAAAACTAAAACAGAGATGTCTGTCAATTGTTTAGTTCAGTTCATTTGGGTCGGTTTTATTTGGCTACGATGCAGAATCGATCATTTACTGATAAAATTCACCACTAAGTAACTGTAAGTAATCCATCATTTACTGATAAAATTCGTATTATTAAATAATACAATGAAAAATACAACATTGGCTAATAGGAAAATGAGTCACATGTCATGTGCAGCGTTAATTTGTGGGGGTTATCTAAATTCGAGTCTCATTATAAAAATAAAAATACAAAATTTACTTACTCTGTCTCTTAAACTTGGATCACGTGTTTATAACATTTATTTATATAACTTAAGTATGTTTTTCACAAACGTATTTCTTAAAAGTATGCGTTTAACCGACACGTTATCAAAGGAATCAATTCTCCACCATCATTAAGTTCCATATATAACTCCATTCACTCAATACCATCAAACATTGTTCCATAATTAAAACATTAACAGGCATACGCCATAACAATAACTTCAAAAACAAAATAAACACAAAAGGAACGACTTGAATCTAATACAGATGTCTGTAAATGGTGATACCATTACCTAACAGAGCCATGAGATCTTTGTTGGAAATCTTGTATTAATAATAATAAGAAATATAAAGAAATAAGAAATAATCGACACGGTAAACCGGGCTTGTGTTTAACACAATTCCCTTAAACAGATTCGCGGTCTGTTACCAGGGTACTCCGGTTCGAAGCAGAAGCGTAGTACTGCCGGACTTGATCACTTGCCCGAAACGAAAACCGTAACAATGTTGTTGTAGAAAAAGGAAGAAGATGAAGTGTGATTTTTCGTTGGTGTGTCTTGACAAAAGATCATCTAAAGATTCGCGGTCTGTTCCCAGGGTACTCCGGTTCGAAACAGAAGCGTAGTACTGCCGGACTTGATCACTTGCCCGAAACGAAAACCGTAACAATGTTGTTGTAGAAAAAGGAAGAAGATGAAGTGTGATTTTTCGTTGGTGTGTCTTGACAAAAGATCATCTAATGACCATTAGTGCAGAATTGAAACTTAAATAATACGCGGGCTCGGGTTTTGGGCACGCAAGAGTTCGATGGATTTCTAGTCCAGAAACCCAAATTTGCACCCCCCCTGCCGCGCGTAGGACTTGTGGTAAAACATGTTATAAAAAATTCAAATGGGTGTAAGATCACTACCTTATAAACCATTCATTATTTTGTTCCCAAACCGATGTGGGACAAACCTTTACCACTTCCACCACTTCCACCACTTCCTTCATTCACACACTTAAAACTTCCAACAATCTTCACGTGAGGGTTCGTTGCAAGGTGCTTTGTTAAATTTTGAAGTATCCATTCGGCTTTGTTCAGTTGCCTTGTAACAAAATCCTTAGACATGGCAACAAATCCATTCCAGAGTGTGTTGTCATACACGATGAACCCATTCACCTTCACCAGTTTCATCACTAACTCATGATAGTTAAGATACTTTGGTTTGTCCGCATCAACAAATTAACACAAAGTCGAAGTTTCTTTTGTTGTCATGCTACATAAAGAAGTTGAATTATAAATTAATACATTTTACACTAGTTAACTTCTGCTTATAGATTGATATATTTTGGACTTCAAGAATAATTGTAATATATTTCCCTTTGGTTACCTTAAAAATTGAAAGAATAAAAAACATAAACGAAAAATCTTGTTGTGGTTGTTATTTTTGCGACTTTAATGAAGTTGGTTGCTAATTATGAGACCATAAAGAATGAAGTCAAGAATTTTGTTACCTTTCTGAATGATGACCATCAAGACTTTATAAACAATCAACATGCTATAATCCCCTCCTAATTGATTACCGAAATCTGACGGTAATGTGTGATGCGTAATATCAAACCTCACATTTAAATTGGACAAAACAAGTAGAAAACATTAAATCTCCAATATTTTAAACATGCCCAATATGAAACAAAAAAAGATATTTCCATTACAAATTATTCATCCATTGTTTGAGATCTACATCACAACATGCACGTAGTGAAACAAAATTCCCAAAATATCTATATATTATCTATAAAGCATATTGAAGGGATAAAATAGTAATTAAACCATCTGTGGGGAGACGCCGTTAAATTAAATGTAGTTCATTGACTCTGGCGACTTCCACTGCAATCGTCCCTCTTCGGCGACCTTTCAACTCATCTCAAGCGATATTAACTCAGAGGTGACTTCAATTGCAATCAATATCAGTTTCATCCATTATGGTGCAATAAACGGGCCGATTGAATCTCCATGTTTGAACCCAACCACACGATTTAGGTCACATTAGGTCAGAGCGCCGTTACACATCATGTTTGACGATTTTCTTCTACTACGAACCGTTCATTGCTATAAGTATGTTTCGTCGTTTCAGCCCCCACCCCCAATCGCATCACCAAAGCCAGGTATGTAATCCTTTTCTCTGATTTTAGATTGTCTGCCGAATCTTGTTGCTAAATGTAACACCCCGACCAAAGGCGGATTATACATCGGGGCGCCACATATTGTTTCATTACTCGTGACACTATTGGGTGTCAATATTTATTAATACACATTTATTCGCGCACGCGCAAAGTAGACAAGATAACATAAAATAACACAAATCAATATATATTAATAAGCATAATATTCGAACAACAATAACTTGTCTTGATACATTTTAATCTAGGTCCAAAATAAAGAACTTCCTACGGTTCCTCAAGTTCCAAAACAGCTACTGCAAACCTGAACATGTGTTAAAATAAACGTCAAACACTTGCGTGTTGGTGAGAAATCAAGTTTAATAGATAATCATAGATAATCATAGATAATGACGGTAAATCTGCGCGCAACACGTGTATGTCTAGAGTTTAACATGGGTGCAATCAGATTGTGATCAAGCCTAAGATAGTTCATAGATCATAGTTCAATCCATGCTCCCAATTGAGCATAAAAACGAGAAAACATCTGTGCAAGTGTAAACAAAGAAAACCGTAAACGATAGGTCTCCCGTGTTCATCTAATGGTACCAACGCGAACTGCGGAATAGGCCGAACAAAGCGGTTAATGATACACACATACAAATAAACAGCCAAGTAAACATCCTCAACACATGGGATACTGCGCGACTAAAGTTCATAAACAGTTTAAGACTCAAGTTTTGTACGAACACATGAACATCCCAAAACGTTAAAAGTAAAAGGGATTAGGTACGAGATTACTCACTTGATAAAGATGCGGTGTAAGATAAAGCAAGAACCAACTCTTAACAAGCAAAGTTAACCTATAAATAAGATTATTGTTTTAACGATCGATTTTAAGTCTTGATTATAAGTTAGCATAATTAATAAGTAAATTATTATATATAATTTATATATTACCGGAAAAGCAGGAAGAACAAGGAGGAAGAAGACGGAGGCAGAGAGAGATGGCAGGAGAACAACGGCAGAGAGCAAAGGAGCAAGAGAGAAACAGGAGAGTTAATGTGTTTGTGTGTGAAGTGTTATGAAAATAATATTATTATTTATAGGGAAAACCCTAGGAGACATAAATCCTGAAAGAGGGGAAAGATCTTCAACAGGATCAAGCAAAAGATATCAACAGTAAAAGATTCCAAAAGCAAGATATCAAAAGATATGGCAGCAGGGAAAAGAGGAAAACGCTGACAGTTACTGTTCACAGCACATGGGAGGCGTCAGATAAAGGTACTTGGTCAAGCATGGGAAAAGCAGATCTCAAAAGATAATGTCAGTCACTTTTTCTGCCAACCAATGGGGTTGGTGCGCATGCTGCGCCAAAAGTGGCTTTTCAGACATAAAGCAGATTAGGTTATCGGCTCAAAAGATAAGACATTACAAACACAAACGGCTAGAATAAACAGAAGAAAAGATACAAGGGTTAAGCGCGGGAAGGCTGAGTGCGCGAGCGCGAAGGCTGGCACAACAATCCTTAGCGTGCTGCGAGGAGAACATAAATCCTTAGCGCGTCGCGGGAAGAACTTCAATTCTAAGCGCGTCGCGAGAACAGGGGTTCTTCACGCAGGCTTCCTTGTAAGGAGTCTGGCGCGTGGAGCTGCGCAGACAACCTTAGGCGGGAAGAAACAAAAGATAGTTAAGAGAAGGGGGGGTTCAAGACAAAAGGGCGGGACGGCAACAAGAAGGTCAAGAAGGCGGAAAGAAAAAGGGAGGGACGGGACGGCGGGAAGGAAAAGAGAGAGGCGGGAAGGAAAAGAGAGAGGCGGGAAGGAAAACAGAGACGGGAAGGAAAACAGAGAGAGGCGGGAAGGAAAAGAGAGAGATCGGGTCAAAGAAACGGGTACCTGGGTCGGGTCGGATCGAGCAGTTGTCACAGTCTCCCCTACTTTAAGAAATTTCGTCCCGAAATTTAACTCGAAGTAGGATGCGCAGAGAAAAGGTACGGGTACTTGATCTTCATCTGATCTTCCCTTTCCCAAGTGAACTCGGCTCCGCGCTTTGATTCCCATCGAACTTTAACAATAGGAATTCGACTGCGCTTGGTTTTCTTCACCTCGCGATCCATAATCTCAACAGGCTTCTCAACAAAATGCATAGACTCGTCAACTTGAACTTCATCAAGTGGAATGTGAAGGTTCTCGTCAGCTAGACACTTCTTGAGATTGGATACATGGAATGTTGGATGCACATTGCTGAGCGCAGGCGGCAGGTCAAGTCTGTAGGCGACTTTTCCTACTCGCGCGAGAATCTTGAATGGTCCAACATAACGAGGCGCAAGCTTACCTTTCTTCCCAAAGCGAACAACACCCTTCCAGGGCGACACTTTGAGGAGAACAAGATCACCAACTTGAAATTCGAGAGGCTTTCGACTGCGATCGGCATAACTCTTCTGTCGGCTTCCGGCAGTCAGCAGATGATCACGGATCTTGGCGATTTTATCGGTTGTCTCTTGAACAAGTTCGGGTCCTGTGATTTGAGCTTCTCCCACTTCGCTCCAACAAATCGGGAAGCGGCACTTACGACCGTAAAGTGCTTCAAATGGG
Organism: Bidens hawaiensis; assembly: GCF_021521415.1. Lineage (NCBI taxonomy): Eukaryota > Viridiplantae > Streptophyta > Magnoliopsida > Asterales > Asteraceae > Bidens > Bidens hawaiensis. The sequence goes on from NW_027491104.1 coordinate 425,850, forward strand.
GCCATACCGATACTGGAATGATAGCTGTTATTATAAGAGAACTCAATCAAAGGCAGGTGTGAATCCCAATTACCTCCAAAATCAAGAACACAAGATCGGAGCATATCCTCAAGAGTTTGAATAGTTCGCTCAGACTGTCCGTCAGTCTGAGGGTGATATGCTGTACTCATGTCCAAATGAGTTCCTAGAGCAGATTGGAGAGATTTCCAAAAGCGAGATATAAAACGGCCATCGCGATCGGATATGATGCTCAAAGGAGTACCATGGCGGCAGACAATTTCCTTGACATATAGCTGCGCGAGATGCTCAACACGGTAGGTTTCACGAATGGGCAGAAAATGAGCAGACTTAGTCAAACGATCCACTATTACCCAAATACTATCATGTTTGCTTGCTGTCAAAGGTAACTTGGTAATAAAGTCCATCGCTATACATTCCCATTTCCACGCAGGAATTTCTGGTTGATCGAGCAAACCAGATGGGCGTTGATGCTCAGCTTTTACCTTAGAACAAGTCAGGCATTTAGCTACGCATATAGCAATGTCCTTTTTCATACCGGGCCACCAATAAGTAATGCGCAAATCCTTGTACATCTTATCAGCGCCGGGATGAATAGAATACCGAGATTTATGTGCTTCACTCAGAATATCAGCGCGAAGATTCTCATCAAAGGGAATCCAGATGCGATTGAGATAGCAGAGAATTCCACTCAGATTAGGGACAAAGTGCGCTTCCGCGCCACACGCTAACTCGGCGCGAAGGTTGCCACTGCTGATGGATGCGCGCTGCGCGTCACGAATGCGCGATTCAAGGTTGCTTTGGATCGGCGCGAAGTGAAGCTGCGTGCGCGGCAAGATACAGTTAAGCTGGCAGGGTTTACGGCTGAGCGCATCAGCTACCACATTAGCTTTACCAGGATGATACCGGATCTCACAATCGTAATCGCTGATGAGTTCGTTCCATCGGCGTTGCCTCATGTTAAGTTCCTTTTGGTCAAAGATATGCTGAAGGCTTTTATGGTCAGTGTAGAGGATACACTTAGTACCATAAAGGTAGTGTCTCCAGATCTTCAAGGCAAAAACAACTGCGCCTAGTTCGAGGTCGTGAGTTGTATAATTCTTCTCGTGAACCTTAAGTTGCCTTGATGCGTAAGCGATAACCTTGCCTCGTTGCATAAGAACACATCCGAGACCTTGGTTGGATGCATCGCAATAAACGACAAAATCTTCATTACCCTCAGGTAGCGCAAGAACAGGAGCTTCACACAACAAACGCTTGAGCGTTAGAAAGGCTTCTTCTTGCTTCGAGCCCCAAATATACGGTTTACCTTTGTGCGTTAGAGCTGTTAGAGGCAAAGCGATCTTCGAGAAGTTCGAAATGAAGCGCCGGTAATAACCAGCTAAGCCCAGAAAGGAACGGATCTCGGTAGGAGTGGTCGGTATAATCCAGTTCTTGATTGCTTCAATTTTGGATGGGTCAACATGGATACCCATCTTGTTCACAACATGGCCAAGAAACTGTACTTCATCAGACCAGAATTCACACTTGGAGAGCTTGGCAAAGAGCTGCTCGGTTCGAAGCTTTTGCAACACCAATCGAAGATGTTGCTCATGCTCGGCCTTAGTCTTAGAATAAATCAGAACGTCATCGATAAACACAATCACGAATTTATCCAAGAAAGGCCTACACACCCGATTCATTAGATCCATGAAAACGGCGGGTGCGTTGGTTAAACCGAAGGACATGACCAAGAATTCAAAATGGCCATAACGAGTTCGAAAAGCAGTCTTTGGAACATCTTCATCACGGATGCGCAACTGGTGATAGCCAGAGCGAAGATCAATCTTGGAGAAACAAGAGGCACCTTGGAGTTGATCGAAGAGGTCGTCAATGCGCGGTAAGGGATACCGGTTCTTGATGGTGAGTTTGTTCAACTCGCGGTAATCAATACACATGCGAAACGATCCATCTTTCTTTTTAACGAACAACACCGGAGCACCCCAGGGCGAAGAGCTAGGGCGAATGAATCCTTTAGCAGTCAACTCTTGAAGTTGGCTAGCCAATTCTTGCATCTCAGCGGGTGCAAGACGGTAAGGAGATTTAGCTACGGGGGAAGCACCAGGGACAAGATCAATACGGAACTCGACTTCACGAGTGGGAGGGATACCAGGAAGATCATCAGGGAAGTCACGCACAACAGGGATATCGCGAAGTTTCTTCTTTTCTTCATCAGGTTTAACCACATGGGCTAAAAATGCAATACACTTCTTCCGCATGAGTCTTTGGGCTTCGGCGCAAGACATAAGTTTAAGTCCGCGGGAGGGTTTCTCGCCGTAGATATGCAGATCACCATTTTCTCGAGGAATGCGAATCATCTTCTTGGCGCAAATAACTTCGGCGTGATTATGCGAGAGCCAGTCCATACCGATAATAACATCAAAGCTTCCAAGAGGCATGGGGATGAGGTCGATTAGAAAATCGTTTTCGTTAAGGTTAAGCGTGCAATCTTTAATCACTGAGTTAATTAAAACAGTTTCACCATTAGCCAATTCAACTGAAAAATCTTCTTTTAAATCATCGCGCGGTCGCGCAAGCTTCTGCTCAAAGGCGCGAGAGATAAAACTTCGATCGGCGCCAGTATCAAAAAGTACAGAAGCATAAAATCCGTTAAGCAAAAATGTACCATTAACTACGTCATTATTCGCTTGCGCTTGGTGCGCGGTTATGTTAAAAGCTCGTCCACGCGTCACTTGGTTCGAGATTTGGTTCACCGGATTTGCTTGCGTGATTTGCACTTGTAGCCTTGGGCATGCGCTCCGGAAATGACTAGGATCACCGCAGTTGAAGCACGACCTGGGTCGTGGGTTGGGGTAAGTTGGTTGAGGGTTCTGCGGGTAGACTGGTGGTGTTGGCGCAATTGGGTTGGAAGGAGGGGTTCTACAGTACTCAACGGAATGACCTACGCGGCCACATCGGTTACACTGGCGGCATGGGACTTGAGGTGGGTGGTGAAGTCTACAGGTTGGGCAGAAGGGTTGGTTTCCTGTGTAAGGTTTCTTAGTTGGCGGGGCAGGGAGTGCTGGATTGGTTAAGGCATAGTTGTGGACTATAGGGGGAGTTGGGTAGGCTGACAGTGGGTTAGGCGCGTAAACTAGAGGTTGGTAGGCGGGTTGCTGGACTATGGGCGGGTTGGTAAGCGCGTAAGCTCTGCACTTGCGTTTGGGGTTGTGGTGTGAGGGTTCTGGTTTGGTTTCGGCGGGTTCAGGAGTTGGTGGGTTTGGTCTTCTCAGATCCCCGCAGGAACAGGGTTCCTGCTCTGACATGGTTGTCGCTGAGCACAGCGGCCAACTCTATGGCGTCAGAGAGTGTTGCTGGGTTTCTGGCCTATACAGAATCTTGAATTTCCATGGGGAGACCCCAAGGAACTTCTCAATGGCTCGGCGGGAAGGGGTAACAAGGTGAGGGACAAGCAGACTTAGCTCATGGAAGCGCGTCGCGTACTCGCGCGCTTCACCACTGTACTGCTTCAGGTTCCAAAACTCTTCCTCCAGGCGCTTAACTTCTTTGGGAGGGCAGAATTCTCACGTTAACAATTCCTTGAATTCCTCCCAAAGCATGCTAGAAGCAGCTTCTGCGCCACGCGCATGAGCTACTCCATTCCACCATGTAAGCGCCCTAGATTCCAGGACACTGGAGGCATATAGGGTTCGTCTGTCTGAGGGGCATTGGGTGTGGAGGAAAGTGTTTTCAATTTTCTCGAGCCACTGGAGCATCACGGTTGCTCCCTCGAGACCTGTGAACTTTGGTGGGTTACCCGCATTGAAAGACTTAATGTTGTAATCAGAGGTGTTGGTATTGTTTTGGTTTAAGGCTTGGGCTATCGCGGCGGCCATTTCCTGGGAATGTTGCTGCGAGCGTCTGCGCGCGGCTTCTCTCCTCTGTAGGCGGCGAGCAGAAATCGGAGGCATTCTATGAAAGTTTTAATTTTAGTTAATATCTTGGTTTTAGCGCAAAGAATAACCTTGTTAAAGCTCGATTTTTCGCGAGGTTAGATACTATCAAATGCAACATATGAATTAAAATGCAAACTTGATAAAGGTAACAAATTCGAATCGAGAATTGACAATTCATGTATCACCATGACTTTCCAAATTCTCAATTTAAAATACACGAGCAAACGGGTATTGGAGATTGACGATTCATGTATCACCATGACTTTTCAATCTTCAATATAAAACATACAAGTAAATAAGCATTGGAGATTGACAATTCATGTATCACCATGACTTTTCAAGTCTCTAATCCTCAGAACATAATCGTAAATGGAAATTGAAAATCAACTATTCATGTATCACCATGACTTCTCGGATTTCCAATCCCAACAAACGAATATGTAAGAAAAATCAATAAAAATCGAAATATCAACAAAAATCGAAATATCGCGAAATAAAACATAAATTCATACTCTACGCAGGCGCGAGCATATTCATAAACAACGAGTAATTAACAATAAGCGCGTGAACATGAGATTTCTCTCATGCGCGAGAAGGGACTCTTAGGTTTTCTAGGCCGTTACGTCTAACCACCTATCCTAAAGTCAACGAGCTTTGATACCAATCTGTAACACCCCGACCAAAGGCGGATTATACATCGGGGCGCCACATATTGTTTCATTACTCGTGACACTATTGGGTGTCAATATTTATTAATACACATTTATTCGCGCACGCGTAAAGTAGACAAGATAACATAAAATAACACAAATCAATATATATTAATAAGCATAATATTCGAACAACAATAACTTGTCTTGATACATTTTAATCTAGGTCCAAAATAAAGAACTTCCTACGGTTCCTCAAGTTCCAAAACAGCTACTGCAAACCTGAACATGTGTTAAAATAAACGTCAAACACTTGCGTGTTGGTGAGAAATCAAGTTTAATAGATAATCATAGATAATCATAGATAATGACGGTAAATCTGCGCGCAACACGTGTATGTCTAGAGTTTAACATGGGTGCAATCAGATTGTGATCAAGCCTAAGATAGTTCATAGATCATAGTTCAATCCATGCTCCCAATTGAGCATAAAAACGAGAAAACATCTGTGCAAGTGTAAACAAAGAAAACCGTAAACGATAGGTCTCCCGTGTTCATCTAATGGTACCAACGCGAACTGCGGAATAGGCCGAACAAAGCGGTTAATGATACACACATACAAATAAACAGCCAAGTAAACATCCTCAACACATGGGATACTGCGCGACTAAAGTTCATAAACAGTTTAAGACTCAAGTTTTGTACGAACACATGAACATCCCAAAACGTTAAAAGTAAAAGGGATTAGGTACGAGATTACTCACTTGATAAAGATGCGGTGTAAGATAAAGCAAGAACCAACTCTTAACAAGCAAAGTTAACCTATAAATAAGATTATTGTTTTAACGATCGATTTTAAGTCTTGATTATAAGTTAGCATAATTAATAAGTAAATTATTATATATAATTTATATATTACCGGAAAAGCAAGAAGAACAAGGAGGAAGAAGACGGAGGCAGAGAGAGATGGCAGGAGAACAACGGCAGAGAGCAAAGGAGCAAGAGAGAAACAGGAGAGTTAATGTGTTTGTGTGTGAAGTGTTATGAAAATAATATTATTATTTATAGGGAAAACCCTAGGAGACATAAATCCTGAAAGAGGGGAAAGATCTTCAACAGGATCAAGCAAAAGATATCAACAGTAAAAGATTCCAAAAGCAAGATATCAAAAGATATGGCAGCAGGGAAAAGAGGAAAACGCTGACAGTTACTGTTCACAGCACATGGGAGGCGTCAGATAAAGGTACTTGGTCAAGCATGGGAAAAGCAGATCTCAAAAGATAATGTCAGTCACTTTTTCTGCCAACCAATGGGGTTGGTGCGCATGCTGCGCCAAAAGTGGCTTTTCAGACATAAAGCAGATTAGGTTATCGGCTCAAAAGATAAGACATTACAAACACAAACGGCTAGAATAAACAGAAGAAAAGATACAAGGGTTAAGCGCGGGAAGGCTGAGTGCGCGAGCGCGAAGGCTGGCACAACAATCCTTAGCGTGCTGCGAGGAGAACATAAATCCTTAGCGCGTCGCGGGAAGAACTTCAATTCTAAGCGCGTCGCGAGAACAGGGGTTCTTCACGCAGGCTTCCTTGTAAGGAGTCTGGCGCGTGGAGCTGCGCAGACAACCTTAGGCGGGAAGAAACAAAAGATAGTTAAGAGAAGGGGGGTTCAAGACAAAAGGGCGGGACGGCAACAAGAAGGTCAAGAAGGCGGAAAGAAAAAGGGAGGGACGGGACGGCGGGAAGGAAAAGAGAGAGGCGGGAAGGAAAACAGAGACGGGAAGGAAAACAGAGAGAGGCGGGAAGGAAAAGAGAGAGGCGGGAAGGAAAAGAGAGAGATCGGGTCAAAGAAACGGGTACCTGGGTCGGGTCGGATCGGGCAGTTGTCACACTAAACCCCTAATTGAAAATTGATATCCATATCTCTTTGGTTTCTTGCTCGTATACTCAATTTGGTTTTTGGTAAATCCCTAATTCAAGATACACTGTAAATTTTGAAGCTGTTAATTGGCACTTGAAATGGTTCACAAGTTTGAGTCCAGTTGATAAAAATTGTACACATCATATAACACTTCATATTCCTTGAATTACTTTAACTATCATTGGAATAATATAATAACTTTTTTATGATCCACAAATGGCAAACTTCGTTGGGAGTGAATTTCTTGTCGAGCAGGTAAAAATCATAGCTACTGATGTATATAAGTGTGTATTTGTATCTCACTGTGTGTATGATATATAAAAATTTAAATATGAATTGCTTATGATATTGTGTGACAGGTTGAAACAATGATATCGTGTGACAGATTGAAACAATAAAGAACTTTTCTGAATAGGACTCTCAATTGAGAAGACTATGAAAAGGCCATGTTAAGATTATGTTTCGAATAAAAAACTAACTTTTAAAACATACAATAAAAGGTAATAATGAAATTCCATCAACAATGTGTCACACCTGTTAGCGAGCGAGACCTTAAGGTTAAAGAATATAATTGTTTTTTTTATTGTTATTTATTTTCTATCTTTATCTTTGTGATGTTTTTACTAATTACAGCTTAGCGGTGGTGAAACACAACTAGTTGCATTAGCTTGCACGTTTTTGAAAGCTTCTCCAGTACTTGTAGCAATTTTGAAGTTTAGATAATATTTAACATCAACTTCTTTCAGGTTGTGTGATGAAGCAAAAGTGTTAGCACAACAAATGCAAAGATATTAAGTGTCCTAAGGTCACTTGCTAACTGCAGTGCAATGTCATGAGGCAAGCTCCTTCTCTCAGAATATTAATATTCTCATATTGATATGAGTGTGCACATTTCGGTTCAGTGGGTGCACAAGACCCAAGCCTGAGCACTCGAGATTGGCTCGCTAAAAGCTCAACCCAGTCAAGCTTAAACTAGCCTGAGCCTAAAAATAAGCATGTTTCAGAAACGAGCGCGGGCTTCACTTGTGAAGCTCGAGCTGGTTCGTGAGCCTATTATTTTTTAACTTTTATTATATATATCATATTTATACTTTTATAAAAACCATTTCCTCCCCGCCGCAACACGCAGGCTCAAATACTAGTTAAAGGAAATGTGTCTGATATCGATTTGCTTGGTTTCTCAAACATAAGTAAATATGCTACATTAAATAGCAAGTAAATAAATGGATATATATGTACATAAAAACATCAAAACTAAAAATTCACCAATATGTTTTTTTTTGCAAAATAAGCTTTAATTTTCAAACATGTAAAGAACGATTGAGGCAAATAAGTTTCGTTAAAACAAAACTTAAAGCTCTTACATTGATCTATGAATGAGAATGCCATCTTTGGTAGCCGGGTCTGGACAGGGAAGGTGCAGAGAATAAATGTTTATACTTGAAAGGGATGTAGGTCCCATGGACGGATCAAACAACATGAATACTAGTCTACTTGGATCAACCTCCCACTAGATAGCGGAAAAAACTAATGAGGACCGAGATCTCGAATCTTGTTTGGTTATTATTGCCGTGAAAGTTAGAGACGAGAAGAGAGAAGAAGTTTTGAACTTGTGGATTAGATAAGCAAATAGCAAAAGGTTATTGTGTGCATAAGATATACACATTATATATAATGTATGCTCATGCACTTTCTATTAGTTATTACGGCCCAATGGGCTCCAAAATACATGGCATTGGCCCAAACATACAAATAAACACAAACCTAGTAGCTAACATACATGGACATAGCATTACAAACAAATACGAAAGATTAATCACAAAATGAGCCTAACAATGGAGTTTCATTTGTATATATAGAAAGTTTGCGTAACCCTAATCCATAATTTGTTATAACCACCGACGAAAGCCCACATTCATGAAAAGATAATCTATTGGTTAAGGCCCAAAACTTTCAGCCTGAAATTCAAAAAAAAATAAATAAATAAATATGGGAATGATATTGTCTTTTCTTGCTCGTATTTTTTTAACAACTTATCCACCAATTTAATTTAACTATTACAACAATCTATTGGCTTGCATGAAACCGAAAAAACTGAATTTTTGATTCATTTTCGGTTTTGCATGTTAAAAAAATAAAACACAACTGCTGACTATATAGATTAATGTTAAGTAATTTCGTAAGAATTTAACAAGTAGTGTTTAACAAATATTTAAGCCCAAATATATAATAATCAATTAATCATTAATTGGTAAAAACATAAGACCTAAACTCATTATTTTGGCCAATTTTCTTTCGGCCTAAAATTTTCCCCCAAATGGTAGCCAAAAGAAATAAAAACCCAACAGTTTCAAAAACCGACTTCTTGGTGTTTGGTTATGTTTTAGCTCAAAACCGACCAGACCGGACCATATACACCCCACCCCAACCCTTACTGCATTTTGGATGTATAGATAATGAAGAATACTAGAATTAGGTGATTAGATGTAATAAAACGGGTTGCGTGATATTAAATTTTGATGACAAATTATATTTGCAAGCATAAAATGAATAGAAGTACATTCTAGTTATAAAATGAGATGATTATTGAGAATAAATGCTAAGACAAATTTTTTTCAACATCACATGAAATCTGAGGTGTTCGGATAAAAGCTGAGGTTTCAAACATTAATTTTATCAATTTGAGAAATCTTAACAACATGTTTTTTAACACCGTATGGAATCTCAGGTTTTGGATGAATTAACGTTTGAACATGTTAGAACAACTGACATAAATATACGCACCTGAAGCTGACAAGAATCTAGATGTAATCTCACAACCCCATCTGAAATTAATAAGTATTGTTAGGAACAATCTGTAACAATGAGTTAATAATCTAAGAAGTAAAGTTCAGTAAACATTATTATAGGATGTATATACGTACCTTATTAATTCGTTGTGTAAAACCCTATGAACAATCAACATGTTATTAGTAATTAACAATCAGCTCTTCAGTTCTCTCCACCATAAACAATCAAACAATGGCAGGTGCGGCGTTATAAGCACCAGAGATTAGGGTTTTATGTGTTTATGAAAAGAGTATTAGGGTTACATTTATATATAGGCTCACCAGTCCGTATAAAAAATATTTTTTTACTTTTTTTCTTTTTTGTTTATTATTATTATTATTGTTATTATTTAGTTTCTTAATCTATTCATTTATCTGGTTTTTGATTTATAACAACCATTAAATGCATATATATAGCTAATAGTTGTATGTATTATATTTTACTTATCACCAAATTCGTCTTAATTACACATTCACGTACATAAAGAATTACTTATACTGGCGTGCCAACCACACACTTCTCCCACATAAGAAGTGTCTCTCCTCAAGTTGTATTACATATGCTGGCTAGTGTAGATAGTAATGCTACACTCTAAAAACAATCACAAAAGAAGTGAACGAGAGATTTCTTAGATTCTTCTTAATTATTAATATTTCACTTCGTATCCCGTCAAGATTCGTGCTTTCATCATTTAGAGTAGTGGGGAATAAAGATTTTTTTCCGTATTTGGAGCTTTTCGCTTATGTATAGATTTCTAAACATTTAATTAGACGTCACTTGTGAAAATACATGAGGCTTAGGGTTTTCTTTATAATTGTATGTGACGCAATCCGGTGGTGAACTTAGTCCTCTAATTTGGCCCCTATATTTTTACTTTCTATCTATTACCCTTTTCACTCTTAGTTCATTTACATAAGATTATATATATATGGTTTCGCAAAGTATTTCCATTTCTTACTAGATCAATTCCATTTTCTTGTCTTGTTGCATATAAAAATATCATCTTCTTGAAATGATATCATAAACAACATTCGGTCAAGGGCTATATAGCAATTGAGTAATCGTCTAATGATGAATGCCCAAGAGAATTACATCATCTTCTTACTAGCATGCATTGCTCACTAAAGTTAATTTGTAAAAAAAATAAATTAGATCGTTAAAAAATAGACAAATTTTAGTTTGAATTACAATATGAATACAGACAAACAACATCATCTTCTAGTGAAAAACCAAACAATAAACCGATTATCTAGGCTGCATGATTAATGTAATTAATCAATTACTTAATATGATTTTTTTAATTAATAAATTTATTTTGTCTTTATATTATTTTATTTTTTATATGAGGTTGATTTGTGTGACATGACACTATGACAGGTTGGCCATCTTGGTAATAATATGGGCTGCCAGGGGTAGGGGTAATTTGGGAATTTGGATTGGATGGAAACTACTGTTGTCATGGTCATTTTGGGCTATTTTGCCAAAATTGACTTTTTTTTTCCACATTGACTTTTCTTAGGTCAAAACCGATTTTTGGTCAAAATACTCCTTTTGACTATGGTGGACTTTCTTGTCATAATATTGTTGGGTTTTAATCTTGACTATTGGCTTTATTATTAGTTTTATTATTAAGTATTTTATGGTTTAAGGTTATTTGTGATTGCATGGAATAAGCTAGGATTCAAAGGTCACGTGGATGTTGCATGAGTGGACTTGAAGACAAAAGCATTTATTTGTGATTTCATTTTATGGTATAATTAATAGTTTGTAAGTCAGAACTGGTATGTTCTTATTTGACCGGATATTATGGAGGTGGACGTTAAGGACTGAGGAGTGGGTCATTAGGTGTACCGGTTCTCTAGGAGTACTAGTATTTTCATTGGTTGGTATTGTTGCACGTTTGTTTTGTACCGGCTATAAATAGCCCCATCTTTATTCAATAAAGTATGAAGTAGTAGTGTTTCCTTTGAATTTTTTCTTTTTAGCATGTTTCAAACATCTCTTTATATATATATTTGAGAATTGTTACAGTTTACCTTTTGCAAGTTATCTGTTCATTTCTATTCGTGAGTTGAGAGAGTGAGGTTTAAAGGCTTGATATCCAACAAATATATCAGCTACTTTTCAGTTGTTGGCAGCTACAGATCATTCATATAGTACATAATCACAAAAATCGATCCGTTAAAGCCAGTGTCTTAATGGAAGTTATTAAAGATCAAAGGTTGATTTTTGTGATTATTGTTATAAGTCAATGATGCTGGTTCAGGCCAGAAACTACACAAAAATCTAACATGTGTTTGCAAAAGGAACATGTAATTGATTGTTTTTGGGACACTTTTCCAACAAATGCTTGTCTTACGCGTATTAGAGATCCAAACAGTTGGTATGTCCAATTTTGAACTTTTTCAAAGAAAGGGTATTTTGGTAATTGGGCTCTGGAAAAATTTTGCTTGAGAAGATAACGTTTAAGGATATGAGCATTCAACTGGATTGGGAAGTGGATGTATTGTTACTTAATAGCAGCATTTTTGTTAATCATGAGTTTCTTGTCATGTTTGACTTTTTTCTGGTCAAACATGGCATATGGAACTTTCAATAAATTTGGATTAACTTTGACAATAAATGGGGAGTTCGGTGGATCAGTTGTCAATATCTGCAGCAATTTCTACATCTTTCGTTTATTGGACTCATTTGACTTTCTCCTTTTCAAACTTGGCATCTGGTGGTATACTGTTGAGTTATCCCATAGTTTGCGCAAGTGGCATAAGAATAGTAAAAGGACTGGATATGGATGGATGGTTAATTTGGGAAATATGTTAAGTGTGTTATGTACGACAGAAGATGGTCACTGTTTACCTACCAGAAGAGTTATGTTACTTAATAACTATAATAAACAATAAAACAAAGAAAAATGCAAAGCAACATACACTTCAAAACAAACATAAATCCCTTTAATCCAGCTTGACTCGATCCTACACCACTTGACCCATTAACTTCTGAACCCCTGACCAACTTGACCGTTTAAGATTATACCCGGCATTATTTTCAACTTTTTACAAAATTCTGAAATTCTGCTTTACTTTTGCGTTTTCATAAAGTCACAAAATAAATACATACACAAATCAAACAAAATATTGTTCTCAAAATTTCACTCGAGGATAAAGTCAAATATGTAGAATCAACTGCAGATAATGACAACTTTATTAGAAGTCCAAACCAGTTTACGCAGCTTAAGATTATATTGTTTACCTTGTACTTGAACTGATCCACCAAATTCCCCAATTATTATCAAAATTGATCCAAAATCCACCAAGTTCCACATGTCATGTTTGACAAGTAAAAAAAGCCAAACATGACCAGAAACTCATGATTAACAAAGATGATGCTGTTAAGTAACAATTCATCCACTTTCCCGAATTGATAACGGAAACACAAACGAGCACACAATATTTAGGGTAAACTCACGTATTGTTATAATCAAGAAACTATCACAAAACTTGAATACAATAATTACTCTCACTTATACAATAACCCTAACATGGCTATGTATATATAGGGAGACCCTAACTTGGTCAATAAGTAATTACCAAAGGTAAAGCCCAATTGTAACCCCATAAACTCATTACATCATTAATGAATTCCATAGGCCCAATAGGTCCAACCCGGTCACCTAAACGTGACGGGCCGATATTGATGAAAATTACCAACAATCGCCCCCTAATTTCCTACTCGAAACTAGGAGATCTTCAACACCGAGCAATCTTCTCATCTCGTCAAACTTGATTCTCGCAAGTGCTTTCGTAAGAATGTCAGCTCGTTGTTCCTTGCCACTAATATGCTCCACCGCTAACTCCTTCCGCTCCACACATTCCCGTATATAGTGAAATCGGGACTTTATGTGCTTGCTCCTACTATGAAAAACGGGATTTTTAACCAAGGCAATCGCCAATGTGTTATCAATCTTTAACAACACTTCTTGAAATTTCCTTCCGGTCAATTCTGCCAACAATTCACCTAACCATATGGCTTGTCCCGCAGCTGAGCTCGCCGCCATGTATTCCGCCTCGCATGATGAAAGTGATACGGTGCATTGCTTCTGTGAGCACCAAGAAATCGGGGCTCCCCCATAATAGAACACATGACTGGTAATGCTTCTTCCATCATCCTCATCAATATTATGGCTACTATCACTGTACCCGATCAACTCCTTTGATCCACCTCGTTTATACCTGATCCCCATCCAACAGTTCCTTGAATAAACTGAAGAATTTGCTTAATTACAGCCAAGTGAGACTTCTTAGAGTTTGCATATATCTACTAACCATGCCAACCGAAAACGCCAAATCAGGTCGAGTGTTTAACAAGTAACGAAGACACCCAACCAACTTTCAACATCCCTCAGCTTTAGACAATTTCACATTAGGATCCATGGGTACATCTTTAGGATAACAATCCTCCATCCCGGCTTCTTTCAATAACCTTCGAGCATAAGCACTTTGATGGATTTAAATCCCATTCTCTAACTATGAGACTTCGATTCCGAGATAGTAAGTGAGCATTCCAAAATCAAACATTTCAAACTTCTTAGACATCGCAAGTTTGAACAGATTAATGTGATCGTTGTTCGAACCCGTAAGGACCAAATCAATGACATACACGCCGATAATAATAATATCGGTTCCAATCAATCTCCGATAAACTGCTTGTTCATTCGAACACCTCACAAATTTCAAACCCGTGAGAATACCATCAAGCTTGGTATTCCACGCCCGTGGTGCTTGCCTCAAACCGTATAAAGCCTTGGTTAGCTTATAGACCTTGTTTTCCTCCCCGGTTTTAACGAACCCATTTGGGTTGAGAAACAAAGACCTCTTCTTGTAGCTCCCTGTAAAAATGCCGACTTTACATCCAAATGATGTAATTGCCATCCTTCAGTAGCTGTAATGGCAATGAGCATACGTATGGTTTCAAGTCTCGCCACCGGAGCAAAGACCTTGTCAAAATTGACTCCGGCTCGTTGCACATAACCCTTTGCCACGAGTCTTGCTTTATATTTATTAATTGAGCCATCTGCATTTGTTTTCACCTTGAAAACCCACTTCAATCTGATAGCTTTAGCCCCTCTCAGTAACTTGGTCAACTTCCATGTGTTGTTTCGTTTAATGGATTCGAGTTCTGTTTGCATAGCCTTTATCCACTCCGGTTTGGATTTTGCTTCACCAAAATTCCTCGGTTCACCAACTTCTAACAAAAGAAGTTCAATGTCTTCCAATTCTGAACATAGGACTTAATCATTGAACTTAACCGGTGCGATCGGAACACGTGTAGATCTTTGTAAGTTACTTTCTGGTTCAACAAGTGCTGATGTCGCTAAATCAGTTACTGCTGGTGTTGTTAAACTGGATGCTGAGTTGTTGGAATTAGCGACCAGAGTGTCAGAATCTGTTGCTAAAGGTGCTGATGGGCTGTTTGAATTAGCGACAGAAGCTGTCGCTGATTCTGTTTCAGAATTTGGCGACAAAGCTGAATAGTCGTCGCTAATGCTGTTGCTTCCAATAGGCTCGGTTACAACTTTCCTAAACTCCGGTATCAATAACCCCGTTCCAATCAACCCAAAATAAACCCGGTGCAAGATCCATTTCTTTATTGTTTTGCATCGAATTAGACCAAACCCATGTCTTCTTCTCATCAAAAACCACATCACGAGCTTCGGATCGAACAACCGGTAAGCTTTGGACCCGGTCTCGACTCCGATATGCACTAAAATCCTCGAACGGTCATCGAGCTTTTTCAAGTGAGTGCCCACTATCTTTGCATACTCCACAAAACCGAATACTTTTAGATGAGCAATATTCGGTTTCTTTTCTTTCAACATCTCGTATGGCGTTTTCTCTTTTAGGGCACGAGTAGGAATCCGATTCTCAATGTACGTTGCATGTCGGATTTCCTCACCCCATAAGTAATTCGGAACACCCATTGCTTTCAACATGCTCCGTGTCATCTCCAATAAGGTTCGGTTCCATCTTTCAACTACCCCGTTTTGTTGAGGTGTGTATGGTGCCGTTAGACGTCTTTGAATGCCTTCCATGTTAGAAAACTGGTTGAACTCATTTGAGGTAAACTCACCACCTCGGTCGGTATGAAACTTCTTGATCTTTTTCCCAACATCACTTTCAACCAATTCCTTAAACTTCTTAAAAGCATCAAATGCCTCATCTTTAGCCTTCAACAAATACGCCCAAACAAATCGTGAGTAATCATCGATTAAAACAAAAACGTACCTGTTACCCGCTATTATTGGAGGGGTAATCGGTCCACACAGATCACCGTGCACAAGTTCTAAGGCTCGAGTTGCCCTAAACACCGCCAAATTAGGAAAGGATTGCCCCGTTTGCTTCCTGACCAAACAAGATTCACATAACTTGATTTCATGGGTAACGCCACGCATTCCTTCAACCATATCCCTCCTAGCCATTAGATTTATTGACTCAAAGTTCATGTGGCCAAGCCTAACATGCCACAACCAACTTGTTTCTTCAATTTGGCTAAGTAAACTAACCGGTTTACCAATCTTTAATTGTATCTGGTATAGTCGATTAGGGGAACGAGTCACCTTCATCAATAACCTACCTTGCCCATCATGCATCGTAAGGTAGTTATCTTTTATATGAATATCACATCCGTGTTCCGAGGCTTGACCGAGACTAATAATATTGCTTCGAAGACTCGGTATAAAATAAACATCCGTAAACAAACGATGTTCACCACTTTTAGCCTCAAATAAAATCGACCCCTTACCGCTTATATCAACATAAGAGTCATCGCTAAACTTAACCTTTCCCATGACACGATTGTTAAGTTCAGAAAAGAAAGACTTGTTACCCGTCATGTGGTTACTTGTGCCATTATCTAAGTACCATTCATCACCATCTTTAGACTCGTAGTTTCCGGGTATAACCTTCTTTTCATTCAAGAACACCGTTTCTTGAACACACTTCATCATAAACAAAGCAGGATTCCTTGTCCCGGATGCTTCAGCTAGCTTTGCTTCACCTTTAACTTTTTGTTTTCGACTGGGACACTTATGGACAAAATGTCCAAACTCATCACATCGATAACATTGAACCTTTGAGAGGTCCCAGGTTTTTCCCTTATGCTCATGGTTTTCCCGGTTCATGGGGTTTTCTTGATGACCGCGGTTTTGACTCGACCCGTGACCGCATGATGGTTGGTTAATTTGTGGAGCCTGAGAACGAGGTTGTGGAGCCGGAAGAAGTGGGTGATGATAATGGGGATGAAGAGGTAGAAGAGTCAGTTAATCGTAGACGGGCTGAAGCAGTTAACAGAAACAGAAGGGGTCGAGACAGGGTGAATCGGGCGGAACGGCCCGAAAGAGTTCGTGGTATTCAGGTTAACCGAGGCGGTTTGGCGAACCCCGGGGGCTCAGGAGGAATTATATGGCCCCTGTTCATGGTGTTAACAGTCAGACCAGCTATCTCAGATGGAGCATCCCCGTTGGTCCCACAGGAACGAGTGTCGGGACATCAAACTTTTAAGTCCCGGCCATCATACATCAACATTGTTCCTCATTTCCACGGGATGGCTTCGGAGGACCCGTATTCTCACTTGACCAATTTTGTGGCTATTTGCGGGTCTATTGGTGATGGTACGTTTGATCAGGATGAGGTCCGGTTGCGATTATTCCATTTCCCTAAAAGACAAAGCAAAACTCTGGTTTAATTCTGCATAGTATCAGAAATTGGGCCGAGATGCAGCAGGTGTTTCAAAACGAGTTTTATTCACAGTCGAAGACTAGCGAGGCCCGTTCGGAAATTCACAACTTTTCACAGTTATCTGGTGAATTATTCCATGAAGCCTTTACCAGGTATAAAGATATGATCAGAAAATGCCCACATCACCAAATCGAACTGTGGGAACTGGTAAAGTGTTTTGTTTATGGTTTGACATACGAGGACCGAAAGCATCTTAAGGCCTCATGTAATGGTCAGTTACTGAATCAGCATGAAGAGCATGATTGGGATTTTTTTGAGTTTATGTGTAAAGACTTGAAATCAGAAACAACAGCTGAGAGACGAAGACGTGGTAATTCCTCCAGGTCAGTTAAGTCAGTCACGAGTGAATTTGAAAGAATTTCTGAGTTAGAACGTGAACTGGCTGGGTATAGAAAGGGTAAGAAGAAAGAAGTCGGGAAATTTGATGTTAAATTCCCGGTGTGTGAAGATTGTGGTGAACTCGGGCATAAGGCAGAAAATTGTCCCGAGTTTTATGATGATGATGAGGATGATACTGAGGAGGTTAACTACGCTTACGGGGATTCCAAAGGCTAAGGGTTCAATTCAAACACATATCACCCGAGCCTAGGAATCACCAGATCTTTCGTTACGGGAACGCGTCTTCTCAGTTGAACCCTAACTTTCAGGGGTCGAGCCAGAACAAATCGCAGGGTAATTACCGCCAGAGCGGTTATCAGCAGGGTTCGTATAACCAGAATCGGGGATATAACAGAGACTGTAACAGGGGTGGTAATTCTTCAGGATCATCAGAAAGGGTCTTCGGGAAATTCGGGTGAGTCGGTGCACTCAAAGTTGGATGCGTGGTTGAAAGTGATGACTGATCATAAAACCGAAACGAAGCAACAGTTCGAGTTACGGGATAAGTCGCCAGAGGCAATAATAAAGCAGATCGGTCAGCTCGCTGAAGACATGGCAAAGTTACATAAGAATGCGGGCCAACTCCCGAGCGACACCACGATCAACCCGAACTACTACAGCTCGAGTTCAAAAAAGCACGTTAACCAGGTAAGTATTTTACATAGTGGTAAAAAGTATGATAATAAAGTTGGGGTTCCACCACCATTGGTTGAGGGGGGGGGGGTGGTGGAAGAAATTAATGAAAATCTCGTTAGTGATGACGAGCCAGAACCGGTAAAATTAACTGGATCTAATAAAAATGAAACTAAAATTAACAAATCGGTTCCGAAGGATGACATCAACAACTCTAAGAACAAGGAGAATGTGAAAAAAGTTCCCTATCCTGATGCTTTGTTGGCGCCATCGAAGGCGAAGATGGCATCAAAACGAGGCCCGCAACAAGAAGAAATGTGGGAAACGTTTAAACAATTGAAAATTAACATTCCTCTTTTAGATGCCATAAAACAAATTCCCGCCTATGCTAAGTACTTGAAAGAGTTATGCACACAGAAAAGGAGTCATAAGATTCGTAAACAAATTGATTTTACCGACAATGTGAGTGCAATTCTCACATGTTCCTTCCACCGAAGCTACAAGATCCGGGAACGCCCATTATACCATTCAAGTGGGTGATTTTAAAATGACTCGGGCGCTTTTAGATCTTAGAGCTAGCATCAGTATTCTCCTGGGAAGTCTATACGATCAATATGACTTTGGACCGCTTCGGGCAGATGCCACCACGGTTGTCCTGGTGACCAGACACAGAAACTTCCCCGAGGAATACTGACTGATGTTATTGTTAAGGTGGAAGACTTTTATTTTCCAGTTGACTTTTTGGTCATCGATTATGTTTCGGGTGAAAGGATCAAACAGCCTACGGTTATCCTCGGTAGACCATTTCTGGCTACCACAAATGCCAACATTAATTGTAGAAATGGAACTGTTGACATGACATTCGGTAACCATAAGTTGAGGATTAATGTTTTCACACGTGGAGATAATTCTCCGGTCGATGAAGAGTGCTTCATGGCCGATGTCATTGACGAGTGCATCCCGCTATAAGACTCTGTTGTCAGCACGGATGGCACAACGGAGACGTGTTTTTTGTTTGATAGGTTACAGGTGGAAACAGACAAGTTGCTGGAAGAGGAGGAGAAACAGATGTTGATCGTAGCTGTGCGAGGAAATCGCCCACCATGGTCAGTTCAGGTGGAACCGCTTCCCGAGAAGATTTATACCGGGTTGAAACCATCAATGCTGGAAGCACCGAAAGTCGAGTTGAAAGAGCTCCCAAAGCATTTAAAATATGCTTTTCTTGGTAAGAATGATACATTACCTGTTATTATAGCTTCTAACTTATCTGTTGAATAGGATAATGCTATGATGGCGGTGCTGGTTGCAAACAAGGAAGCAATCGGGTGGACGATAGCGGATTTGAAGGGAATCGGTCCCTCAATTGTGATGCACAACAGATCCGGCTGTCAAACCCGCACACGATGCTCAGCGGAGGTTGAACCCGAACATGAGGGAAGTGGTGAAGAAAGAAGTGCTGAAATGGTTGGATGTTGGGATTATTTTTGCTATCTCAGACAACACGTGGGTGAGCCTGACACAGACAGTACCGAAAAAGGTGGGCATCCAAGTCGTCAAGGAAGACTCGGGTAACGATGTCGCCACCCGGCCGGTAACAGGGTGGCGCATTTGTATTGATTATCTAAAACTGAATGCGGCAACATCGAAATTGTCGAAATGCTATCTGGTCAGAAATTTTATTGCTTTTTAGATGGTTATTCCGAGTATAACCAGATAGCTATTTATTCTGAAGATCAGGAGAAGACAACGTTTACATGCCCGTATGGCACATTCACGTTTAGGCAAATGCCATTCGGGCTATTTAACGCCCCCGCCACCTTTCAAAAGTTCATGATGAGTATCTTTTCAGATATGGTGGGGGAGTCTTTAGAAATCTTTATGGATGATTTTCGATTTTTGGCACATCCTTTGAGTCATGTTTAAATCAACTCGAAAGAGTTTTGAAAAGATGTGTTGAAACAAATTTGGTTCTTAGTTGGGAAATGAGCCATTTTATGGTCCAAAAGGGAATTGTATTGGGCCATGTTTTGTCGAGTCGTGGGATCGAGGTGGACCGGGCTAAGGTCCAAGTCATTGCTACTCTACCTCATCCCACCAATATCAAAGGCATTAGATCGTTTTTGGGGCATGCTGGGTTTTATAGACGGTTTATTAAGGGTTTTAATGATATTACCAAACCCTATGTAGTTTATTACTTAAGGATTCCCATTTGACTTTAATGATGAATGTGCTAAGGCCTTTGATATTTTGAAAATGAAATTAGTTGAAGCCCGATCTTGCAATCACCCGATTGGAGTTTACATTTTGAAATAATGTGTGATGCAAGTGATTATGCGGTCGGGGCTGTTTTGGGTCAACGGGTTGACAAGAAACCTGTTGCCATATACTATGCGAGTAAAAATCTCTCGGATGCACAATTGAATTACACAACAACCGAAAAAGAGTTACTGGCAGTAGTATATGCTCTAGATAAATTCAGGTCATATATTTAGGGAAGTAAAGTAATCATTTGTCATATATTTAGGGAAGTAAAGTAATCATTTATTCTGACCACTCTGCAGTAAGGTACCTCATGGATAAGAAGGACGCAAAACCGAGGCTCATCAGATGGGTATTGTTGCTGCAGGAATTTGAACTAGAGATTCGGGACAAGAAAGGAATTGAAAATGTTGTTGCAGATCACTTGTCCCGAATTATGTTGGAAGATGGGAACACAGACGGCCCATTAACGAGTCCTTCCCAAACGAGCACATCTTGGCAGTCTCACAAAATCCCGGGTTTATTCATATTGTTAATTTTAAAGTTTCAGGTGACCTACAGGAGCATTGGCCAAGGAGAAAGAAGAAACAATTGATATCCCAAGCTAAACAGTACATTTGGGATGATCCAGACTTGTTCAAGATTGGTGCAGGTCAGATGATCAAACGATGCATACCTGAGGAGGACGTCAGATCGGTGTTGGAACACGCGCATTCGTCTGCGTGTGGTGGTCATTTTAGTGGCCAGAAAACCGCTCAAAAAGTTTTAACGAGTGGTTTCTTTTGGCCATCATTGTTTAAGGATGCTCACGAGTTTGCGACACACTGTTTAAAGTGTCAACAACTCGGGAGCATTTCTAAGAGGAAAGAGATTCCCTTGAACCCGATCCTAGTTGTTGACATTTTTGATGTTTGGGGGATCGATTTCATGGGCCCGTTTCTGAATTCACACGATAATTTGTACATCCTAGTGGCCGTTGACTATGTGTCTAAATGGGTTGAGGCAATAGCCACTAGGACAAATGAACACATAGTCATTTGCAATTTCATTCAAAGTAACATATTTTCTAGATTTGGAGTCCCCCGAACCATCTTAAGTGATGGGGGATCTAATTTTAAGAATTTTAAATTCGGGAAATTACTTAAACGATATGGTGTTGATCATAGGATAGCAACTCCTTACTATCCACAAACGAGTGGACAAGTTGAGGTTTCCAATAGGCAAATAAAACATATTTAGTAGAAAACCGTTCGGGCGGACCAAAAGGATTGGTCAATCAAGTTGACCGATGCTCTATGGCCTACCGAACCGCTTATAAAACGCCAATTGGAACCACTCCTTATAGAATTGTGTACGGAAAGGATTGCCATTTACCGGTTGAAATTGCACAAAGAGCGTTTAGGGCTACTAAACAAGTTAAGATGGATTATGATGATGCAGGTAAGGAGAGAAAATTGACTTTGTGCGAGATCGAGGAGTTGAGAGACGAGGCATACGATTGCGCGTCCGCTTACAAAGCAAATATGAAGAAAGTTCACGATACTAACATCCGGTTGAAGAATTTTAAAGTTGGTCAACGAGTGTGGTTGTACAACCTAAGGATGAAGCTCTTCCCGGGTAAGTTGAAAAGTAAGTGGACGGGCCCGTATTCGATTATAAGAGTCGGGAATCATGGTCAGTACGAGGTTGAAGACTTTGATGATCATTTGAGGCAAGTGGTAAATGGCTATAGACTGAAGCCATATTTAGAGATGAAAGAAATACACGAGATGAATGAGGAATCGGTGAATTTCATTGTGACTTCACCGATTTATGAAGATAATTGAGTTCGAGGCAATGTCGAGCTGTAGACTTTAAATTCAGCGCTTACGGGAGGCAACCCGGGGTTTGTAAGTGTCTGTCCAAGTTTGTTTTCATTTTGTTGTGTCTTTGTATTTTCTTCAAGTTTATACTCGTTAGTTAATTTGTCTCTTGTTGCTTTGCTCGCAATCCACATTTTGGACGCTTGTCTTGAATATTTTGAAGACATGTATACTTTGGTAAAAGTTGAAACCATATACGTCCAAATTTGCAAACCCATGGCGCCCTAAGCAATTATGATTTATGTTCGCGTTCGCACTTGCCGTTGCCTTTCCACTTTTTTTCTTCACATAAATAAACAAATAGTTATTATTAGTTATAGATATATAACATAATAATAATAATAGTAATAATAATAATTATTATAATTATACTAATAATTAATTCACATGTACCAAAAATTCTTGGCTAGTTCTTTTGATAACGAAGTCTTCCCAATGTTCTTTTTCGAGATTTGGGTACATGTCGAAAGGTTTTAGTTGCTTCTTTACATAGTGTGTTGTAAGATAACTTCGCCAATCATGTATAATCTTTTCTTGTTTTTTTAAGCATCATATGTTTAGGAGCATCACTTTTAATATTCCATGTTGTCTAAATATTTATAAAACAAAAAACTGTATATAATATAATTCATGTTTCTAATAAATTATAAAAAATAATATAATATATAATACCTTGATATCCATCCATAACTCTTCCCATTTATGATTTTCAATTTTATCGCACAGAATATGGTAAGGAAAGTCGGCCTTTAATTTCACTCCGAACCATGTAGTGAAATCGTTTGTGTTCTTCCCTACTGCTTGCATATCATTATTTAATTCAGTTGTGTAATCACAGTCCTTCTTTGAAAAGGTAGCACCCTTACGTTTCCTACGTTGCGTCATTTTACCCACTAAACAGCAATTCAAAAACAAATTAAGAAACAAATAGGACATGCTTACACACAAAACTAGCTAGAATATTAAACTAAACACTTAAAAGAGGAAATTAATATACTTACAAATACCGGTTTCAAGGGTTCACCGATTCATAAATTAACAGGTATTGGTTTCTACATATGCACTAAAATCATACATGGGGCACATAATGGCTCTTGAATAAATCTCAAGAACATAATATAACCTGACATCAAGGGTCCACAACAAATCTAAATCACCCAAACATAAAGGAGAAACCGTAACCTTTCAAAGCTCAAAATTGACCAATTTTTTCACTATAAGCTCCTACACAATTCCACAACAACATGGAATTTCTTTCAAAATTAACGGACAATGAAGAAGAAGGGTTCTTACCATTGCCGTAACGATAGAGGATGAAAATTATGGGCTTCTTTAAATTTTGCGCAAAATTAGAATGTAACTGTACATGTTTTGCGATGGTGAGTTAGGACTTTTTAATTTTGGTCATGTGCGTGCATGGGAGGATGAAAATTGTGGCGGGTTTAGGCTTGATTTGGGTGGTTACTGATTAAATTTGGGGGTTCAAAGAAGAAAGGGATGGAGTGGAATTAGAAGATATAAAGTGTGTTTTAGATAGTTCTAGTCTTCTAGAGTTTATATGGCAGTGGCGGATGTGCAAACCCCCACTCAAGTTTTTAGTTTTATTTAATTTTTTTTTGGTCTTTTTGTAATTTGAGTTTTTATCTATTTTTCTTTTTCCTTTCTGTATATATATATATATATATATATATATTGAGTAAATGAGACCCGGTGTCATAAGATCATTTTAAAGTTCGGTACCGGTACGGTACCGAGGGTAAAAAGTCGGGAAATACCGGTACCGTACCGATCCCGGAACTTAAAACTTTAGTATTGATATGGTATCGACGGTACCAAATTGGTATATAAATCAGTACCGGTACCTTCCCGGTACCAATCGGTACCGGTACCAATTTTTCTCATCCCTAGTCTTTGTTGGTTAGGTTTGTTGGGGTACCCGCACTAAGTCCACACCAATAATATTAGTAGCGGAACTCGTATAACTTATATACATAAAAAAAACATCTAAAATGGTTTTTATTCAATCAGTAAAACGTGGGTATTGCAACGACGACTCTACATGAAATCTACTGGTAGCGGATATATTCAAAATGGTTCTTGGAATAAACCCAAATAATAAACTTGCCAAACCAAAGTATTTAAAATAAATAAACAAATAAAATAAAATAAAAAATAAAAAAAATAATGAGCTAAAAATATTTCTCAATTCGATCCTATTTACTTGAGCCACGTATTCTTGAAGTGCACCTTTATTTCAAAATCCTACAATTATTTAAAAATCTAAGTTACCGACAACAATTTAAAAGATAATATAGAAATGCTAACGGTTCAATACCAAAAGAATTATATACATTACAAACCTTGATCATCTAGTTTGACAGTGGATCAACATATATCCCATCGTTGTGATTAGATTGTAAGTATGTAGCGCCGTCAGTTGGATTATCTAACGGTTCAACACCAACTGAAAATGGTGGTAGGTCGTCAAAATGGTCGTATTCTTCCTCGTCGACAACATTATCAACACCAAGGATACGCCGTTTACCTTGCAATACAATGTGGTATCTTGGTTTACTCGGGTCATTTACAAAGAACACTTGTGAGCAATGTGAAGCAAGAATAAACGGTTCAGATGCATATCCATTTGTTGTAAGGTTAACAAGTGTAAAACCATATTTGTCAACTTGAACACCTGTTTTGTTATTCACCCACTTACATTTGAACATAGGAATTGTGGGAAGTTAGTAGGCATGGAGACCCGGGTAAGGAGTGTAGTTTCATCTTTAGAAACTGGTTCCGAAGATGTTCATCTGATAGGGATCAAGGGAATAGGAGGTGGTGGAAAGTCCACTTTGGCGAGAGCTGTTTTTGATCTAACATCCGTTTGGTTTGAAGGTGTAAGCTTCGTTGAGAATGTCCGAGAAGTTTCAAAAGGCTCTTCGACTGGTTTGAAGGAACTGCAAAAGCAGGTCCTTATAGATGTGTTAGCTGATCAAAACATTGATGTAACAAGTGTTTCTGATGGGAAAAATAAGATGAAAAGGATGATGCCTGGTAGAAAGGCTCTTGTTGTTCTAGATGATGTGGATGATATAGAGCAACTTGACGCGTTAGCTGGTGAGCTTACTTGGTTTAAGCCGGGGAGTAGAATTGTCATCACAACAAGAGATCAGCAGGTGCTCGTAGCACATGGAGTGAGCATTATTCATGATGTTAATCTGTTATCAGATGAGGAAGCACTCTGCCTCTTCAGCAGGTATGCATTTAAGAAAGATATTCCAAATCAAGGGTATGAAGAGCTATCAAGTAAAGTTGTACATTATGCTGCTGGTCTTCCCTTAACAATCAAAGTTTTGGGTTCACATCTTTGTGGTAGAAGTGATCATGTATGGAAAGATGCGATAGAAAGACTAAAAACTATCCCTGAAGATCGAACTTTGAAAAGATTGGAGATAAGCTATAATGGCCTAGAGGATGATCAGAAAGAAATCTTTCTAGATGTTGTATGCATGATGAAATATAAGAAGAAAGAAGATGCAATCTGTATACTTGACAGTTGTGGATATTATGCTGAAATTGGTTTAGGTGTTCTTGAGCAGAAATCTTTGATAACTATTTCTAATTTTGGCGAATTAGACTTCTATGACCGTATAGAAGAAATGGGCTGGAATATAATTCGTTGCTTGCATCCTAACGAGCCTAGCAGACATAGTCGATTATGGATTAAAGAGGAAATTGAAGACATATTGGTTAAGGAATTGGTAAGTTTTAAGTTTATATGAAATGTGGACAACTAGGAAATATTATTTTCTTTGACAAATTTTCACACCAGCATTTTTTTTATTATGTACAGGGCACCAAAGCAACAAGAAGTATGTATTTGAGAAGTTCCAATCTCCATCCTGTTATTATTATGAAAGGTATTAGAAAGATGGAAGAACTTAGACTACTTGATGTGCGATGCTACGCAAAAGAAGTTGATGAAGTTAGCAAATACTTACCAGATGCTTTACAATCTCTATGTTGGAGTTGCTACCCTTTTCGGTCTTTACCTGAAATGTTTCAAGCAAATAACCTTGTTTACCTTGAAATGCATGAGTGCAATATAATTGAACTCTGGGAAGGAGGAGAAAGAAAGGTAGAATAATGCATATAATGTTATATATTGTGATTACACTGATTCTCATCTATTTTTCTTTTCTTATGATAGGTTTTTAATAAGCTTAAATTCCTTGACCTCAGTAATTCTTTAAAGTTAAGAACCTTTGACCTTAGCATGACCCCACATCTTGAGGAGTTAAATCTTGAAGGATGTGGGGACTTTGTAGAACTCCAATCGCCCGTTGAATGCCCGAATCTCAAAGTACTCAACCTCAGTCGTTCTAAGGTGAGTCACCTTAACATTGGGATGGTTCCACATCTTGAGGAATTATATCTTGAAGATTGTTCTCATCTTAAAGAAATTCATGCTCCGGTGGGATGTCTTAAAAAGCTTGTTTACTTTAGCTTAAGTAAATGCTTAAATGTTGCATATTTAAAGGTTGACAAACAACATGAGTCAGCTTCTCTTATAGATACAGTGGAAATAAAGGTACGTTGTGAAGATGTTACAAATTATTTTCTAGGGTTTTGGTTTACATGTATATATGATGAACCTAGATCCTCATGGAGTGGAAATTTAGAGAAACTTTTTCATTTTGGTTCATGCGTTTGCGAAAACCATGAGTATTTTCTAGCAACTATATGTGATTTACAACATTTAAGAGAGCTTACACTTTCCCAAAGCATTCCTCAGGATCTGTGGCAGTTAGAAAGTCTAGAGAAGCTATCTTTGAGTGAGCAACAGTTTCAACATCTTCCGGATAGTATTTTTATGTTGAAAAATCTGAAATCACTTAAACTTTCTTATTGTTGGGATCTTGAGCAGTTACCTGAGAATATATGCAGATTAGAGTGTTTAGAGAACTTAATCATTAGGGATAGTGGATTATTGCTCAGTATTCCAAACAACATATGTAAGATGAAATGCTTAAAACTTTTAGAGATCAGCTCTTGTGGTAGTATTAAGAAATTGCCAGAGGAACTTGGGAGTTTAGAATGTTTGAAAGAGTTATGGATAGAAGATACAGATATTAATCGTCTTCCGCGGAGCATTTATCAGTTGAAAGGTCTGCGTATTTATGGGTCCATGTGGCAACTTGAATCCTATGGTTTTACATCCATTTTGGCTGATGAAAATCATCGATGGTATGCCAAGTACTACTACGTAGAGCTGTAAATAAGATAGTCAGCCACAACATGAGTATTTGTCTTAATCAGGTACATCAAAACAGAATAATCACTTCTTTATTAATCATATACGAATTTATACTTGCAATCAATTCACAATTTAATCATGAAAGCTTCAATTGAATCAAATTATACATACATATTCACGTATTTTTTAATATAGAAATGCTAACGGTTCAATACCAAAAGAATTATATACATTACAAACCTTGATCATCTAGTTTGACAGTGGATCAACATATATCCCATCGTTGTGATTAGATCGTAAGTATGTAGCGCCGTCAGTTGGATTATCTAACGGTTCAACACCAACTGAAAATGGTGGTAGGTCGTCAAAATGGTCGTATTCTTCCTCGTCGACAACATTATCAACACCAAGGATACGCCGTTTACCTTGCAATACAATGTGGTATCTTGGTTTACTCGGGTCATTTACAAAGAACACTTGTGAGCAATGTGAAGCAAGAATAAACGGTTCAGATGCATATCCATTTGTTGTAAGGTTAACAAGTGTAAAACCGTATTTGTCAACTTGAACACCTGTTTTGTTATTCACCCACTTACATTTGAACATAGGAATTGTGAAAATTCATTAATTCAGCTCCCATATTTCTTGGATGACACCATAATAAGAGTCTTTGGTGATTTCTAACCTTGTATCACGATTTGTTCTGTCGAATCTGGTTGTTGTTGCTATTACTGTAACTCCACTATTTTGCATTGTGCTTTTCTCATCTTGGTCTTCTGTGTAAAATGTATACCCATTAATGTCATACCCTTGGTAAGATTTTACTCTAAATTCCGGACCTTGCCCCAATGATTTCACAATTGTATCAACGAGTGACCTTATTTTTCATCCATGAAGAAAACTCTTTGTTATGCTGAATTTCATGCCACATTTTGTTCTTATTCGGATATGTTGATTGTAATAACTTTAAGTGTTCATCAACATACGGAGCAAGAGAAGTCATGTGTTTCAGAACATAAAAATGTGCAAGTTCTAAATTCTCCTTAGCTGGGTTGAGCCATTTCATACAAACACCTCCTTCCCCTTGAAGTTTACCACAGTGACGAGATTATGGCAAACCAATATTTTTAACGCCTTCCAAATAACTTGTACAGAACTCAATCACCTCATCGGAAGCATATCCAGTAACAATACTACCCTCAGGCCGATTACGATTTCTTACTTAGGATTTTAAGAAACCCATGTATCTTTCAAAAGGGTACATGTAACGCAAAAATACTGGACCACAAGCCTTGATTTCTCCAACAATTTGAATCACGAGATCAACCATCACATAAAAAAAGGACGGTGGGAAGTACTTCTCTAGTTCACAAAGTGTGATGATAATTTCATTTTGCCATGCATCCAATTCTTCGGGGTCAATACATTTTGAGTGAATCATGTTCAAAAACCAACAAAGTTTTGTGATGGTATGTCGTGTGCTCTCTGGTAGCAATCCACGGATTGCAATAGGAATCATATGTGTCATCAAAACATGACAATCATGAGACTTCATACCAAGTAGTTTATTTTCTTTCATGGACACCAACCTTTTAATGTTTGCAGAATAGCATGATGGAACCTTAATATCATGTAAACATTTACAAAACTTTGTTTTCTCTGACATTGTATAAAACGCGGGGGGTAGATAAACGCGAGTACCGGTATCAACAGGGGCAAGCTCTTTACGTATTCCCATTTCTTTCATGTCTTTACGAGCATAGATACCATCTTTTGTTTTTCAGGAATGTTTAACAATAACCCGAGCAAGCTATCACATACATTTTTTTCGATATGCATAACATCTAGGCAATGTCTAATCTCTAAATCTCTCCAGTATGGCAAGTCCCAAAAGAGTGAGCTTTTTTCCCAAATGGATCCTTTCTTAGAGCTAGTTCGTTTTCGTTTTCCCAAAACAATATTTAGATTTTTAACTCTTGAAAAAGCATCAAGGGTCTTCTTCCGGTCTCGGTCTTTCCATTAAAGTCCGTCATGTTCTTTCGATAATCATGACCAGTTGGAAGGAATCTTCGGTGTCCCATGTATACTGTTTTATTACAATTTTTTAACCACACTGAACTTGTCTCATCTTCACAAACAGGGCAAGCTTTCTTACCTTTCGTATTTATGGTGCAGAATATCATGGCATGCAATTCAAAAATATTCCTTCTTATAAGCATCATACACATTTACACCAGAACTCCATAGAGTTTTAGGTCAGCAATCAAAGGGGACAAATAAACATCAATGTTGTTACAAGGTTGTTCCGGACCCTGATTCAACAACGAAATCATTATGTATTTTCGTTTCATGCATAACCACGGTGGAAGATTGTAGATGCAAAGAAAAACCAGCCACGTACTATGCTGACTACGAAATTGTCCGAAGGGATTGATTCCGTCCGAACTAAGCCCAAATCTTATGTTTTTAACTTCATTACCAAAATTTGGGTATTTTCTATTAATATTTTTCCATTGAGGTGAATCTGCCACATGTCTTAATTTTCCGTCAACGTAATAATTTTGCGTCTCATTTGAATGCCAACGTAATAATTTTGCGTCTTTCTCATTTGAAAATAATCGTTTTAGTCTCGGTATAATGGGAAAATACCACAATAATTTGCCGGTGGTCCATTTTTCTTCACATCATTTTCATATTTACCAGTTTTATTTTCCCTCTTATACCTTGATGCACCACAGTAAACACATTCATGATTGTTCGCATACTCATTTCTATACAACATGCAATCATTCGGACATGCATGTATTCTTTCAACTTCCAATCCCATTGGATTCATCATTTTTTTGCTTGGTAAAACTAAATTGGCAACTCGTTACTTTTCGGAAGCATAATATGCAAAACATATAATAGATCTGTGAAACTTGTATCACTCCATCTGTTTTTCGCTTTCACATTAAACAACATCAAAACAGCTTCAAGTTTTGAAATCTCAGAATCGTTATATAATGGCTTTTGTGCATCTTCAAATAGATGTTGTAATTTTTCTTTATCATCATCGCCAATATCATTTTCTAAATCCTTAAACATGTCATCTAAATTGTCAACATTTTCATTCTCTACATCCTTAAAAATGTCATCTAAATTGCCAACATTTTCATTCTCTATATCCTTAAACATGTCATCTAAATTGTTCTCATTTAAATTGTCATCATTTAAATTAACAGATGTTGTGACACCGTCAATCCGTTGTTCCCCATGCCTGTACCAACATGTGTAATTAGGCATAAAACCATTCACAATCAAATGATGCTCTATACCGTTAATATTTTCAAATCTCTGCAAAGTTTTACAATCACACAAGGACACCATATCATTTTAGAGCCTACATTCCTCCGATTGGATTCAGCAGCCTTAAGAAAAGTATAAAAGCCATTCGTATATATTTCAGAAGGACGTCCACTTTTGTACATCCAATATTCTCTACATTCCATCTGAAAATAAAATAAAATCAAATAAGTTATATGCAATTTATGCACGGGTCATTAATAGGTACATAAGGCGGTGGATCCTAACCCACTTTTTAAACATTCTATCTCATTTGCATACATTTTAACTTGTTAACTATTTAAGAAAAAATCGGCAACGTTTCCCCTTAACTCCCCAAGTATGCGGATAAGCCACACACCCGAAGGAGTAGAAGAAACAACTGTCGATTTTTTCTTAAATAGTCAACAAGTTAAAATGTATACACGTCCTAATGAGATTGAATATTCAAAAAACAGTTCCCAACAGGGACAATTCAAAATTTATCTCTATTAGATCAATTTTGAACGGTATACTCTAAAGGTCAATTTATATATACACACACATATAACACATATAGATCAACAATAAAGGCCAGTAATGAAGCTAAAATTGTTCGTACCTTTAACGCGGTGATATTGAATAAAGAAAAGAAAAGGCTACAACTATTTGATTATCTACAATGAACAAAATACAATCAGTTAATACATATAAAATCAATAGTTAAATATATGAACAATAAATTATATAATAAAGTTTATATTTTGATACCTGCTATTATGAAAAATGACTTTAGTGAAGAAAGAGTGAATTTACCTAGGTAGAAGTGACTAAGAGTATGGGAGTATGAAGATGAGATCATTAGCCGTTTAGGGATTTCTAGTCTATATTAAAAATATCTAGAGTTTATCAAAAAATACTAAAAAATAGGTAACAAACCATCCTTTTGAGCGGTTTTAAAAGGCATTGCCCAAAATATGTTGAAACAGTTGGAGATATTTTTAAGCTGTCATTTATGGCTTTTATTCTTTTAAACTATAAACCACCCAAAATTAGTTGTTAAAGGTTTTTTAAAAAATTATATAAAATATTTTATTGGAGATTATGGCATCAAATTAAACCAATGAAAAAGAACTCTTTTAGGCGGTTCAAAAAGTCACCGCTCAAAATCCATTTGTAGGTTGAAAATATAAGTATTTTAGGCTGTCATTTCTTTGTTTAGGGCGGTTAGCTTGGGTAGGAAATAAACAATACATGTTTCAAGCGGTTTTAAGATATGGACCGCCCAAAATAGTTTAGCCAACCGCCCAAATAAATCATTTTTGTACCAGTGTTTAAAGTGTGTCTCATTTTTTTTCTATAATCAACTTAATATGCTTAATATAATTATTTTACTATTTTAGGTTTATAACAGACTAGCATAACTTCTTTTTATTTATTATTATTTTTTTAATTCAGTTAAGGATCCTTATCTTATATTGACCAAATAAGAGGTTTTACTACCTCCACGTAATTGCACAAATTTTCCACTCAAAATATCAGTTTGTGAAGTCTTATTTGATCATCTCTTTACAAGTTAATTCATTTGCATTCTGATTATACAAATTCCCCATATAAACAAATTCGTTTTATCTGACCCTTTAAGCATACATTCAATGGCATCTACTTCAGCTTCATTAGTTCAAAAGAGCTTCAAGTATGATGTCTTTTTAAGCTTTCGGGGTGAAGACACGCGCAAGAACTTTGTTGA
The DNA here is from genome assembly GCF_021521415.1 of Bidens hawaiensis. NCBI lineage: Eukaryota > Viridiplantae > Streptophyta > Magnoliopsida > Asterales > Asteraceae > Bidens > Bidens hawaiensis. Next base: position 458,432 of record NW_027491104.1, read on the forward strand.
TCATCTTTATCATGCTCTTCACCAGAAAGGCATTATAACTTACAAAGATGATGAAAAAATCCAGAAAGGGGAAAGAATAAGTGAGCAACTCATCAGATCCATTAAAGACTCGAGATTTCACATCATTGTTTTCTCCAAGAACTATGCATCTTCATCATGGTGCTTGGATGAGCTTGTACAGATTATGGATTGTCAGAAGACGATGGAGCAGACTGCTTACCCCATATTCTTTGATGTCGAACCCACTGAAGTCCGTCACCAAAGTGGGGCATTTGGAAAAGCCTTTGCAGAACATGAAAAGGTTAGTAGGAGCTTTGTTCTACCTCTCGACTATCTTTGTTCCACTCTAGCATTTTGTTTCTTATCCAATTGCTTTGTACTTGTGTTAAATCTTGTTAAGACTAAGAAAGCTTTGAACTTTATCAAACAGGAAAATGAAGATGATGTTGGAAGATGGAGAAATGCTCTCAAAGAAGCAGCCGGCTTGGCAGGGATGGAGTTGAAGACTACTTTTAATGGGTAATTCCTTCATCTTATATTCTTCTTTTCTTTCCTATGTAACATGTTCTTCATAGGGACATTCATGCAACCTGAATGAATCTTCTTTAATTCATAGGCATGAAGCTAAATTTATTCAACAAATTGTTCAAGAAATTTCCCGAAAGCCATATTTCACTAATTCGAGCATTGATGGGAAGTTAGTAGGCATGGAGACCCGGGTGAAGGATGTAGTTTCATCTTTAGAAATTGGTTCCGATGATGTCCGCATGATAGGGATCAAGGGGATGGGAGGTGGTGGAAAGACAACTTTAGCGAGAGCTGTTTTTGATCATATTTCCAATTGGTTTGAGCGTAAAAGCTTTGTTGAGAATGTGAGGGAAGTTTCAAAAGGCTCGTTGTCTGGTTTGAAGGAATTGCAAAAGCAGGTCCTTAAAGATGTGTTAGATGATCAAAACATTGATGTAACAAGTGTTTCTGATGGGAAAAATAAGATGAAAAGGATGATGCCTAGTACAAAAGTTCTTCTTGTTCTAGACGATGTGGATGATATAGAGCAACTTGAGGCGTTAGCAGGTGAGCTCACTTGGTTTAAGCCGGGGAGTAGAATTGTCATCACAACAAGAGATCAGCAGGTGCTCGTAGCACATGGAGTGAGCATTATTCATGATGTTAATCTGTTATCAGATGAGGAAGCGGTTTGCCTATTTAGTAGGCATGCATTTGGGAGAGAGATTCCAGTTCATGGGTATGAAGAGCTATCTAGAAAAGTTGTACATTATGCTGCTGGTCTTCCCTTAACAATCGAAGTTTTGGGTTCACATCTTTGTAACAGAAGTGAGCCTGAATGGGTAGATACCATAGAAAGACTATCGAGTACTACGTAGAGCTGTAAATAAGCTTGTCAGCCACAACATGAGTATTTGTCTTAATCAGGTACATCAAAACAGAATAATCACTTCTTTATTAATCATATAAGAATTTATACTTGCAATCAATTCACAATTTAATCATGAATGCTTCAATTGAATCAAATTATACATACATATTCACGTATTTTTTAATTCATGCACACCACCTGCTCGACGAAATGCTTGTGTGAGAGTTTTTCATCTTTCAATCAAAATCGATGAAAAGACCTTGTTATGTTCTTTCATTTTATATGGTGATTGGAACCTATTAGTTCCCGGATACCAAGCGAACTGCTACTGGGATTTCGACCCAGGCTCGGGTTTATCATGTCATTTATTCGGGTAAACCGAGAACATTAGTAAAGCATAATTAAAAGAAAATGAAGTAGACCGAAACCTGTCATTCCATGATGTGTGTGTTATTTCTTTCTTTCTGAATCAGTATTTAATCTCAATAAATACTATGTTATGTTTGCTAAGTAGCGTTTTGAAACACATATAAAACTTGTAAATTTATGGTTTGCAGGCCATCTTTGAGGGCCAACACGTATAAAACACGTATACTCGTTGATGGAGCTCTATACTATTAGCTGCAATAATACTCGTTGATGGTGCTAAACTCTCTGTAAGTTTATTTATGAGAGGCTTTTGTATAATTGAATATTGAATATTGAATATTGGTTGTTGGTTATTTATTTATTTTATTTGTTTGCTTTAAGCTTCAATTTGTCTTGTGAAAAGTCATGATTAATCAAATTGCTGCTATTAAGTAACAATTCATCCACTTCCCAATTAAACTGAATTATCATATCCTTAAACTTTTTTATACAGCCCAATGACTAAAATACCCTTACTATGAAAGAGTTCAAAAGTGGACCTTCAATACAGAGTTTTCAGCCCAATACAAGTCAGAAAAAGATTGACTTATAACACTAATCACCAAAATAAACTTGTGATCTTTAATAACTTCCAGTAAGACAATGGCTTCAATAGTTTGTTTTTGTGATTATGTACCGGGTATACTAAGAATGATCTTAAGTTGTCAACAAAAAACTAGTTGCTGATATATTCTAACAATAAGGAACCACCAGCATGTGCAGTTCACCACAAGAAAGTCAACCATAGTCAAAAGGTCAATTTTGATCAAAAAACTCATAATTGACAAAAAAATAAAATAATAAAATAAACAAAAAAAAACAGTTTTGACCACAAACTAGTCAAAATAAGGGCCTGTAATCTCTACATATATTTGCACATATGTTTTGAATATCTTATCACAATTAATCAATTCAAAATGTTTGTTTACACTGGCGCTTAAGATGTTTGTTACGATTTTTTTTTCATCTTCTAATCAGAATTAAAATTAAAATATTTATGTCCTGATTCTGGCCAGAAAAAGAAATCATTGCCTAATTTTTTGGTCCATTTAAAACCAAAACCAGATTAGTATCTATATGATCAGTAACCGGATACTAACCAAGCTGCTTACAAAGAACTGGTTAAAAAATTCTAGTTAATTTATGTTTATTAGATTTGCATGGTATTTTAGGTTGAATATATATTTATTAGATTTTTGGTTATATTTGTTTACTATGATAGTGAAAAATTAAAAGCTTTTAGGAAGGAGCTAAATTTATAAACAAATTATGAAGCAAAACCTGTAAGAACTTTTAACAATGAACTGGTTGATGGGTTTGGTGAGTAACCATTTTCTAAATCGGCCCGTTTTGTCCTGCACCCATTCTGCTGGCACCGGTTTTTAACTTCTTGGTTTGGTTAAATTCGTGTTTTTATTCCCAAAACTAAAACAGAGATGTCTGTCAATTGTTTAGTTCACTTAATTTGGGTCTGTTTTATCTGGCTACGAGCCACCTTTTAAATGCAGAATCGAATTTTGGGGACCAGTCAAGATTTTTGGTTTGTCAGCATCAACAAAATAACACAAAGTCAAAGTTTCCTTTGCTGTCATGCTACATAAAGAAGTTGAATTATGATATAATACATTTTACACTACATGGAAACTTCTGCTTAGAGATCAATATATATTGGACTTCAAGAATACTTGTAATATATTTCCCTTTGGCTACCTTAAAAATTGAAAGAATAAAAAACATAAAAGAAAAAGTTTATTGAGGTTGTTCTTTTTGCGACCATAATAAAGTTGGTTGCTAATTATGAGACCATAAAGAATGAAGTCGAGAATCTTGTTACCTTTCTGAATGATGACCATCAAGACTCTATAAACAATCAACATGCTATAATCCCCTCCTAATTGATTACCCAAATCTGACGGTAACGTGTGATGCGTAACATCAAACCTCACATTTAAATTGGACAAAACAAGTAGAAAACGTTAAATCTCCAATATTTTAAGCATACCAAATATGAAACAAAAAAAGATATTTCCATTACAAATTATTCATCCATTGTTTGAGATCTATATCACAACATGCACGTAGCGAAACAAAATTCCCAAAATATTAAAGGAAATGTGTCTGATATCGATTTACTAGTTTCTCAAACATAAGTAAATATGCTACATTAAATAGCAACTAAATTAATGGATATATGTTCATAAAAACATCAAAATTAAAAATTCACAAATATGTTTTTTTGCAAAACAAGCTTTAATTTTCAAACATGTAAAGAACGATTGAGCAAATAAGATTCGTTAAAACAAAACTAAAAGATCTTACATTGACCTCTGAATGAGAATGCCATCTTTGTTAGCTGGCTTTGTACAGGAAGGGTGCAGAGAATAAATGTTTATACTTGAAAGGGATGTAGGTCCCTTGGACGGATCAAACAACACGAATACTAGTCTACTTGGATCAACCTCCCCACTAGATAGCGGAAATCACTAGTGAGGACCGAGATCTCGAATCTTGTTTGGTTATTATTGCCGTGAAAGTTAGAGACGAGAAGAGAGAAGGAGTTTTGAACTTGTGGATTAGATAAGCAAATGGCAAAAGGTTATTGTGTGCATGAGATACACACATTATATATAATGTGTGCTCATGCACTTTCTATTAGTTATTACGGCGCAATGGGCTCCAAAATACATGGTCTTGGGCCAAACATAAAAATAAACACAAACCGACTAGCTAACATACATGGACATAACATTACAACCAAATACGAAAGATTAATCACAAAATGGCCCTAACAATGTAGTTTCATTTGTATATGTAGAAAGTCTGCGTAACCCTAATCCATAATTTGTTATAACCACGACGAAAGCCCACATTCATGAAAAGATAATCTATTGGTTAAGGCCCAAAACTTTCAGCCTGCAATTTATAAAAATAAATAAATAAATATGGGAATGATATTGTCTTTTGTTGCTCATATTTTTATAACAACTTATCCACCAATTTAATTGAACTATTACAACAATCTATTCACTTTCATGAAACCGAAAAAACTGAATTTTTGATTCATTTTCGGTTTTGCATGTTATAAAAAATAAAACCCAACTGCAGACTATATAGATTAATGTTAAGTAATTTGATAAGAATTTAACAAGTAGTGTTTTTCAAATATTTAAGCCCAAATATATAATTATCAATTAATCATTAATTGTCAAAAACATAAGGCCTAAACTCATTATTTTGGCCAATTTTTTGGCCTAAAATTTCCCCCCAAATGGTAGCCCAAAAAAATAAAAACCCAACAGTTTCAAAAACCGACTTCTTGGTGGTTGGTTATGTTTTAGCCCATGACCGACCAGACCAAACCATACACACCCCACCCCTACCCTTACTGCATTTTGGATGTATAGATAATGAAGAATACTAGAATTAGGTGATTAGATGTAATAAAACAGGTTGCGTGATATTAAAATTTTGATGACAAAATTATTTGCATGCATAATATGAATAGAAGTACATTCTAGTTATAAAATGAGATGATTATTGAGAATAAATCATCATCATCATCGTACTCAGTATATCCCACCAATAGCAGAGCTATGGTAGGGTCTGAGGAGGGTAAGATGTAGACAACCTTACCTCTACCCCATAGGGATAGAGAGGCTGCTTCCGGATAGACCCCCGGCTCGGTAGTAGTTTTGCATCAAGCCTTGGACATAAGGCACATAGCACTCAATCATCGGGACACCGGCTGATTAGTGCATGTACCCTTGTCTTTCGGCTATCAACGCCACCACATGATGCATGATAAACCTTCCGCCATTTTTAACGTTATTTTCACGAGATTAGTAAAATAATGTCAAAATAAGTGCAATTTCACTCTTGCCCACCCGAGGGTTCTCACATATATACATTATATGCGTGCACCCGAGGGTTCACACATATATACATTATTGAGAATAAATGCTAAGACAAATTTTTTTTAACATCACATGAAATCTGAGGTGTTCGGATAAAAGCTGAGGTTTCAAACATTAATTTTATCAATTTTAGAAATCTTAACAACATGTTTTTTAACACCGTATGGAATCTCTGGTTTTGGATGAATTAACGTTTGAACATGTTAAGAACAACTGACATAAATATACTCACCTGAAGCTGACGTAAATCCAGATGTAATCTCACAACCCCATCTGAAATTAATAAGTATTGTTAGGAACAATCTGTAACATGAGTTAATAATCTAAGAGGTAAAGTTCAGTAAACATTATTGTAGGATGCATATACGTACCTGATTCATTGTGTAAAGCCCTATGAACAATCAACATGTTATTAGTAATTAACAATCAGCTCTTCAGTTCTCTGCACCATAAAAAATCAAACGATGGCAGATTAGGGTTACATGTGGTGGCAGGTGCGGGGTTATAAGTAACAGAGATGATGTTTTATGCGTTAATGAAAAGAGACTTAGGGTTACATCTATATATAGGCTCAGTTAGATGAAAAATGATTTTTTATTTATTTTGTTTTTTATTTTTTGTTTTTTACTCCATTCAAATTTCTTAGTTTTGATTTATAATGTAGTAGTCGTGTAATGTTATGTGTTTATGACAAACATTAATGCATATAGATAGCTGATAGTCGTATGTATAATATTTTACTTTCACCAAATTCGTCTCAAATAAACATTCACGTACATAAAGAATTACGTCTATAGACGTAACAACCACACACTTCTCCACATGTCTTTTCTCAAATTGTATTACATGTGTAGATAGGGAGACACTTCACTCTAGAAACAATCACAAAAGAAGTACTTGAACAAGGGATTTTGTTAGATTATTCATAATTATTAATATTTCACTTATCCGGTCAAGATTCGTTCTTTCATGTTTGGATTGACAGCGAATAATTTTTTTCTATGTTTGGAAAGCTTTTTTGTTTAGATTTCCTAACACTTAATTAGAAGTCTCTTGTGAAAATACATGAGGATTAGGGTTTTCTTTATAATTGTACGTGGGGCAGTCCGGTTGTGAAATTAGTTTTCCAATTTTGGCCCCTTGATTTTCACTTTCTATCTATTACCCATTTCATTATCAGTTTTCATTTAAATAAGATTATATTACTAGGTTATATCCCGTATAATGGGGTTGTTTTCATTTTTCGTTTCTAATATTTATATATTTTTTTAAAATTTTAGTTTTATTTAATGTAAAAAAGTTAATAGGATACTTAGGGTTTGATGATGGAATGGTTTCACAAATAAATAAGATATTATAAGTCGTTTAAAAGTTATTTGAGTTTAGTGAGACTTATGACCCACTTATTTTTTTACTATAAAATTGTTTCATAATATATATATATATATATATATATATATATATAATATCTTTTTTTAAATGGGTATTAATATATCTCTATTTTATAAGATTTTCATATAAAATATTTAGTTAGATTAATTTTTAATATAATGAGATGTTATAACTCGTTTCAGGGTTATTTATTTTGGTTTGGTGAGACACATACCCATAAATTAGGGTCAAATGCGTAAGAAACTTTCGTTTACAAATCAAACAATTTGATGGTTTGAGAGAATGTAGGAAGCAACTAGAGAGCTTTTAAAGGTTTCGTTTATATATATTTAAGATATATTTGATTTTGCAAAGTATTGCCGTTTCTTACTAGACCTATTCCATTTTCTTGTTTTCTTGCATATAAAAAATATCAACTTTTTTAAATGATCTCATAAATAACATTAGGTCAAGGGCTATATAGCAAGTGAATGATCGTCTAATGATAAATGCTCAAGATAATTGCATCATCTTCTTACTAGCATGCATTGTTCACTAAAATTAATTCATCAAAAATTTTGGTCGTTAAAAAAACAGACAAATTTTATTTTGGATTACAATATGTATACAAACAAGCAACATCATCTTCCAGTAAAATAACAAAACAATAAACCGATTATCGGCTGTATGATTAATGTCATTAATTAATTATCTAATAGGTTTATTTAACTAATAAATTTTAATTTTTGGTTGAGAAGATAACGTTTAAGGATAAGAGCATTCCGCTGGATTGTTAACCAAATGCTATTGTTAAGCAACAATTCATCCACTTCCCAAACCAACTGAATACTCATATACTTAAACTTTGTCTTCTCAAAACCAAAAGTTTTATCATAGAGTCTAATGACCAAAATACCCTTACTATGAAAAAGTTCAAAATTAGATATACGAACTGTTTGGACCTCCAATACAGAATTTTCAGTCCAATACAAATAAAGCAAAGATTGACTTATAATACTAATTACAAAAATCAACCTTTTATCCTTAAATCTTAATAACTTCTATTAAGACAATGGCTTCAATAGAAAAAAATTTTTTGTAATTGTGTACTGGGTAACTAATATATTCTGACAAATATCAGCATTTGATCCTTATAATAACTTCTACTAACACATGTGAAGTTGATCACTCGAAAGTCAACCATAGTCAAAGGTCAATTTTGACCACAAAAGGTCAACGTAGACAAAAAGGTCAATTTTGACAAAAATAGCCCAGTATGACCATGAACCAATAGTTTCGTGCAGTCCCAAGTTCCAAGATTACCCATGGCAGCCCATTTTATTACCAAAATGAGTAAGCTGGCCAACTAAAGACTCAAAAGTAAAAGTTAAAAAGGCAGACTCAAAAGATTTACACATGGTTAAGTAAGCTGGCTAATGGGTAGTTACTTGAGATAGGAGTGCTAAAAAATTTGAATTATGCCGTACTTAAAGGTACTTCATGTTGGGAAAAATCTTGATCGGCCAGGGGTAAAATAGTAATTCATGGTTGAATTGAACGTGTGAATGATTCTATACGCGGGCTGAAGGATTCTTTGGACACATGGTGTATCTGCATGTTTTCTGTAATTTTTTTGAATAGGTTCGCCGGACTTGTTTATCAAGTCCAAGTCTTTAGGTGGTTGTTGAAGTTTGGTAACTAGAATCAAAAACACAAAACGAATTTAGATCATAAGCTCGATCCTTGTAACTTTCGTTAGCTCGAAAAATTACAATGCATAATGATATAACCCACAAGCTCGGGTATATATACTAATTTAGATTTCAAAACCCAACTAGACTAGAATACATATACCATAATCATATTCAAATACTAATTGGTAAAAACAAATCTAAATAATAATTAATAAATAACTTGTAGCCCAAATCATGTGCTCGACTTGGTCTCCAAGGATCTGATCCACCATAGGCTCGATGGACCGGACCAAACCAAATTATGGCTAACAATCACCCCTCTAATTTCGGTTTGGCTTTCAAGAGATCATCCACTCCAATTAGCTTTTGCATCTCCGCAAACTTTATACGAGCTAGAGCCTTCGTCAACGTGTCAGCTCGTTGTTCGCTTCCGGGAATATGTTCCACTCTAACATCCCCGTTCTTGATACAGTCTCGTATGAAGTGATACTTTGTTTTTATATGTTTACTTCGACCATGCCACACCGGGTTCTTCATAAGTGCAATGGAAGATGTATTATCAACATATAATACTACGGTTTCCATCGGCCATCCCGTTACTTCACTAAGTAATTCTTGGAGCCAAACAACTTGACCCGCAGCCGCGGTTGCTGTCATAAACTCCGCTTCGCACGAAGATAAAGCTATCGTTGGCTGTTTTTTAGTACACCAAGTAACCGGGGAATCATCAAAGTAAAAGACATACCCGGTAGTACTTTTTCCATCGTCATCATCAACTCCATGGCTACTATCGGAATACCCGTAAAGGTGACGACTTCCACCCCTCGAATACTTTAAACCGTAAGACACGGTTCTTTTAACATACCGAAGAATATGTTTAATCGCATCCATGTGAGATTCCTTTGGCTCTTGCATATACCGACTCGCTATTCCAACAGAAAAACTCAAATCCGGTCTCGTATGTAACAAATACCTTAAACACCCGATTATTCTTCGGTAGACGGTAGCATCAACGGGTTTCCCCTTCTCGTCTTTTGAAAGCCTTATGCTCAGTTCAAGTGGACACTTGGTAGGATTACAAATCCCCATATTTGTTTCTTTTAAGATCTTCTTGGCATAGGTTTCTTGCTTGATCTCGATCCCGGTTTCAGATTGTGAGACTTCTTTTCCGAGATAGAATGACAATAAACCCAAATTACTCATCTCGAATTGTTCCTCCATTTGTTTCTTGAATTTAAGAATTTCATCCTTACTTGAACCTGTGACAAGTAAATCGTCAACATACACACATATTATTAATATGTCATTCTCTATATATTTTAATACACCGCCGTTTCTCGTTGACATTGGTAAAAACCAAACGATTGCAACACTTTGTCGAGTTTCACATTCCAAGCCCACGGTGCTTGCTTTAACCCGTAAAGGGCCTTCTTTAATAAATAAACTTTATTTTCACTTCCTTTCTTCTCGAATCTTCCGGTTGACTAACATACACGGTCTCGTCAAGCTCACCATGTAAGAACGCCGACTTCACATCCAAGTGATGTACTTCCCACCCCTCTCAGGCGGCTAAGGTGAGTAATAATCTAACCGTTTCAATTCGAGCAACAGGAGCAAAAACTTCATTAAAATCCACACCAAATTTCTGAACATAACCCTTCGCCACAAGCCGTGCTTTGTATTTTACTATTCTACCCATAGCATCCTTTTTAATTTTATAAACCCACTTCAACCTGATCGCTTTAAACCCGTTTGGCTTGTCAACAAGTACCCACGTCTTGTTTCGTTCAATAGATGCAATCTCCTCGTTCATTGCATTATCCCATTCTTTTAATTACTCCGGATGCCTCGGCATAACTCGTCGGTTCACCATCTTGAGTCAAAAATAATTCTTCATCTTCAAACCCTTCATCCCTTTCTTCCCCGTATGGAAACTCAACATTTAACACATAATCTTTCAACTTTTTAGGTAAAATTGAGGTTCGGTTCGACCGTCTTGGGGTAGATGGACCTGGGTCATCATGTAAATTAGTTGAAACAGGCTGCTGATGCGCGCAGTTTGCTGAAACTGGTGAAACGGGCTGCTGATATGAACAGTTTGCTGAACTGGTACTGATCGGGCTACTTTCGCTGCTGTTCAGGCTAATTTCGGTGCTGTTGGGCTGAAATCAGTGCTGTTTGGGCTGTTTTGGGTGTTGTTTGAGCTTAAATCGGTGTTGTTCGGGCTGTTTTGGCTGCTGTTTGGGCTGATTTCACTAGGGGTATTTTCGTGAAACAAGTTAATAACGTTACCAACTTGTTCCAGATTAACTACCAAATTTTCAGCCGAGTTTTCACCACTTTTAGACCAATTCCAACATTGTTTCTCATTAAAAATAACATCTCGAGAAACATGAATTTGATGTCTAACCATATCGTACATCCTGTATGCCTTTTTCCCGGTTCGGTACCGAGATAAACCATAGGGGTACTTGGTCGTCAATCTTTTTGACCAAAGTAGTTGGAGGTGTTTTCACATAACCAACACACCCGAAACACGTAAATGATCAAGATTGGGTTTTACAACTTTATAGGCTTCATAGGGAGTCTTCTCGTAGTGATTTTGTCGGTACTCGGTTTAGGATATAAATAGCATGTCTCGCCGCTTCTCCCCAAAACCGTGTTGGAACTTTTGTGACATGGAGCATGCTTCTAATTGTGTCAATCACGGTTCGATTTCTCCACTCCACCACACCATTTTGTTGGGGTGTGTATGGGACAGAATAATGTCGTGTGATTCCTTCACTTGTGCAAAACTTTGAGAACTCACAAGATGTGAATTCTCCTCCGTTGTCGGTTCGAAAAAATTCCAATTTTGTAACCGCTTTCACCTTCAACCAAACTTTTATATTTTTTGAAATAATCTAAAGCTTCATCTTTTGATTTTAACAAAAATACCCACATGAACCTCGTGTGATCATCAACAAGAAGAAAAATAAATTTCTTACTCGATGGTGTACTCGGTGAAATGCCAAGACAACTTGTAATAGTTTGTTTGCTATTAGATCCAGTCACGGGACCTACAATTGGTATCAGAGTTTTCGGGGCTCTACTAGTTGTAGATCTTGGGTCACAACCTTTGATTTTGGTCTTGTTTGTGTCAAAGATGGATTTTCAGGTGGTTAAGTGGGTTCGGGTTCACTAGTCCAAGAAAAAGGTCTTTAAAAGTTCAAGAATAGTGTGTTCAAAGCTTCAAGATCTTAAAGTTTATGTTAAAGTTTACAAAAAGAGTGATAAAATGGTGTTTGAATCTTCAAAAGATTGTTTGAGTTGGTGAATATGTTGGTTCATGTGTATATTCACAAAAGTTTGCTCAAAAGTTGTGATATACACGTAAAAGGAGTGTTTTGAAAAGGTGACAGGAAAGATACTTTGAAACTTACCAAGAATAGCTTCATTAGAATAGACTGCCATAGCTTCATTCGAATCCCATTCGAACATAGCTTCATTCGAAGAGACTGCCATTCGAATGACTGCAATTCGAATACGTTTGTGATCAAATTAAACAAGGATAATCTAATCGAATCACCCAGCCATTCGAATCAAAATTATTCTAATCGAATACCCTTTTAATTCGAATACTCATTCGATTAAGATTCTATTCGATTCGAATACTAATATTCAAATACATTATACTTAAGATTATTTTTCAAAAGGGCTACTGGTTCATTCGAATACTTTGTTTAGTTGGATTCCATTCGAACACTTATTCGAATTCCCATTCTAATAAGCCATTCTAATACCCTATTCGAATACCCTTGACTTGTGTTTTTAAGCAGATTTTGTTTCGAGTGTCTTTGAGCTTAGATTAGTTGAAGCAATGGCAACTTCCAACACTGAAGCTAGTACTGAAGCTGTGAAGTACGTGATGTTTGAAAACGAGGCAGGAACAATGACAAAGCCTCCAAAGCTGATGAAGTGGGATTGTGATTTTGATTAGTTTAAATGGAGATTTCAAAATTATCTCAAAATTATTGACTACAATCTTCTTAGACCCTTTGAACAAGGTCCACACCTTCCTTTGACCACTACTACTGATGGTGAGGTTCCTAAAGCGGTGGCAGATTATGATGACACTGATAGAAGAATGCTTAGTGAAGACAACAAAGCTTTTGGTGTCCTGACTGTATGTCTTTCACGGGAAATTGCATTGATCTTGAGAGACTACACCATTGCCAACAGTTTTGGGGATGCCTTAGTGAACAAGTTTGAAGGCAACTTGGAAATAAGAAACAACCGGAAAGGGATGTTGAGGGGAGAGTTCAATATGTTTAACTATATTCAAGAAGAAACAATTGCTAGTCTCATCTCAAGATTTGAAATGTTGATTACCAAAATCAACAGTGCTGGAATTGAATATGAACAAATTGAGATCAATGACAAGCTTCTCAACTCTCTCCCTTACTCATGGAGCAACAATATTATAACCATCAGAAGAACATCAAATCTTCATGTTATCAGTTTGTCTGATCTGACCTCAGTTATCAAATCGTTTGTAATGGATGATAATTTGAGGATGAAAAATCATATTAGTTTTCTTTCCAAATCCGATATGACAACTGGAACAAGTGTGAGCACAACTTTCATAAGCCAAGCCAACACTACTGCTATATCAAGTTCAAGCTCTCCCATGATGGGAATAAAGCCCCATTAAGCACTCCAGCTTCATCAAGTTCATCAAGTTCAAGCTCTAGTTCAAGTTCAAGCCAAGCCGACACCAAGCTTCATCAAGTTCAAGCTCTAGTTCATTTCAGAATGCTGTAGACAAAGTCGTAGCTCAAGCCTTAAAGGCTCATGGGAATAAAGCCCCATTAAGCACTCCAGCTTACTCAGCTCCTCAAACCATCTCCCATGATGACTCAAACTTAGCACTTTTTCATGCCTTTATGGCAACTCCAACTTACCTTCTTCTATAGTATTTTCTTTTGTGTATTTAAGTTCAAGTATGATTCCTTTTTATGTACTTATATCAATCAACCGTTTGAGTTAATCTATTGTTTATTTGATTATTCATTCTTGTATTAATCGTGAGTGTATGCCCATACCAACACTAAGTTTGTTTGTGACTGAAGGTGACAATGAAGTATTAATCACATATAATACTTAGGATATAATTTAATATGTGTATTATTATGTAAATGAAAATTTGTAATGTAATTATGTAAGTAGGCCCGTTAGGCATGCGGAATCATGGTTACGTTTATGGGTTTTTGTGTAACGCTGTAAATGAATCATAAGTTTATCAATAACAATCACCAATTCGTTTGTGGCTTCTTTGATTACTGATGTGTGGGTAAAAACACGGTTCGGGCCAGAAACTACACACAAAACTAACGTATGTTTGCAAAAGAAACATGTAATTAATTGTTTTGGGGACACTTTTCCATTCGCATACTTCAACGTATATAGCAACAAAAAACAAAGCAAAACACAAACTAACTAGCCTGCAAATTAGTTTAACAACCCACGACTTAATCCACTATCGATCTTAAATTATTAAAAACAAATATTAAGCGCCACAATTCAACTCCTGCTGTAAGTATTAAACCAATTCAGACCCGTTTCATGACCCAGAACCCGCGACCTGATATTGAACCGCAGAACCAGGAACATGTTTCAAACCCAATTAACCAAACAAATGCTTGTCTTACACGTATTGGAGGTCCAAACAGTTGGTATGTCCAATTTCGAACTTTTTCAAAGAAAGGGTATTTTGGTCATTTGGCACTGGCAATATTTTTGTTGAGAAGATAACATTTAAGGATATGTTTGAATTTTTGCTGGTCAAACATGACATATGGAACTTTCAAAATATTTGTCTTAATTTTGACAATAAATGGGGAGTTCGGTGGATCAGTTTTTTTTTATTCTTACAATACATGCAATATTGATATATGCATTGGTAATTTAGTCATTTGGTGCAATAATAAAAATTTAAATATAAATGGAACTCAACAAAATAATCTGCAACTGGTAACTGGTCTGGACTATTAATAAAGTTGTCAATATCTGCATCAGTTTCTACATCTTTCGTTTATTGAACTTATTTGACTTTCTCCTTTTCAAACTTGGCATTCGGTGGTATACTGTTGAGTTATCCCGGATTAATAGTTGTGCAAATGGCATAAGAATAGTAAAAGGATTGGATATAGATGGAGGAGTAATTTGGGAAGTATGTGGAAAGCATGCTATTTGGACAGAAGATGGTCATATTTTACCAAAAGAGTTATGTTGACTTTCTTATAGTCAAAATTGAGGTGAGAGGTATGAACTGGTCCTTTTATTCGATTATAAAACTGAGTTTGGCACTATGGACCTAACGAAACTAAACAAATTTCCCCTACAAATTGACCAAGATTTAACTCTAATAAACAATAAAACCAAGAAAAATGCAAAGCAACAGACACTTCAAAACAAACATAAATCCCTTTAATCCAGCTTGACTCGATCCAACACCACTTGACCCGTTAACTGCTGACTCTGACCAACTTGACCGTTCAAGATTATACCCAACATATATAACATTCTTTTCAACTTCGAACAAAATTCTAAAATTCTCCTTTTCTTTTGCTTTTTCATAAAGTCACAAAATAAATACATACACAAATCAAATAGAATATTGTTCTATTGCAGATAATGACAACTTTATTAGTAGTCTAAACCAGTTTACGCAGCTTAAGATTATATTGTTTACCTTCAATTGTACTTGACCTGATCCACCAAATTCCCCAATTATTATCAAACTTGATCCAAAATCCACCAAGCATTTATTCATGGGTCCATGAAATCACATCACAACATCTCGGAATCGTTAATACATATCTAGTTAAACATTGGTTCACCGGAAAAAAAAATTTGGATGGTTAATCGATCAATTTTTCACTTTTTTTCACGAAAACCGTTTTGAGCGTTTCTTGAGCGTTTAGGGTTTGTGTGAGTGTTTTAGTATTTTTGCCCCACCGCGATGGTTTTCACCCTCATGTGATCCGGCAAGTGATGCCCCACCACGATGGTTTTCACCCTTCCTAGGTACCGTGGTACGTCCACGCATAGCACGACGACTATCACGCACAATCACATTAGACATAATCTATACACAAACACAAACTTGAATCGACGACTCGTTGGTGATAATCAATGTCAACTGTACTAAAAAGTCCTAACATGTATTCACACATCGTATCATGGCAAATCAACCAAACATTCATCATACAACTTAACTTATGATCACTTAGTTCACGAGACAGATTATAACATGTACAAACTGACTTTATTCACTAATAAAAGATTAAGTATAAATTATACAAAATTTACCACAGTAAAATATATGAATTAAGTTTCTCAAACAATTTTTATTATATTTTTCTCATGCATATAAAACTCACAATAATTCAACCATTGCAGATATGTACCAACAGTTCAGCAGATTGCACAAAAAACACTTGTTTAATGGTTCTATCAACTCATTAATCCAAATTCTGCAAGACCAATTGGGTTGTCTTCAAAACTCATAATACTAATTTTCAGAAATGGAACCAACCTGTTTGGTTTTTTCATTAGGGAGTTATGGTATCGGAAAGACAGACCAGATTATAACTCCCCGAATCAGCTTTGACTAGTATTTTTGTAAAATCATAAAAACTATTCAAAATTCGTCCAAAAATTACAAACTTTACATTTCTGGAAACTAGACTCATAATACTATATCCTAGAATCAACAATCATTCAATAATCATCGTTTAACATCAATTTACATACCAATAAATAAATGAAAACAAATCTGTCAGCAAACTGTTGTCATCAAAATTCAAAACTTATAAATCTTTAATCAAAATAAGTGAAATACATACCTTTTTAGCGATGAAAAAAGATTTACTAAGCTTCAATTACAAGAAATAACACTTAGGGTTCTTTACACTCAACACGAATCCGGAAAAAATCTAGATAGAATTGATGGAAACCGACGCCACATGTGAATTCCTCTCGCAAAAATAATAAGATTAGACTGGAATCAAAGAATTTGGTTAAGAATTGAATGAGTTAGAAAATTAAAGATGAGGTGTAGAGAGATGACACTACAACAAAAGGGGCTTTTTAAGACCTTTTGTGTGGGACGCTTGTAAAATAGGGTCCTAAAATCTATTTAATAGGACAAATGAATATCGGGGGTTCTTTTACAATATACACTACACGACCGGTGTCCTAAAAAGTTATTTTATAGGATGGATGATTCTTTGGGGTCGTATTATCTTATAACTTAATAAGACACTTAAAATGTAAATCCTAATAAAGTAATTTATAAGATATGTAGTTGTTGGTGTCCCATTATATGGTAATGTAATAGGACATTTGATCACTGAAGGTCTTATTATAACACAAGTTAATAGGACACTTTGTAGTTAAGTTATAAATGTCCGGTGTTATAGGACCCTTTCTAGTCAAAGTCATATAAGTACATAACTTAATAGGACATTTTACACTATGGTCTTATAACTTTAACCATTATAAGACGCTTAATCATTATGGTGTTATTATAATACACCGTAATAGGACATTTGATATTTGAGTCATAAAACATCTGTTTTATACGATGCTTATTCGCTATAGTTTTATTATAACATAACTTTGCAGGACACTTGACATTTGAGTCTTATAACTTTAACTTTATAGGACACACTACAAAAAATGTGATCAATAGAGACTAGCGTATTAAAAGTATCAAGAAAGTGAATATAAATGGCAAAAAAGTATCAAATGCGTGCTAAATGCATCAAGAAAGTGAAGATAAAAAACAATCTGAATGAAATCAACTATGTCCTAAAAGTATCAAGAAAGTGAATATAAATGGCAAAAAAGTATGTCAAATGTGTGCTAAAAGTATCAAGAAAGTGATGATAAAAGGTCTACAGTTTGAAAGTCATAAATGCACATTTTCATCATTTGATGGATTAGCAATAATATCAATGAAGGATGATATGCAAATTAGCCTAAGAAATTTGAACCAACAATTTGCAGCAAGGAATTGTAGCTAACAAATTGTTAACCTATTATGCACAAGGAGCAACATGCAACTTTCATTTAATATTATTTGAAACGTCGTATAGTTATGTTTTGCTCAAAGTTTACCCATTAGATAAAACTCTAATTAGAAGAGTTTCGTATCTCAACTTTGTAGTCATTTCTTAATTTAGACGACCCACAAGTCTAATTAAGTCTGTCCAAATTCTCATTGCATCAACCCCGCACTGTAAACCGAGCTCATACAGAACACATATCCATTGCATCCCGCCGCAACGCGCGAGCACAGCTACTAGTAGGAGCTAAATAGAATTAATTTTTTTATTTTTAATAATTAAAATAAAGAGTTGTTAATGTAAAAATATATATATATATATATATATAAAAACTAATTAAACCTTAAATATTATAAGAAATTGTATTTTAAATATAAAATAAATACAAGTGATATTTATAGTTGCTCTAAAATAGTTGTATAAGAGTATAGTAATCAGTGTTAACGCTCAATAAACCATACGTTCATTAGTGGGTCATACTAGTTCTTGATCGTTTTTAGTGTCCCGTTATATCTCTCATGTCACAATTGCTTTAAAAGAGTTGTATATGAGTGTTATTAGTCATGGTTAGGTGTTAACGCCTGAAACACACCATACTTTCTTCAATAGGCCTTATATGGCTATCATTAGTCATAATTCAATGTTAACACCCTAGACATGTTATACATTCATCAGTAGGCCTTGATTGGTATTAGTGTCTGATGTGCGTAAAGTGGTATATAAAAATTTAGCAAATAATGACCAAGCACAACGAGTAATAAAAACCTAGAATACCCTAAACCAAACCACTAGCAACAGGCAAGTGAACCTATCGGGTGTATAATAGCTATGGGAAGACCGGGAATATCGAACCCTAGAAACACTTATTAGATTAACGAAACTAGTTCTGAAAGCTAATTTAAAGTAATAATTAAGAAAATATATATTTTTGGATTTTTATTTATTTTATTTTAAAACTAATAATTAATTAAACTAATTACTTAATTAAATTAAAGTAAACTAGAAAATTAAATTACCGAATAAGACTTTAGCAAATTCAAATATGGGAGCAAGAGTTACCTAGGCAAGGAATCCGAATTGTGACGACTCGGGCTTTTATCGGTTATGGGAAAATGCTACGGGAACCGGGAATCTAAAAGTATGAAGCTCTAGGAAACTTAATGGATCCTTAATCACTCTCAAGGTGTCACAAAAAAAAGAATTTTAGAGATCATGTAAAAACACCGGCTTATTAGTTCACCTGTCAGTTCACCAACTATGATTAATTACCATAGAAAACAGTTAACCCGTCGGTTTCACTATCTCAATGCATCTAAGTACATGGGGTGGTTTTTGAACAGTCTAAAGGACACGGGTAAATAGTGAAATTAAGGCAAAAAATAGGCAAACCTCCTGTCAATAATTTAACCTAAAACCCTAACAACGCAGACAAACCCGACAACATATCACCCGCCGGATATTTAAGCTAGTAAGAATATAAACTTCTAATAATATGTCAAAAATCAGTTTCTATGGTAAATGAGCTCAATAAACCATAAACAAGTTGCGAACACACAGTAAACAACCCTAACATGCAACTATAATAGAAAGACAATCAATCAAGCAACATGTGAAACATTCATTCAAACACAAATCAAAAGTAAATACGCATGAGACACATCCAATAAAACTAATCAAAACTTTCAATTAATCAAAATCCCATAAACAAAACCCGAAAACCGACTAGTCCAAAATAATCAACAAAACATCATCACAAGCCTAGATAACTAAAAGTGTTTAGCCAATAACCATGTTCAAAACAATAAAACAAAAGTGACCTTGCTAGCTCCTTTAATTCCAACACTAGCCAAGAATAATATTATTCTTCTTTGTGCGCCTGCTGTGCCTCCACTGTCTCTCCAAACCCTCACGTCAATAATAATAATAATAATAATAATAATATTATGTTGTGTGTATCTATCTTGCGGTGATGTAGAGATTAATATACTGCCATCCTCCTTTCAAACTTTGACCAAGCCAATAAATAAATTGTTTGTTATGACCTAACTCCTTGTAGGCTTGCCAACTTCACTGTAATGGGCCCTTCCTTTTCTTTATTTTACCGATTCAATGTCCTTTCTTTTATATATTCACACCAAGCTTGAGAGCCCATGTTACCTACTTTACATCCACACAAAACCAACGTTAGTGTTAGTACTTTATTTCTTTTTTTTTTCTTTTCTTACATAGTAATATTATATAATGTCTAGTAATATATTTAAAATGTGTTCAATTCTTCACTCTTTGGTCTCAAATTTAATAATTACTCTATTTTAGCTCGTGTCTCTCAAAACCATTAAACTCACATATGAGCTAATTAATAATAATATTCAATAAAGACATGTCTCATAAGTATATAAAAAAAGTAGGAAATATTAATATAAAAATATATATAATTTAGACCACGTCAGTGTCCATTATAGCATCTATCATGTCCCCGTTGCTACAAGAGGGTTGTATATGAGTACAGTGAGCCATAGACATGTGTCAACGCCCAATAACATGTCATACTTTTATTAATGGGCCATATTGGGCCTTTATTGTTGTTAATGGCCAGTATGGTCTGTATCATGTCATAGTTACGCTAACAGGTTGTATGGTTGTATAGGAGTGTAGTGAGTTATAGTTGGTCGTCATACTTTGCATTAATGGACCGTCTTGGGCCTTGATTGTTGTTAGTGACCCATTGTAGTCTCTATCATATCATAGTTTCTCTAAAAGGGTTGAATATGAGTTTAGTGAGTCATAGTTTGGTTAACACCCAATAATATGTCATACTTTCATCAATGGGCCTTATTGGACCTTAACTGGTGTTTGTGACCCATTATAGCACTTATCACATCATAGTTGCTCTAAGAAGGTTGTATAGAAATGTCATTAGTCATAGTTAGATGTTAATGGCCGATAACATGTGATACTTTCATCAATAGGTCTTATTGGGCTTTGTTGGTGTTAGTGGCCCATTATAGCCTTTTTCATGTCATAGTCGCACTAATGGGCCATATTAGGGCTTGAAATCTCTTAGTGGCCTATTATGACATGTGATATGTAACATTAGATATTTAAGGGTTATATCGTGTTATAGGGAGTCATATTAGACCATAATAGACCAAAAAAAGTCATACATGTCCTAAAGGACCATATTGGGCCTTGAAATCTATAATGGCCCATTATGCATATAATTTTAAATTGTGTCTTGAGAGGTAGAATCCGCCTAACCCGTCGATATATGGGTGGTAAATGGGTTGGTTTGGGTCGAAACGGGTCTGGATTGGAACGGGTCAATTAAAAAAAGGGTTGTTATGGTTCGAGTCGGAACGGGTCCGGGTCAAAAGGTTCGGGTCATTACGGGTCCGGGTCAAAATGGGAATGGGTCAAAACAAGTTTCGGGTCGTTTTTTTTAACAAGGACAATGGAGGAAATTTTTTAGTTTTTTAACTCTTTCCGTTTTATTTTATATTCTGACTTATGATTTTTTTATTATTATTTTTGAATATTTTTTTAAATTGTGTATTAAGAGGTACAACTCGCCTAACCCGTCGATATACATTAAACGTATGGGTGGTAAATGAGTTGGGTTGGGTCGAAACTGGTTATGGGTCGGAACGGGTTAGAGTCGAAATGGGTTAGGGTCGAAACGGGTCAGGGTCAAAAGGTTTGGGTTATAACGGGTCCGGGTCAAAATGGGTCAAGATCGGAACGGGTTAAAACGGGTTTCAGATCATTTTTTTAACAAGGACAACGGAGGAAATGCTTTAGTTTTTTTTTTACTTTTTCCGTTTTTTATTTATATAATTTTAACTTATGATTTTTTTTTATTTTTGAATATTTTTTTAAATTTTGTCTTAAGAGGTACAACTCGCCTAACACGTCGATATACATTAAACATAGGGGTGGAAAATGAGTTGGGTTGGGTCGAAACGGGTTATGGGTCGGAACGAGTTATCGGTCGAAACGGGTCAGTGTCGGAACGGTCAATTAAAAAAATGGTTGTTATGGTTTGGGTCTGAACGAGTCATGATCAAAAGGTTCAGGTCATTACGGGTCCGGGTCAAAATAGGTCAAGGTTGGAACCGGTCAAAACGAGTTTTGAGTCGTTAAAAACAAAATAAGTAAAAAACAAACTAAAACATTTTCTCTCATGTCAACGTTCAGCGAAAAAAAACTAAGAAATGAGCCTAAACCGAAACCCTACTCGTCGAGTGCGAACACTCGTGTTGGCTCGTTTCAACAATTTTTCAGATTGTTTCAACACTTAACAACTTGTTTTAGCAGCAAACAACATGTTAAACAGCTCATTTCAGCGAGTTTTCAGTTCGTTTCAGCACTTAACAGCTCTTTTTTACAGCAAACAGCATATTAAACAGCTCGTTTCAGCGAGTTTTTAGTTTGTTTCAGCACTTAACAACTCATTTTTACAGCGAACAACATGTTAAACAGCTCGTTTCGGGATTTTTCAGTCCGTTTCAGCACTTAACAGCTCGTTTCAGAACTTAACAGATCGTTTCAACGCGTTTTGACCAGTTTTGCAGCAATTTAACAATAAAAAATCAGCAGTTCAGCTCGTTTTTGCCCGTTTCAGCAGGTTACATAACCAATACTTCAAAACGTTTTATGTTTTCAACCCAGAAAACAAGTATAGGCAAATGTTTAGTATTTTCAAAACTAGTATCTAAGTATATCCGTGTTTTCAATCCAAAACTTGGTGTCGTGTGTAATAGAGTTTTCTCAAAACCAAATGAATGCATTTGACTCGCTAATTGTTACCTAGTACAAGTGTTTCAAGTTATGAGTGTATGTTCAACAACACATGACTCTAAGACACACGTTTGAACTCACACACAAACACAAACTTGACCCGACGAATCGTTGGTGATAATAAGTAATGTCAACAGTACCAAAATTCCTAACATGTATCTCCACACATCATATTATGGCAAAGCAACCAAATATTCATCATACAACATAACTTATGAGCATTCAGTTCCCAAGAAGGATTCTGGCATGTACAAACTGATTTTATTAACAAAGAAAAGATGAATGATAGATTCTACAAAATTTACCACAGTAGGATATATGAATCAGGTTTCTCAAAAAACTTTTATTATATTTTTCTCATGCATAGAAAACTCATAATAATTCAACCATTACAGATAGGTATTAACAGTTCAGCAGATTGCGCAACAAAAACTACTTTAATGGTTCTATCAACTCATTAAACCAAATTGTGTAAAACCAATTGGGTTATCTTTTAAACTCATAATACTAAGTTCCAGAAGTGGAACCAGCCCGTTTGGGTTTGTCATTAGGGAGTTATGGTGTCCAAAAAATGGACCAGAATATAACTCCTTGAATCAGCTTTGACATATATTTTTGTAAAATCAGAAAAGGTATTCAACACTCATCCAAAAATTGCAAAATTTACTTTTCTGGAAACTAGACTCAGAATGCTATATCCTAAAATCAAGAATCGATCAATAATCGTTGTTTAACATCGAGTTACAGACCAATCAATAAACGATAAAGAATATGTCAGCCAACTGCTCTCAACAAAACTCAAACCCTAACATGTTTATGACATCTCTAGGGTTCTAATTAATCATGTGAAAACCCCGTTAGATTTTATCGCATGATGGTT
Source organism: Bidens hawaiensis (assembly GCF_021521415.1). Classification (NCBI taxonomy): domain Eukaryota; kingdom Viridiplantae; phylum Streptophyta; class Magnoliopsida; order Asterales; family Asteraceae; genus Bidens; species Bidens hawaiensis. Next base: position 481,987 of record NW_027491104.1, read on the forward strand.
GATGAAGTTTGGAGCAAGATTCAAAGTGATGAAGAAGAGTAATGAGCTTCAATCGATGTTTATGGATTAGGTTTGTAATTGGGAGGAGATGAAGGTGATAGTCACATGAAGCATAAAGTGTGGCCATTAACTAATAATAGTCACATTTGTTGTTTTGCTGCCTCTATTAGTCAAGAAAAATAACTTAGGAAAAATAAAGCGTTTTAGTCATATAAAACTAAACTACTCTTTGGTCACACAACCTCGTATAAGTGGCCATATATTTTAAGCGTTTTAGCCACATTACTAATAAATACAATGGTTGTTCGTCATATTTCGCCACATTATTAAAAATGTGGCTAATAAATGTGACATTAGGTCATATAACGTAATATAAGTGGCTATATCTTTTACCTTTTAGACACATCTCTTATCAATACAGTAGCCGTTCGTCATATTTGGCCATACTATTAAAACATATGGCTAGTTAAATGTCACAGTTTTCTCTTAGAATGTGGCTAATACATGTGTTTTGGTCACATGTATCAAAGATCAAACAAACTATGACTGTAGGTCACATTTCGCCACACATTTTTATAATGTGGCTAGCTTATGTCACAGTTTTATTTCAAAGTGTGGCGAAAAGTACTTGAGTAGGTATAGAATGGTCACATGAAGAAAAACATGTGTGGCCAAAACAAGTCTGGAAGGTTTTCAAACGTGGTCAATGACCTTTTAGCCACACATTTAAATCGAAGTGTGGCAAATCGACCAGACCACATGTGTGGCTAAAAGGCGATTTTCACGTAGTGATTAGAAGTGATAACTTATGGTATTTCTTTTATGTTTTCTTGAATCAAATGATATTAAATAGTTTTAGATAATAGGTTTTATAAGAAGTATTTATGTAATCAACGAATTAGCATTTTCCGTGTGTCAAAAGTCAATTCAAAATTGGAGTTTTTATTTTCTATTTATTACTTTTAACCCAACTGACCGAACAGAATTAAGCCGATTGGAGTGGTCTAAAATGAGATATGAGCTGTGAGAGACTTTTTGTATTTTGTGATGTGAACATATATGGACATCACATGTTTGTTAAAAGTCATGTGTGGATTTTGCGACCTTATGTATTTTTTTAAGACATTCTTGTCGGTTGTTTGCTTATGGATTTTGTGTGGATTTTAAGTTTTGCCAAAAAAAAAGGAAACAAAATTAAGCAGATTTTTTGTACATTGTTGATGCTAATATTAACCCTATGAAATAGGAAGGGTAACGTTAAAATAAAAAGAAAGACAAAAATGAGAAATGTGAAAAAGATTTATGACCACACAAAAAACTTCTTAAAAATAAATTCAAAAAAAAATAATAAAATATCATAACTGAAAATATAAATAATAATTGAAAAAAATTAAAAAACTAAAATGTTTCCGCCATCATTCTCGTTCAACAAAAAATAAAAAAGTACAAAAAAGTTAAAAAAAAATTGACGAAAAGACACAATGGTAAGATCAAAGAACAATGACGAAAATGAATAAAAGACACAATTATAACTAAAAAATGACACAATATATCGCAAAAATAACACAATGTCAAACAAAATATAGCACAATGTTGAGTAATATAACACAATATAAAGAAAAAAAGACACGATGTCAAGTATTAAAGACACAATCAATGACGAAATGTTAGGCCCATTTCAGTTTTAGTGTTTCGTATTCGTACTCGGTTTCGTTTATGTTTCTAGTTTGTTTACTATGTATGTTTGGGCCCGAGGCCTTATGTATTTGGAGCCCATTGGGCCGATTATAATGGATGAGTGTATGGGAATACACACACATATATATAGTGTGTGTATCACATGCACAAATTAACCTTTTGCAAAAACAATATTGTTCTAACCTAACTCTCTCTCCCTTCTCTAACTTTCGGCCACTTTTACCAACCACACAAGATCCGAGATCTCGGTCCTAGCTAGTTGTTTCCGTCAACTAGTTGAGAGGTTGATCCAAGACAACTAGTACTTAGTTTGTTTGTTGTTTGATCCAGTCACGGGACCTGCAATTGGTATAAGATCTTTCGGGCTCTACTAGTTGTAGATCTTGGGTCACAACCTTGGATTTTGGTCTTGTGTGTGTGAAAAGATGGATTTTCAAGAAAATAAGTGGGTTTCGGGTTCATGTGTTCTTCAAAAAGGTTCAAGAAATAAAGCGTTCTAAGTTCCTTGGTTTTAGTGAAAATCTTCAAAAGTTTGTTTATGTGGTGTGTAAATATTCAAAAGTAGGTGTTTTGAGTTGGTGAATTCCTTGGTTTTAGTGAAAATCTTCAAAAGTTTGATAAAAGGTTGTGTCATACATGCAAAGAAACTTGATGAAGGTTCCTAGACAAACTCAATCCTAGAGGGAGATTGTAGGGACAATATTCAATATTAGTTTTAGGATTGTGTATATCTTTATATTTGCTTAAAGTTGGTGTATTACGTGCCTCGGTACGTTTATTTTGTAACCATGTCATGTAAACTTGGAGAAATAAGGACCATATAAAAGTGTCACTTTACCTCATTTCTCCAACAACCCTTCACATTTCAAAAACACTTCCAAGGAAATAAAGAGATTCTCTCTCTACCAAACACCACTTTTCCCACTTTCTATCTTTTCTTTCTTACAAACTAAGATTCGAGATCCGAGTGTTGTTAGTGATTTCCGCTAGCTAACAACACGGATTGATCCGAGTAAAGTTGTTAGATCCATCCAAAGAGGACCTACAACACAATGTTAATACTATCTATAATTTGAAGATACATGTTTTAAATACTATTTTCTAAATTGACCCGTTCTGACCCGCACCGATCTGACCCGGCGTGCCACCCAGCCAAGAACCGAGCCCCCCATTTCCCCTCACTTGTGGTTCATGTCGGTTCGGCTAAATTCATTTTTTAAAGTATGTCAACCGAAGCGTCTATCAATTGTTTAATTAAGTTTAGTTAGGTCGGATTTAATTGGTTGTGAGAACCTTTTGTTTCTTTGCTCACTCCATCCGAATCTTAAAGATTCATGACAGGCCATGTGGAGTGATAATTTTTTTTTTTGGGGGGGGAGGGGGGACACAAATGGCTAGTTGGTGTTCTATAGTCAAGACTCATTATATGCTTCTCAATAAATTTAAATATAAATATAAATAAATATACAAAATTTATATTCACTGGACCACATATTTGAAACCTCTATTTATATAATTTATATGTATTTCGTATTTTTGTTATAAAAAATAAAAATATATTATTTACTTATTGTTTTTGGCTAAAACTAGACTACATTGTTGAACCATTAATTTATATGTGTATTTGTATTTTGTATATTACTATTACTAGTTAGTATAAGGGAGAAGTTTGGCGGCACAATGTAGAATTTGTATGTTTTAGTATTTCATATAATAGCTTTGATGTTGGCCGAATGGCTGTTCTGTTGACTCTAACTTCTTGTTTCTGTTAACTGAGCCCGTGGCTGTGTGGAGTGTCTTTTATTTTGGCTTTATTAAATGTATTCCTTTTACTATTGTTTTTGTTGTACGTGTTTTTTGTTTCGATTGACGTCTTCTCATTCAGGTAAAGGTAAACCTGGGTCTTGAATTGAGTTGAAGTTTATTTTATCTGTGATTTTGCTTTGGGTGTTTTGTCGCTTCGGTGTTCAATCAGATTGATAGGGTTTCGTTACTTGTGGTTACTCTTATATTGACGAATTGATTTTAGAGCTCCCAGTTTTGCAGTATTAAACAAAAATTAATAATAGAAATTGTTGCCCTTTATAGTCAAAAATTATACTTTCTGGACCCACCAGTAGGCACTAACATTCAAGGTATTCGGTTTGACAAAGAAAAGCTCAAACTTGACCATACAACCGGAACTGCCCTAAACATATCCATTTTCTAAAATCTCATTAATCGTCCAATTAAACTGTTTTGGCCGTATTGGAAAGCCGATTCTTGTAAAACATAAAGAGAATTACAAAATTGTCTAATGACCATTCTACCCCTCACGGATGAAAAGCCAATCTCTTCAATGCTAAATCCAGAACTGATTTGTTAACAAAACTGCTACTATAAAAGAAGGTATATTCAGCTGTCATGACTATGAACATTAGCCAACAACGATGAGCTTATAAGTTATATACATCTACTTTACCTGGGCAGATACCCCATAGAACAACACCATTCATTATGTGACTTTAGATACAACTGTTTTGGACAGTTTGTGTAAAATTTTGAATATTTTTGACATTCTTTGTTTGATTTATATCTGTATGCATTTGCATGACTTTAGATACAGTTCTTTAGAAAATAACTCTGTAACATGAATATGACTATGTAACCCATATGTTTAAATGAGTCAAATGGGTTGACGAGTTTGGCGGGCTGTAATCATGTTTGGTGTAAAGAAACTTAAATAAACAGAGTTACAGTTCTTGGTTAACATGCATTAGTTCGTACATACTTGCAGGCCAAGATCTTTGGGAAGTTGTAAACGGGTCTGAGACAATACAACCAGAAAATGAATACGCCAATGGAGTTATTAGAAAGTGGGAAGTCTATTTTATGTATATATATTTATCTTACTCGGAAGCTCAATTAATCTTTACTTTTGTCCACTACTCTCTTTTTCATCACATTTTCTTGCGAATTCATCCAGACCCAATGCCTTCCAACAGGTTTATTAATAAAATAAATAAAGTAACTCTTTATTAAGAATAATAAGGGATCTCATATATATATATATATATATATATATATATATACACACACCTTTAACAATCAGAAATTTAACAAAATGCAACTACAATAATTGTATCACGCGTAATCAATAATAATTTTCAAGCAGATGCTTTTTATCTTTATTGTCTTTATCCTTTTTTTTAATGTAATGCAGAACCTTTTATCCCCAACCACCATAAACTTTTTCTTGTCTTCTTATTAAACGCTCTACAGGTCTGTTAATCTCTAATTATGTTCATATAAATTTATCCCGTTAATAAAGATTTCGTTTCATTCGATCCTTCAAAGCTTAAAGCTAATGGCATCTACTTCAGAATCATTGTTCAAAAGAGCTTCAAGTATGATGTCTTTTTGAACTTCCGGGGTGAAGACACCCGCAAGAACTTTGTTGATCATCTTTATCATGCTCTTCACCAGAAAGGCATTATAACTTACAAAGATGATGAAAAAATCCACACTACTGGAAAATTGGGCAATTGCGACCAAAATTTGCTACCAAAAAGAATTGTAGCAAATTTACCGACCGATTTAGCTAATTTGCTACCGAAAATGTAAATCAATTGATACGGTAGCTAAGCGGTCGGAGGTTTTGCAACCATTGACTTCGCGGTAGGAGTTTTTGTAACCGTTGGCTAAGCTGTTGGAGTTTTTGCAACCGTTGGTTAGGCGGTCGGAGTTTTTGCAACCGTTGTAGCGGTTGTAGTTTTTGCAACCATTGAAGCGGTCAGAGTTTTTGCTACCGCTGCTAAGCGATCGGAGTTTTTGTAACCGTAAGTTGAAGCGGTCGTAGTTTTTGCTACCATAAGCTAAGCGGTCGGAGTTTTTACAACTGAAGCCGTCAGAGTGTTTGGAATTTTTTTATCAACGACGTCAGCAATAGGTAAAACCAATAGTCCGATCGTGTATTGGGTTCGTCATGGACTTTGTTTTAAACGGAATCAATTTCCAAAATTGTAGATTAACTAAGCGGTGAATACGATGATGTCATATCTAATTATTGCCTAAATTGGACTTGAACATCCACATTAGGTTGTAGCCCTAAATCAATTTCCAAAAATATGGTATTTTGGAATTGCTACCGTAATAGCGGTCGGAAATCAAAACACTTAAACTATTAAGTGAGCAGGCAACTCCAAACATGTTTAATTTAATTTCCTCTCTAAAATTAACCCTAAAAAATTGAAGGCGACTCAACCCATCAATGGAAGAACTCTAGCGCTCAGTTCTGTTCCAAGAGTAGTAACCCTAAATCGATTCAAACCGCGTCCACAACTCCACTGATCTACGTCACACGTTAATTCAAACTCCGTTCAAACTGCGTCTACAAACCTTCTCCTATTTCAGCTATAGGCCTCGCCGCATTCATCGGAATCTTCACCCTAACATCTTGTAACTGTATGTAGCGTTGATTTTGCGTATTTTTGTTTCAATTTCATGAAATTAGGTATAGTTTAGCTTAATTTTGTTTCAATTTCATGAAATTAGGTTTAGTTTTGCTTCAATTTCATAAAATTAGGTCTACTTCTGCTTAATTTTTTCATGAAATTAGGTCTAGTTTTGCTAAAAAAAAAAAAATCAATTTCATGAAATTAGGTTTAGTTTTGCTTAATTTTGTTTCAATTTCATGAAAGTAGGTGCAGTGGATGTTCTTCCAGTTCTTGGAATAATAATATCCAAATAGAAGTGTGATCTATGACACTATAGACAATATGATTCCATGTAGTGATCTTTCTCATAAAAAACAAGTACCATAAAGATTTGTAAATTAATTAATATGATTAATATATTATTAACTTTCACCTTATTTTATTTTAAATTTTAGGTCACTTTTAAGTTTTTGTTTTATTTTATTTTACATGTTAAAATTAGTATAACTTGTATTTCTTTTAATTTTATTTTATCTTATTTTATTTTAACTTCTTTTTAAATTATTTGATTTTATCTTAATTTATTTTATTTCAACTTTATCTTAACATCTTGTTTTTTTTTAATCTTTAAATTTTAAACTTATTTTCTTTAAGATTTGTATAAATCATGTGTATGTCTTAATTTTTAATTTGAAATTTTTAATGTTCATTTTAACTTTATTTTTAAATTTTATCTTTACTTCTAACTTATTTGATTTTATCTTATTTTATTCTTATTTCTTAAGTTATTTTACTTTTGTTTTCATATTTGTAATTATTTTAAAACTTCCTTTAAATTTTGTATACATTTCATTTTTGTCTAAAAAGTTTCATTTTCTGTTTCATTTTAATTTAAACCTTTAAAATATTATTTTACTTTAAACTTATTTTAAAATTTTAATTTTATCTTATTTTTAAAATTTTAATTTAACTTTTAAGTATTTAGTCAAAATGGTTTTTGTTTACAATAAGGTCCTCATTGCATTGTTTGTTAAGTATTGACCTGATAAAATATATCTTGAAAAGTGCTTGGATTGAGACGATGATGATTCAGAAGAGAGATGACAAGGATGAGGATGAGTATGATAGCTATGATGATACTCGTGGTGATGGTAGTGGTATTGGAATTGGTAGCGGTGAGGCTACCGGAAATAAGACGGCTGATAAAAGAGGCTGAGAAAACGAGGGAAACAGAAGCCGCGGTGGAGGCCGAGGTCGCCTTCTTACTTAATGTTTGTTCTTTTGCAGGTACCGTTCCTTCAGTTCCGAAAGCCAGTGAAGAAAATAAAGATGATGATGACGGCATCAACTATTCTCCCGAATCTGACTCATCACCAACTGGGACAAATGTTGAGCCAACCGTTGACAAGCATCTTGTTGCTCCTGTTGCTGATCCTGCTAGAAGTCGATCAAGAAGAGGAATCAAATACTACAACATGAGCATATTGAGAAACATGCAAGCAAGGTCAAAGTCAACAACAAATTTGATGATGTTATCATGCATTGCTCTCGTAGTCACGAGCTCACGTTCTTTGATGAGCATGAATTGACTGGATTTGGACTCCGTGACCTCAGGAAGCTAATTGAGTCACGTTCTTTGATGAGCTTGAACTGGCAGAACTTGGACTCCGGGACCTCAAGAAGCTAATAGAGTCACCCCTCTGTACAGTCGAAGATGTTCGTCGTGACTACACGGACGACATCGTTGGAAAATTCAACAAGTTTGCCAGATTACTTGTTGAAAAACAACCATTTGAAGAAGATCCAGACGATGTATTCGACTATGAGTCGGAGTGCGAGTGGTGAGAAGGAAATAAATCAAATACAAAAGACTAGAAGGAGATTGTAAGGTCCATTTCATTAGTAGTTTTTCGTATTTGTAACTAGTGTATGTTTACGTTGTTTATTCGTTTACGTTTGTATGTTTGGGCCTGAGGCCTTTGTATTTGAAGCCCATTGGGCATTATTAATGAAAAAGATGTATGAGTAAACACACACATATATAAGGTGTGTATCTCATACACCAACAAAAACCCTTTCACAAAACATATTATCCAACTCTAAAACTCTCTCTACTTCAACCACTCTTCCTAACTTTTGGCTCCCGTAGCTCCACCACAAGATTCGAGATCTCGGTCTAGCTAGTTGTTTCTGCCAACTAGTTGTGAGGTTGATCCAAGAACGACTAGTACTTAGTTTGTTGTGTTGTTTGATCCGGTCACAGGACCTACATTTTCTAAGTGTGTCTTTGGGGTGTCCGAGGTACATTACTGTGGGCATGTGATATCATCTCAGGGGGTTGCAACCGACGGTGACAAAATATCAGCTATTCAAAATTGGCCGACGCCTACTTCTCAAACAGCCCTACGTGGATTTCTTGGCTTAACCGGATACTATCGTCGATTTGTGAAATGATATTCCCATATTGCCAGACCCTTAACCGATTTGTTGCAAAACACACGTAAATTTGTTTGGTCGGCTGATGCCCAAAAGGCCTTTGAACACCTAAAACAAGCCATGCTTCAACTACCGACTCTTACCCTACCCGATTTTTCCCAATTTTTTTACTTCACCACAGACGCGTCAGATTTCGGCATCGGTGCTGTTCTTTCTCAGAAGGATAAACCCATCGCTTTCTTTGGCCAGAAGATTAACAAGAAAATGTTGGCAGCGTCCGCCTACATACGGGAACTTTCGCTATCACCGAGGCAATAAAAAAATGGCGTCATTATTTACTCGGTCGCCGTTTCCAAGTTTTTACCGATCAACACAGCCTCTGTCACCTTTTGACACAAGTCATACAGACCCCGAACAACACAAATGGGCTAGCAAATTACTCGGATATGATTTTGAAATCCACTATAAACCGGGAAAGGAAAACAAAGTCGCGGATGCTTTGAGTCGAATCGACAATTTACACATGCTCACGGTTTCAACTCCGGGTTTTCCATGGTTACATGAATTGCGAGATTATTACACCACTTCCCCGGTTGGCCGATCATTCTTTACGAGTCTCTTGGATTCTTCCAAACCAGAATACACCATTCATGATGGGTTGGTTTATCATAACCAACGTTTATTTATCTCGGAGCTGCCATCTTTACGTCTTAAGTCGTTACATGAATTCCATTCGACAACCTTCGGTGGTCACTCGGGCATTACCGCCACCATCAAACGACTTAATGCTAATTTTTCATGGTCTAAAGGAGGTCACCAGTTTCATTGCGGAGTGTCATGTTTTTTAACAAACAAAGTACTCCACACACAAGCCTTATGGGTTGTTGCAACCACTACCAGTTCCACAAAAAGTTTGGGAGGACGTATCAATGGATTTTATTACAAGCTTGCCATCATCAAATGGTAAAACTGCAATTTGGATCATCGTGGATCGGTTATCTAAATTTGCTCATTTTTTTGCCCTTCCAACGAACTATATAGCTCAAATCTTGGCAACTATCTTTCTAGAACAAGTCTATAAATTACACGGGTTACCATAAAGTATTCTCTCTGATCGGTTTTGCTAAAACTTCGCAGGTACCGTCAAAAGACAGTTGCTACTCGGGGTGTTGAGAAGCTCAGTCGTCGGTTTTATGGCCCTTTTACTATTTGAGATCGTATTGGGATGGTTGCTTACCGGCTTGATTTACCAATCGGAGCTCGTATTCATCCGGTTTTTCATGTTTCGTTGCTCCGTCCTTGCAAAGGTGACTGGCCTGCTGGTCGTGTTCCGTTACCACCTGACCTGCTGCATTCTGCTACCAGCCTTGAGGACAAGGCTGTTTTCGAAGGGGGGGGGGAATATTGATACGTCGGAAACGGTTCAAGAAGTGGAGGCCCAAACTCATGCAGCATCAGCCCATCATAGACCCAAACGGGCCACTCGTTTACCTCTTAAGCTCCAAGAATAATTGCAAACAACTTCCAGAAGATGCCAAAGAGATAAAACAAAAATTATTTACTTTCCTTATTTTCAGTTATATTAGTTTTTTTCAAAAGATTTGTTTCTTGTTCTTCAAGTTTGTTATTTCTGTAACTCTATAAATACCTTTGAGTTTTTAATAAAAATTATCAGAAAATTGTCTCACGTCTCTTATTCTTTTCTAGTATTCTTGGAGATTGACCATATCGAATTAGGTCCTATCAGCATGTGTGAGAAATTTCATCTTGAAATCAGAATTTGTTGTCTGTCATTATATTACCTTTTTCTGTACTTTCATTTTATGTGGTGATTTGAACAGATCAGTAACTTGATAAAAGCCAAACTACTACTAATCCGGGTTTTTCTGGTCGTTTATGTGGTCTCATTCGGGAAAACCTGAGAACTGCAGGAGTTTATAGTAAAACGTTAGTTGTGCCCTGTTCAAATTAATAGTAATTTATGAAAAGCACAATTAAATGGAGATGATCTTGACCGAAACCTGTCATTCCATGATGTGTGTGTTGATTTTTCGTTTCTATATCAGCCATAATTTCAATGCATACTTATATAACGTGTATTGATGGTTTGCAGGCCGGCTCAATGGTAAGGATTGAAGGATCTCTAAAGTATCGGTAAGTTTATTTCTGAGAGGCTTTTATATAATTAAATATTGGTATTAGTTTTATTTATTTATTTATTTTGTTTTCAGCTTCAATTTGTCCTGTGCAAACTGAAAAGAGAGATGAGCTGCGAAAGAGACTTTTGTATTTTGTCATACTTTCTTGTTGGTTGTTTTTTTTGAATTTTATTTCTATGTGAATTCTGAGTTTTAACAAAAAGGACTTTGAGTCAACAAAATATGTTTAGAGATTGTTTTGTTCATTTAGATCGAACCATCTGTAAACTCTAAAGACAACTTACATTAAGAAGCAGGTTCCAAGGTTCATTTACGCTGTTCCTAATATATTTTGCTTATTAGTTAAGGGATCTCGCGGTCTTATGTAGCAAAAAGAAAGATACTTTCTGAAATTAGCAAATATGTTGTGGCTCTAGATTGTTGCTATTATTATGATAATATTGATCCTTGGTTCCAACGGTAAAAAGTGACCAACTCATACCTCTCAGCTCAATTTGTAAACATTTAGCTATTTTTTTTTTGGCATTTTAGTTTTTTATTGAATTATAGAAACATCCAAACGATTTACAATGAAGTGGCAGGTAAGCGGGCAACAAGCTGCGCCGCAACCCCCTTTTGGATAGCAAACCCAATCCTACTAAAAACAAAGTTTCAATTCTTAGGAGCCTGCTCAATTTTGACTATAGCAAAGTCAACACAACTCTCACTGTCTGAATAACATACTTTCCATATATCCCAAATTACCCCTCCATCTATATTCAACCCTTTTACTATTCTTACGCCATTTGCACAGACTATTAATCTAGGTTAAGTCAACAGGATACAGGATGCCAGGTCCGTTTGACCAGGAAAAAGTCAAATAAGTCCAGTAAATCAAAGATGTAGAAACTGCTGTAGATATGACAACTTTATTAATAGGCTAATCCAGTTGTTTAGTCATACCTATTTGGAGATTATTTTGTCGACTTCCATTTATACTTAAACTTTGACTATTGTACCAAATGACTAAATTACCCTTGCATATATCAATATTGAATGTATTGTAAGAATCAACAATAAAACTTATCCACTAAATCTTTTGAAAGTTCCATATGTCATGTTTAACTGAAAAAAAAGGCAAAACATGACCACAAACTTTATCATAGAATGCAATTGCCAAAATACCCTTACTGTGAAAACGTTCAAAAGTGGATATACCAACAGTTTGGACCTCCAATACAGTTCATACGAGGATTGACTTGTAACACTAATCACAAATATCAACCTCTGATATTTAATAACTTCCATTAAGACAATTGCTTCAATAACTTGTTTCTGTGATTGTGTACCGTGTATTCTAAGAATGATCTTAACCTGCCAACAAGAAACTAGTAGCTGATATATTCTAACAATAAGGGACCACCAGCATGTGCTGTTGACCACAAGTCAACAACAGACAAAAAGTCAATTTTGACCACAAAAAAGGTAACGTTGATAAAAAGGTCAATTTTGTCAAAATAACCCAAATTAGGGATGAGATCGGGACCGTACCCGTACCTATACCCGTACCTGTACCCGAAAGTACCCGTACCTAAAATCAGTAAATCTTGGTACCCGTACCCGAATTATATGGTACAGGTACGGTTCAGGTACAGGTACGGGTACAGGTACTTTGGGTACGGTACTCGCTTTGGTACCTCTTTGTTCTTTTAAAAAAAAAAATCTTCAGTAAACTAGGTATCGGTAACGGTACGATACCGAAAATCAATTATCTATAATACCAAAACCGTAATACCGCAAGCAAAACATAATACCAAAACTAAACATGAAACATATTAACCATAATATAAAATCCATTTCCTTTTCTTAGTTTATTGCTTCCTCAATTTCTATAAAAAATGAGAGAAAGTTAATACATCTTATTTAATTATATACACAATTACACATATACGTTTTAATGAAATAAAATTATACGAATACACAATAGATGAATATACACGTATAAATTGAGAATGAACTTATTCAACTAATATATATATATCATGTTTTGAAATCCCGCTTGAAAGCTAAGTCATAAGTGTTGGAAACCTAATAAAAACCCCTACATATTCTAAACGGGTACTAGTACCCATTATACCCGTACTTATACTCGTACCCGTACCCATAATCAGTAAATTTGCGTACCCATACCCGTACCCAAAAGATGTGTACAGGTACGGGTACGGGTACTAAACAGGTACGGGTACGGGTATTTAGGAAAAAAAGCTCATCCCTAACCCAAATGACCATGATCACAGATTACCCGTGGTAGCTCATTTTATTACCAAAATAAGCAGTAACTAAATATTTAAAAGTGAAAGATAAAAAGGCAGACTCAAAAGATTTACACATGCTTGAGTAAGTTGGCTAATGAGTAGTTGATCAAACCTATATCGAGTTAAAACAAGTTACTTTTTAGTACGGATTTAGGTTAACCTAGGGTGTAAGCGAACCTTTCCTTGTCCCTCATTGAGTTACTAAACAATTTTGTAAGACCCTAATCTGGATCACTACAAAATGATATCAACCAAACGAGTATTGGTGCGGAATACCACCACTCGGTGATTCAAGAACTCAAACACGAACAAGTAAATACACGGAACTGCTTCAAAACACACGTATATTATTGAATACGTCGGGTTCTTAAGCACTTACAATACTTGATAAGAATAGGAATGAACAACCTTAACCCTATACATCACATCTCTATATATAGGCATAACAACCAACAGGCCGGCCCAAACACCAAAAGCCCACACATACACCCAAAAACCCAAGCCCAAACAACTATAACTAAGTACAAACAAGCTCAAACCATAAAACTAGACCCAACAATCTCCCCCTTGGTTTGTAGCTTTATCTTTACTCTTCCTCCATGTAATCAATATCCGCATCTTTCAATCCTCCAACCCAAAACTTGTTATTGATGATAGATGCCACCATTCTTGTGTATTGTTTGGCGGCTGTTTCAAAAATACCATCAGCAACAATCTGATGCGTGCTAAGTGTCTTGATATCCTTCTCATGAAATTTCAAAAAATCTTTAGGGTCAACAAAGCGATATTGACCTTTCCCTTTTTGTAGTTTGACAACAGCTGTGGCAGTAAAAGGATCAAAGAACCAGAATCTCATGTTATCCAATGTACCATCGGGAATGGCACCTGGTACGGGAATGTAAGTAGCTTTCTTTGTGGGAGGCCACATCACATTTACCATAGTTTTCCCAGTTCGTGGATCCAAGACTCCTTTGGCTTTCTTCAGGAATGATTCAGCGGTTGGCATATTTGGAAAGCCTTTATCAACTTGACGCTTGAGAAAGTTCCATAAATCTGTGCCCCGCTTGTCGTTTGATGGATTTGTAAATGGAGCATTTATTAAGTCACTCAAATCAACTTTAGTCCAGGAACCAAAGTCTTTCATCTTTTTATAGTACTCCATTGTTCCTGAGTTTCTCTTAACCCACCACATATTCTTATCTGCATCGAAACCCCAGGATAAAACTCCAGACCATACCGTATTTACCAGCAGCTTCTTCTTTCCCTTCTCAAGCAGTTTCTTCTTAATTCTGTCGGACTTTTCTTTTGTAACAGATGGTGCATCCAAGTATTGTTTCATAGAATCTGATTCAATCTGATTCTTCTTGTCGACTAAAACCAATGTTATCGTCTGGATGAGCATTAGAATCTTTGTCTTGATCAGCAGTGGGAGTTTGATATACCATATCTTCATTACTTTTGAACTCATCTCCAAACTTCTGAAATAGCTTTTGTTGGAGATCGAGATACATAGCTGTCAAACCTCCCATTCCGGACTGCAATTCTTTAATCTTGGAGTCTTTATCTGAATTGCTGGCCTCAAGCTCCTGAATACGAACATCCTTGATTACCGAATCCTGCTCAAGTTCAAAAACTCGTCGTTGTAGAGCCTGAATGTCTACAGGAGCATTCTCAAGAACCACTCTTTTTCCCTTGTTCAGAAGATAACTTTCCTACATAGCAAGGATTTGAGCAACCTTTTCGGAAACACCTGAACTAGACTGACCTTGATCAAATTGACCGGAAGACCCAGTGGGAATATCTTCAGTATCGGAGTGTGGAATATCTGTTTCAAAATCAAAATCATCACCGAAATCACTGGATAACAGCTCCATAAATGTTGGCTCAGTAGTGGATGCAACTGGTTTAGTTTGCGATTCTGGAGCATGTGATTCTGGTTGATCGCTGTTTTGTTGAGGGCTGGTGGTTGATATTGGCGCTGGTGCGAGTGTTGGTGTTGGTGTAGCTGTGGTTGTTTCGACTTCATGAGCCAACTCGCTAGATCTTGAATCATCCCTTTTTCGTTTATGATGGATAATATCAGCAATTGGTTCTTCAACATAATCTTCCTCAGTGTTTTCAGTAACTGTCAGAGGAGGCTTCCGAGCAGTTGACTGAAATAGGACTTTAGCAGCTTCGAGGGCTGTTAATCTTTCATCATTTGTAAGAGTACTGGGCTGACGGTGATCTTCTTCATCTTCTTCATCATCGGAAATTTCAAATGTAGCAGCGCGTGGTTGAGTGAGAACCACATGTTCGTCAGCAGCCTGAGCTACGACAGGCTCAGCTTCGGTCTCAGCAAAATGGCTGAATTTTACCAGGGGTTTCAATCCCCTATAAACCACTTTGGATCCTTTTCTTGACTGCTTCATTAACCCAAAGGAACTGGGTCCATAGACTTCATATCCAAGGTCTCAACAGTTTTAACCAAGTCGGGGTAATGAGAGTCAAAAATCATTTGTAAGAACCTTGGATACATAAAAAACATCTCCTTCTTCTTTTCCCTTAGATTGCTCATCATTTCATTGAAGACGGACTTGGAATAGTTGTAATTCCAGCCCATGATCAGAGCAGCAACGACAGACATTTGAGTGTGACTGATTTCATCTTAACCCCCCTTTCTACCCGAGATACATGTGAAGAACGTGTACAATAAGTATCTCCAGTAAGGGTGAAACAACTTCTTGATTGCCGGTGGATAAGTGCCTTCATACCCCATTCTTGCAACCACTTCAGTAACTTCAGCTATAGAGTACTCTGTTGGGTAGTCAGGTTGATCTCCAAACAAAAGTACCTCTCTGATAATGGCTTCAGTGACAGTAACTGGCTTCATCTGTATTTTGGAGTTGATTGAAATAACTCCATCAGCCCCTTTGAGAATTGATCTTTGTGTTGTTTCAGAAATCAGTAATCATCTTCTTGCAAATGACAAGATTTTCTCGAAGAGCATGAGAAATCCTGCAAGTATTGAGTCAGACTATCATCGACTTGAACTCTTTGTTAGCCAATGGTGGATCATACAAGTGACCAGCTATGTTATGAGTATCAACATACTTTAACGAGCTCTGATCGGCCATATCTACACCAAACTTAACAAGTTAGATAATAATAATGGAAATGTTAACCATAAATTAAGATACACTTGGATTATTAAGCATAGGTTGGCCCTAGTAAACTTATGTGGCAGTCCAGGCTACATGGAATGGCCCAACATTATACCACAGTGAAAATTTGGGCCCAAGCAGTGAAAATTAGGCCCAGCAGAAGGGATTTCGGTCAAACAGTTGGGTTCTCGGTCAACAGATTTGTTATCGGTCAACAAAAGTCATTGAGAGTTGCCGAGAACGCAGCGTTCAACCGAGAACAGGGGTTCTCGGTCAAGATTTGACCGAGAACAAAGTTTTCTGTCATGATAGAGGGTTCTCGGTCAACGAAAGTCAACCAAGAACTCATTGACAGCTGGAGACAGAAAACCCCTTTGGATTCCACCTTGGGAAACATGTAATCGCCTTCAACCCACCAAGATCCCTAAAACCTCCATTAAACCTGCAACAGCTCACACATAGTCAACTGAAAACCCTTAATTAACACTAATAAATCCATCAAAACTCCCTTTTGGTACATAAATCCACTCTTAATTCACCAAACCATCCATGGCAATCATCATATATGCCTTTGTTGGTACATAGGTTCCATATGAACTTGTTGATTACCTGTTAAACAACCAGGACCACACTAGAAGATAATTAGTAACAAGAGTTTAGATTTCGGCTGAAGCACTTGGAGAGAAGAGGTTAGTTCTCTTTAATTAGATGAAGATAATAGTTGAAAATAATAACTTTGAGATACTTTTATACCAAAATCAAAACAGGCCAAAAATACCCTTAGTGGGCTTAAAGCAGGCCGAGAACAGGGGTAAGTCCAAAACAGAAACATAACCCATAATAGATCCATATCTTTCAAGGCCCAAGTTTAAGAAAACATGATTTATACAAACGTTTCGAGGAGAGTAATTTTGAAGAAAGGCAGTATTAGACAAGACAAGATAAAATAAAATAAAATAAAATCAATTAAAACATAAATAAATTATCCACACACAAGTAAGACAACTCCCTTTATTAACGCCGGGATCAAATTTCAGTTCTACGTAAAACTGCCGCCCCCTTTTTTTTGAAAAGATCCGAACATGGAATCATATTGTTTAAGAGGCTGTCACAAGGATTCATGTTCAGCGTTATTATGACATTAAGAGACAGATTGATAGCGTGTATCCCATACTTAGCATGATCTTTCATCGCATCGATTAAGGTTCAGTTGGGCATAAAGCTTAGATGGACATCACTCATGGACCTGTGATGCCTCCTATCTCTTCTCAAAGCATATTTGGCTTACCCCAGATCACCCCAATTTGACTCCAACCCCCTAGTGCTTGATCAAAATAAATTTATACGAGCGGGCTTAGTTTTTAAGGTTGAACGTTGGACTTAGTGCCAGTAAACTGACAAGCCTTTCATTCGAGACATGACAGGACTTACTTGTGTGCCCCCATCTCTGTAATTCTAATTTGACCCTTTAAGCCTTGATAATGAAATAACTTTAATAGACATAAATGACTTCAATCACAATTTTTAATAATAATAATAATAATAATAGCAATAGCTTTACGATTACAGTATTTTTGGTGATCAAGACACTAACGGGCTCGTGTATGACTGGGTAATTGCTTTTCTGCCTATCATTCGGAGAGATGTATTTGGAGACGTGCACCTGTCTTCAAAATGACTCTTCATATTAAGTTTAGCAAATTTAGTTTGTATCACTTTAACTTTTACGCATCGTGGAAAGTACCATACACATCAATGACTGTTCTGTTGCCTTTTAAGCTTAATAACTTCACCCGTTAGGCACACAGAAACAATTTTTCTATCACTTTCCAAAGGTTGGATCAATTTCCATTTGAAAATATTTTAAAGCTTCTAAAAAGCTTTTAACTGAATAGTAATATCACTTCCAAGAGAGTTAAGTAAAACACACGTGTTAAGCATTCAGTCACCCCGGTCACTTTAAGCCTTCAGGTTAATGGCTATCCATTGTAACCACAAGTGGTTAACTGGACCAAACATGCATGAAAACACATGTCCTTCCAACTCAGAGTTACCGACATAATTTTAAGTGAAAGAACACGAAGCACAAAAACATATCATAATCGCCCCAGGTGCTTTCAGTTGTTAGGTAAATGGCTATCCTGTGAACCTACAAGTAGAACACCGGACCAACCATATACAAGTATATGTCCTTCGAACTTGAGCAACCGACATAATTTTAAGCGAAGATGAAACTTGAAAAGCTCAAAATATATATTTTTATTTTTATTTAAAAAAAAAAAACGCACACACACACTATTTTTGTCCTTTTGATTTTTCTCCCCCTAAATTTGTGCAAAAACAAACTAATATGTACAAATTTATCCCCAAAAAGGCTCAATCCTCGAAACGAAGCATTTTAAGAAAACTCACAAGCACATTAAATTTTGCTATTCCAACCGGTTTTGTAAATAAATCCGCCACTTTGTTATCAGTGTGGACTTGTTCAAGATGAATCAATTTCCAATCGAAACAGTCACGAATAATATGAATTTTAATATCGATGTGCTTGTTTTTTGAATGTTGGACTGGGTTTTTCACAATAGCAATGGCCGCATCATTATCACAAAAAATAGGAGTGTCAAGAAATTCCAAACCGTAATCCAGCAACTGGTTTTGCATCCAGATAACCTGAGAGCAGCAAGCAGATGCAGCAACATACTCTGCTTCGGCTGTCGAGGTGGACACTGTTTGTTGTTTCTTACACTGCCATGAGATAAGCCGATCTCCGAGAAACTGGCAACCAACTGACGTGGATTTCCTGTCAATGTCATCTCCGCCATAATTGCTATCAGCAAAAGTATAAAGGTCAAATTCTGATTGTTTGGGATACCAAAGACCTAACTTTGGTTGTCCCTTCAGATATCTAAAAATACGTTTAACAACAATTAAATGAGAGAGTTTAGGATTAGCTTGGAAGCGAGCACATTGGCAGACTGCGAACATTTTATAAGGACGGCTAGCTGTGAGATACATCAGAGACCCGGATCAATAGTATGTTTGATCTACAGGACTCCCTTCAGGATCAGATGATAGTAGCGGTCTTTCTGCCATTGGAGTACTGACACTCTTGGAATCTTGAAGCTCAAACTTAGCCAGCATATCTTCAACATACTTTCCTTGATGCAACAGAATTCCCGTCGGGCCTTGACGAACCTATAACCCCAGAAACGTTGTCATTTCACCTAACGAGCTCATCTCGAATCGTTTCTTCATAACACCCTCAAATTCTTTGCACAGATCATCACAGGTTGAACCAAAGATGATGTCATCAACATATATCTGGACCAAAATCAAATCCTTTCCGACAGTTTTCCGGAACAAGGTTTGATCAATCGTTCCCCGCTTGTATCCGTGGTCAAGAAGGTGCGCGGTCAGTGTAGCATACCACGCCCGTGGAGCCTGATGTAACCCGTACAGATCCTTGTCTAACTTGTAAACATGATCTGGTTTCTTAGAGTCAACGAAACCCGGTGGCTGATCAACATAAATTTCCTCTTTGACCTCACCATACAAGAACGCTGTTTTAACATCCATTTGAAATACGGTGAACCCCATGTACGATGCATAGGCCAGAAAAATTCTAATTGCCTCACGTCTAGCTACAGGAGCATAGACCTCTGTGTAATCTAACCCTTCAACCTAACGAAACCTGCGAACCACCGATCGTGCCTTGTTACGAACAATAACCCAAGTGTCATCTTGCTTGTTTCTGAATACCCATCTAGTATCAAGAGCTTTCTTTCCTTCCGGCAGCTTAACCAATCTCCATACCTTCAATTTATTAAACTGATTCAGTTCTTCATGCATAGCATCAACCCAACTGGGCTCTTGAATGGTCATCTCAACATTCTTTGGCTCGATTTGAGATATGAAACAGGAAAACATATAACTATTTACGTGTCCAGTCTGATTTCTGGTGGACACACCTGCTTCAATGGGACCTATGACGTTTTCAATCGGATGATTCTTTTGAGTTCTTGATGGAATCACATGATCGGAAACATCACTGTTAGGTTGAAGATTTGTCACATTCTCCCCGGAATCAATGAGAGGGTTTTTCCACCCAGACGTTGCTGTACTATGAGAGTACGAGGTGTCGGCAACATATTCATCTGGAATGGCGTCGGGGAACAGTGTGCTCCCAAATATCTGACGAACGGAACTCTCCCTCTCAACATTTGCAGTATACTCAGACGGAATATGTGAACAATCGGTCTCTGAAGATTGTTTAGGCTTGTTATCGGTTGCTGGCGAAACACTTGTCATCTCAGTAACAACATCATCCAGTAACGGAGAAATGTGAGACAGTGACTGAGAACTGTCTTGTGTAGTTTCCACTGTATGACCACCTTGAGATTATGAGTTAATGACTGGAAACACATTGAATGGCCTAAAGAGTTCATTGTAGTCGAATAACCAATCGGGACCAACACGGGCATCAGTCTCATTTTCTTCTAACCAACGAACTTCATTAGACTCTAGAATCTGCTTGGTTGACTTGTTGTAGACCCTATATGATGTATTTCCCGCATAACCAACAAAGTAACATTCATCTGCCGCTGCCCAAACTTTGGAGTGGTTTCTAGATTTAGTAAAGTGCACGGACACCCGAAATCTCTGAAATGTGCGACAGTGGGTTTATGACCATAAGCAATCTCATACGGAGTCTTCATCTTGGACTTGTTGATTATCACCCGATTCTGAACATAACAGGTTGTGTTGATGGCTTCTGCCCAGAAGAACAGTGGTAGTTTGGAATCGCATAACATCGTTCTTGCTGCTTCAGTTAAAGTCCTGCTTCTTCTTTCAGCGACACCATTTTGTTGAGGCGTTCGCGGAGTACTGTACTGACGAAGCACTCCCTTTTCTAAGCAAAAATGATTCAGAACTGTTTTCTTGAATTCCGTTTCATTATCACAACGGATTCCTTTCAGTTTTAAGTTCAATTGATTCTCCATTAATACCACAAACCTCTTGATCAGCTCTGCAGTTTCACTCTTATTTGACAAGAAAAACACCCATGTAAAACGTGAGTAGTCATCAGTAATAACAAGCAATAAGAGCTACGAGACAAACTTAAAACATGAACCGGCTCAAAAAGATCCATATGAAGTAACTGAAAAACTGACGAGATGGTATTAATTAATTTAGGCTAATGAGATTTTCGATGATGTTTACCCAGAGCACAAGCCACACATTTTTCAACAGTCACAAAATCTTTGATAGGCAGACCACGCACTAGATTGTTTTTAGCAAGACGATTAAGATTTTTTGTATTAGCATGACTAAGCCAAGCCGACGATGCCAAAGCATCGCATTATGTTCTGACACTTTTGAAAACAAGCAAGTTATTTCGTTAGGAACATTTTTGTTCATGTCGATCACATAAGCATTATCCTTTCGTTGTGATCGAACAAGAATCCACTCTTCTGGAATGATTATACCAGGTTTCAGAATTAAGCACTCCCTTTTAGTAAAATGAGTTGAAAAATCTTTGTCACAAATTTGTGACACGCTTAAAAGACTGTGCTTCAATTATGGAACAAAATTAACATTTTCAAATTTTAAAACACCGTTACTTACAGTACCCTTTTGAGTGATCTTTCCTTTTTCTCCTCCCGCAAAGGACACATACCCACCATTAAATGTTTGAATGTCATGCAGCTGGGTGATGTCTCCTGTCATGTGCCTGGAACAACCACTATCAACATACCAAGGTCAACATACCAAGGTCTGATGATATTCCTCCATAGCTGTCCCTGCACGAAATGCTAGATTAGTTAGTTTTTGGTACCCAGTCCATACTTACACTGGGTGACCCTGATACATCTACAGTTGACACGGATTTCCATGACATATCCTTCTGATCATCAAAAATAGATTTTGTAGAGATTTTCACCGGAGATTTAGGCAACCATTTGTGTCTGTGTGACTTGGAGTTATACGTACGAATGGTTGTCATAACCTCCGGTGATTTGGACGTATAAGGGGATACCAATGAGTTCGCCCTCATCTTCTGTTTGGATTTAGCCTTAGTATTTTTTGTCAGATTTTAGTTGTGAATCATTTTTCCTGACAATTTCTTTAGACCTGTTTGGTTTGGTCTGATGAGGACCAAACCTGCCAGATTTGTTTTGAATCCAATCATCGTCAAAGGGACTAGCTGAATAATGCCTGGACCCTTGTCTGTAGGCATTTCGAGGCACATATGGCATATTCCTTTGATAAAATCCGTAGTAGGGAATGTACGGACGATGTGGACAGTTTCTGGCAATATAACCAGGAGTGCCACAGTTAAAACAAGTCTGACGTTTTATGAAGACTCCATTCTGGGTAACTCCTTGTCTTGACTGGTTGTGTGGACCAGTTTGCTTAGATTTGCGAGAATTCAAGTTTCCATGTTTGAATTTATCACCTTGTTTGTCATTAGAGCATCCCTCCTTGACAAACTTAGGTGCAATATATTTTTTTTTGATGTTTTTGAATTCTTGGAAATTTTGTTTTTATTTGAAACCACATTATTAGAGTTTAACATTTCAACCGAATCAACCCACACAAGAATCCTTGCTCTTTAAAACAGAGCCCACACAAACAGTCGGAACAACAGAATTCAAAACAGGAAGTTCTAAAGAAACATTAGAAGCAAAATTATTATCAAAATCAAAGCTAGGGTCGTCATCCTCATCAGTCCATTCCTTCACAATTACTTTTTCTGCACATGAAGTAGACATATTAGAATCGTTCATACTTGAAGTAGATGGACCGGTACATGTAGGACCGGTCCCTTTACCCTTATCTTGTTTACCATACTTCAAGTCCTTTATCTTTTCTTCCTGTTCTTTGGTGACAGGAGTAGGAACATAGTTGTGGTTGAATTGTGGGGGAACTTGACTGAATCCTATCCCCTCACCTTTATTTTCTTTCCACCACAACTGATTTTCGATCATTGAGTTGACAATTTTACAGGACCCATCAAATTTCTTAAAATCAAATTCAGCTTTTTTAAACTTGCTAGTTAAATTTAAAATTTCTAATCTGGCGGTCTCCAGTTCAGCAGTCAACTCAACGATTTCTTGTTTAGCATCAAGGTGGTGACAACTCTTTATACTAAAATCGGACTTAAGTTTTTTAATGTCTTTGTTAAGCGATTCTATCTTGTCTAGAAAAATCTTTTCATTTTTCTTAAGTTTAAAATTCTCTGATTTTATTCTTTCCATATCTCTACTTAGACTGTCATTATGAAGTTGATACATTTCAATTTTTTCACCACAATTAAGAGAGCATGGTTGAAAACCTACCTCTAATGAATTCGGAGAAGAGAATGCCATGTATGCAAACTGGAGTTCCTTGACCTTCTCCTCAGTGGTGTTTTCCTCTTCAGATTCCTCAACTGTGGCAAGATTTGCTGTTTGATTTCCAATGTTAAGCGCTGCCATCTGCCCTTCCCACGAGAAAGTTTGAGCAACCATACCCCTTTCACCATTTCCCGAACTCCCTCCAGCCTCACCCCGAGCATTCCCAACTGGAACCAATGTCCTTTTAGTATTTCCTTCCTTAGCTGGATTAGTACATTCACGAGCAAAATGACCCGGCTCGTGACAGTTGTAACATCTGAGGGTCTCTTTGTTAAAACCCACCTTTTGGTTATTAGGCATGTTCCAGTTATTTCTACCAGTCCTCTTAGTAAATTTCTTTGCATGGAAAAATGCCATGGCAATTTGCCACGAGATATCCATTTCTTCAACATTATCAGGATGAATCTGATCAAGTTCAGCAGTAACCACTGGTTGAACCAAGTCTCCGGCCAGAAAGGCATGATAACAATTCATAAATCCTGCCATTAGAGCAATATTTTCTTGAGTTTCTTTAGGTATAGTGGGAATTTGGCTGGAGTTTACACTAGGAGTGGTTTTGCTAGACTGACCAGATTTTGTGAAAAATACTGGAGCTGGTGTTGGGTGCAGATTTTTATCCTCGGAATTGAGCTTAACTTAGGGATGTTGACTCAAACGGTTATTATGAGGAAGGTACGTTGACTAATTCAATTGTCCTATATTATCTAACTGTTTTGCAGATAAGATCACGTGTTAAATATGTTTATGAGAACGTGGATTGCAACGGAATGCTATTTGAACTTCGTCAACTAACAACGTGGGCAGTAACGGCTTGTTGAAGAAGTAGTCTAGGGTTTTTGGATATTTCAGGATAACAGTTGTAATCTCTTATTATATATTGAGCTGATAATATCGATAGGTCACAAATACTTTCACTCATCTAGCTTACTAGCAATCACTGTAACACTTAGCTCTCGATATTATATCAGTTCCAACCTCTGTAATCACCCGTTTTTTATATTAATAAACTTGACGGTGATAGTTTTCACCGTCCGGGGTTTTTTGTGCCAAAGATTATAATAATCACGCGTAATTTGACCAAAAGTTAGGCTCATAATCTTTAACCGAAGGTATTCGACTAAAGATTAAGTTGTAAACTCTTGACCGAAACGAAGACTATTATATTCAATGGTTTTTTCCCTCGTAATCATATCCTCGTGTTCAATCTTTTTACTATTTAGCACCTAGCCTCACGCACTAATTTGATCAAAAGTTAGTTCGTTAATTTTTGAACGAAACAATTTGGCGCCCACTGTGGGGCAAACGGTGCTTTGATCATTATTCTCAAACGAAACCCTACTCTCAATATCCACAATATGTCTTTACAACCCAAGATTGTTTCATCTTCTGCTGCAGCCTCAGAATCCTCAGCGAGGCCGCCCATGCCTCCTCCTACTGGTGGTATCCCGAAGAAGCCAGATAACGTCCAAAAGAAGACTGCTACTCCTGTATTCTCGGGATCGAAACCATCTTCCCAAGATCCCATCATGGTGTCAAACAACGACCTTCTGTCTCTGTACAGACGGCTACAGGAACAGATGGATCGCCAGAACAAGACCAACTAGATGCTCGTAAGGGAACTGGAAGATTTCAAGAAAGCCAAGAAGCCAGCGGAAGAATTGACACCACTAATCCAGAGATCTCTGGATTTCACTCCTCCAGGATCCTCAGGATTAGTGCATCAGGAGCCAACCATAGCGTACAACTCTGGGCTCCCATCTTTCCAGCATTTGGGGTCTGCGGGATTGCACTTATCTGGATCTCAAGGATTGTGATAATCGTCAATTTCAGGTTAACTCCGTTAACTAAACTCCGTCAATTCAAACTTAAGATCATTGAATCTATAACGCACACCTCACTACACTTAAACTAGGGTTTAAATGACGCTTGACAATTACTACATGTGTAGTCTTTCGGGAATTTGCACCGAAACGCAAACGAGTTGACGCAAACAATTGGTGAATAAACGAAAAACGTCAAAACAATAACTATGTGATAATTATGTGTTAGACTTATGTGTTATGTGATAACATTTGTATAAACGTTAACTCAATGTGCTAGAACTAGTTAATTAAGCTAGAAAAGTAACATTTGAAAGTTAGGGGACCAAAGTGTATTATATTATTATTATTAATATTAACCTAAACCCTAAACTCTCTTCTCTTTTCCTCTCATACCCGACGCCAGCCTACCCCCCCCTCTCCTTGCGATCGGCCCTCATACACACACATACTACCATTGTTTGATCTCATCTTTCACAATTGAAGCATCCTACACCCGATTCTAGTCATCTTCTACCTTCCCCTTGCTTATTTTTATGCTTTGGAAGGTATAATTATAAACCCTAGAATCTGGAAATTATATACATGATGTTCATATGTCTTGTTTTGATTGAAAGATGTATTGATTGTTGAATTGATAGCTAGTATTGGTGTTATTGCATGTTAATCGTTTGTTTCTTGATTTTGAGTTCAAGTAAAACCCTAATCATGGATGTAATGTGTATTTGATGTGCATGGATAAAGATTATGGTGTCTATAAGGTCATATGAACGGATTATGGTCCATAGATAGTTAATAGGTTGAGTTTTGTTGCAAACAGTTTCTGAACAGATTGTGTTGTTGATGTTCAATTGACTGTAACGGGGTGTAAATTTGAAAATTGGTTGAGATTATTGAAACTACAGTAAACTAGGTTGAGTCTAGTTTCTAAAGAATATAAATTTGCAATTTTTGGACGTGTAAAAGTTAACCTTTATGATTTTACAAAAACGTTGTGCAAAGCTGAGTTGTTAGACCTGCTGTTAGGTTGTTTTGTAAATGTATCTCATGAACTACGAGACCAATTGGGTTGGTTCCACTTATGGAAGTTGACTTGTTGAGTTAGGAACCTAACCCAAGTGGTCTTGCATTTGTTGGATTTTTCGTTTAACAGGAATTTCAAATAACATTCTGTTGCGCATAAATTTGACTGTTATGAGTTTGCTGTGGTAAATCGATCATTGTGAAAAATATATATGGAATAAAAATACAACAAAATATGTTCTGGAAACCTAACACATACATTCTTTTGTGATGATTTTTGGTAAATTAATTGAGATGCTATGATCGGTGGAATAGACTAGTTTTACAAGTAGAATTCTGTCGTTAAGAAACTAGTTGCTGAATTTTGTAAAAGTTGCATGAAACATGGTAATTGCTAGCTACTTGTCGTGTTTTGACCAAATTGCCCTTGCGGGGAATAATTGCTAGTTAAGTGACCAAATTTCCTTGCGGGGAATAATTGCTAGTTAAGTGACCAAATTGCCCTTGCGGGGAATAATTGCTTGTTAATTGTTACGTGTGACCAAATTGCCCTCACGGGGAGTAATTGCTAGTGATGTACATTATTAATACATGACACGTAAATAATTGCTCACACATGTAATGTATCACAGATGTACTTGTTAAAGTCACACACGATTCACAAACGAAACACGAAACATATTGTGTGCATAGGTATTATGTGCCGAGTCTAGAGACTCGATAATAGTTCCGACACTTAGAAAAATCTCTTTGTTGTTTTAGAACGCTAGAGAGAGTTTTTCTGTGACGCGCATCCTTTGGTGATTTATTTTGGGAATTCTTCGCAAACAGTGAGTTTCACTTACCCCTTTAAACTGTTTTCAAACGCTTTTCACTTGGGGGAGATAACATACTCCGAAAAACGCATTTAGGATTTTGTTAGTAAATTATATATCACTTGTAAAGGCTAAGTGGCAAACGAAACAATTGAAGTCCTACACATCGAACCAGTTAATATTTGGATAATAGCGAGTCACTGTTGAGTAGTACTACTGGGTTTGACAAACCCCACCCAATGCTAAACTCGACTGGAGGTCGAGCGGGTGTAATTTTGGCTAACACGTACCATGGTCTGGATGACCTGGTGACAAGGCACTTGATAAACAGTCAGCTTCGGTGTCGAACACTTAGTAATACTTGTTGTATAGGCTAGCTACCTATCGATATATAATTGATTTAACGCAAAACGCTGAACGCAAAACGCTGAACGCAAAACGCTGAACGCAAACGCTAAACGCTTTATTTTATATAAACTTGTGAACTCACCAACCTCGTGTTGACACTTTTAGTATGTTATTCTCAGGTAGCCGAGGTGGGCACGCGGTATAGGATCATGCATGGTTTTTGAACATTCTGATATGCAAACATGTTTTTAACTATTATGACTTGGGTTTTTAAGTCGTCATGCGTGACGTAACTTTTGTCTTTTGGTTTTTACGCTTCCGCACTTATTTTCATTTAAACGTTTTTATGGTTTGATTATAACTAATGATTCCGATCCTGTTAGTTCACACCCTCTGACGGTAAAACTCCGTTAGTGGATTTTGAGGGTGTGACAAGGATACCCGTATTCGTCATCTGCTGGGCCTTTTCAACATCTAGGATCCTCAGGATTGTCACAGCTGGGAGGATCCTCAAGATTGCTTCGACAGTCTGGATCCTCAGGATTGTTTCAACAGTCTGGATCCTCTGGATTGTTCCAACAGTCCGGATCCTCAGGATTGTTCCATCAGGCTGGTCCTTGTCAGCAGGCGGCATCTTCAGGATTAGCTCAAACTCAGCAGCCATCGGGATCCTCTGATGTGCACCAGGTAGACTTTATCCCGATGCAAGCTAACACTCCAACTGCTCCACTTACCTATCCTGGAAATACTATGTTTGGGAATACGAGCTACAACGCCCAGACCGTTCCTCAGAATGTTAACCAGGGTAACTCTTTCAATACGATTCCATTTAATGCTAATCAAGGATTTTAGCAGGATGCAGGCATAAGTCCGGCCTTAGCCCGAGAATTGCAGAAACTTAAGGACATGATATTGAATGTCCCTGCGTAATCCGTCCCATAGCTGAAGTTCTCAGTGATAGTCACAGGATATCCCGGTTTGTGCCATTGATTAGCGACGTACATATCCCAAAACGATTTCAAACTCCGAACATGAAGCTGTATGATGGCTGGAAGGATTCCGAGGAACACGTCGCACAATATAGAGAACGTATGGAGGTCAATCCAATCCCTATGGAAATCAAAGAGGCATGTCTTTGCAAAGGGTTTGGATCCACCTTGACCGGAGCAGCCATGAAATGGCTACTGAGTATTCCTCCTAACACTGTCAACTATTTTTCTCATTTAGTTAACCTGTTTAATAACCAGTTTTCTTGCAGTAGAAATTTTGAGAAAATGACAGGTGATCTGTATAGGGTTACCCAGAATCCTGGGGAATCCTTAAGAGATTTTATTACTAGGTTTAGTAAGGAGTCGTTGGAAATCCCGAATCTAAACACAGCTACAGCAGTAGAAGCTCTCAAGTTGGGGTTAGAAAAAGGCTTCTCTTTCTATGATGGTCTCGTTATGACTCCATGTAGGTCATTAGACGAAGCAAGAAGCAGGGATTTAATGTTTATCAGGCTAGAAGACGACAAGAAAAACTCCAAAGTCGATATCTTGAAGTATGACCAGACGAAAACGAAATCCGAATCTCCGGGAAAATCGTATCGAGCGAAGCCTTACTACAAGCCTGATAACCCCAGGATTAATGCAGTAGATGAGGAAAATGATGAAGAATATCCTAAGATCTCTGAATATTGTTTTTCTGTTGATATTGGTGGATTAATGTGTGCTATACAGGATTTAGGTGAGAAAGCCAGGTGGCCAAGGAAAATGGAGAGACCAGGAGCCTGGAAAGACAAATCAAAATGGTGTGCTTTCCACAAAGACTTTGGGCACCTTACCGATGATTGCATGCACTCAGAAGGGAGATCAGCTATCTTCTCAGCAAGGGCCACTTGAAAGAGCTACTTGGCAAGAAGAAGGGAAGAGAGCAGGATCCTGAGAAAATTCCTGAAAAGCCGACTCCTCCACCAACAGATGCAAGAACAATCATGTTCATATCCGAAGGATCCGACATCTGTGGAACCTCTTATTCTGCTGCAAAGAGAAATGCTGACCAAAGAAAGTTAGAAGTGGCTGACCGGCCAACAAAGACATCTATTCTCACTAAAGAGAGGATTATATCCTTCGATGAAAGTGATAGAGTGGATGTTCAGGATCCTCATCATGATAGTTTGGTAATAACTTTATATGTGGCTAACCATTATGTTCGCAGGATCCTCATAGATGGCGGAAGCTCTGTCAACATTATTCAATTAGACGTGCTGAAAAAGATGAATATTCCTGAGGATGAGATCATTCCCAGTTCCTCAGTATTGGTTAGATTCAGTGAAGAAACTAAGAATACTATTGGGGAGATTAAGCTCCCAATATATGTCGAAGGGGTAAATAAAATGCAAAAATTTTGTGTTATTGACTGTTTGTCTTGTTGCAATATTACATTAGGCAGGCCCTAGATACACGAGATGAAAGCAGTTCCCTCCACTTATCACCAATGTGTGAAACTCACAAGTCCATGGGGAGTTATCAAAATCATCAGTGACCAACAAGACGCAAAGAATTGCTACACGTCTTCCATGAAGTGTACTGCCAAACCCCAGCAAGCGTAGAAATTATAGAAGCCAGAACGATGCGTAATGGAGGCCAGGGAAAAAGAAATTAAAGAAGTACCTCTTTATCCCGAAGATCCTGAAGTCAAAATGCTGATAGGAACTAGCATTCCTGAGGATATTGAGTCAAAATTGCTCGATTTCCTCAAGTCAAGACTGTCAACATTTGCATGGAAACATGAAGATATGACAGGTATTTCCAAAGATATTATAACACATAAACTTGGAATTGATAATTCTTTCAGGCCAATCCATCAAAAAAGAAGAAAGTTTGCACCTGAAAGAAATATAATTATTCAAGAAGAAGTAGAAAGACTCTTGAAGGCAAAAATGATTAGGGATGATGGTTAGAAAATGTTGTGGTTGTACAGAAAAAGAATGGAAAATGGAGAGTTTGTGTAGATTTCACATACTTGAATAAGGCTTGTCCCAAAGATCCATTCCCTCTACCACACATCGATTCAATGGTGGATGCTACAGCCGGCCACGAGATGCTGACATTTATGGACGCATCCTCAGGATTTCAGCAAATCCAGATGGAACCCTCAGATCAAGAAGATACGGCCTTCATGACTCCCACAGGTATTTATTATTATATTGCTATGCCCTTTGGACTTAGAAATGCAATTGCAACCTATCAGAGGTTAGTTAACATGATGTTCAAAGAGCAACTGGGGGACACAATGGAGGCCTATATTGATGATATGGTGGTGAAGTCCAAGAAAGCTGAAGATCACCTTCAAGATCTCGAGACAGCATTTAATATCCTCGAAAAATACAACATGAAGCTGAATCCTTCGAAATGCCATTTCGGAGTGAAGGCTGGCAAATTCTTGGGATATATGGTCACCAAAAGGGGGATAGAGGCGAGTCCAGCGCAGATACAAGCTATCCTAAATCTGAAATCCCCAGAATTGGTCAAAGATGTTCAAAGGCTAACCGGCAGGATAGCGGCGCTCAACAGATTCATATCCAAATCCTCAGAAAAGTGCAAAGAATTTTATGATATCCTGAAGAAAAACAAGAGGTTCAAGTGGACCAGTAAGCATAAGGAAGCTTTAGCATCCTTAAAAGCTTATCTTTCTTCTGCTCCTCTACTGGTAAAACCCGAGGAAGGTGAATCTCTTTCTCTATATCTTGCTGTATCAAATAATGCTATAAGTGCAGTTTTGGCTAAGGATCTCGAAGGTCAACAGCACCCATATATTATGTAAGTAAAAGTCTTTTGGATGCTAAAACCAGGTATTCTTATCTTGAGAAATTAATTTTAGCCCTTATTATGGCATCTACCAAACTTAGACATTATTTTGAAACTCTCCCTATATGTGTTAAAACTAACTATCCTATTAAGTTTGTTTTGAGAAAGCCAGAAATGTCAGAATGGCAAAATGGGCAGTAAAGCTAAGTGGATATGATATAACATATGAACCTAGGACTGCTATCAAATCCCAGACATTAGCAGATTTTGTGGCTGATTTCACCAGCGAACTTAAAGAAAAGGCAAACTTGGAAGTCCAACAACTTGAAGAAACCAAAGATAAATGGACTCTATACACTGATGGTGCTTCAAATGTTAGAGGAACATGTCTCAGGATTCTGCTGAAATTGCCACAGGGGGACATTATACCTCAATCCATATCCTGCAGATTTCAAGCCACAAATAATGAGGCAGAATATGAAGCTTTGATAGCAGGATTACAACTAGCAATCGACATGAAAATCAGGTTTATTCAAGTACATGTTGATTCATTGTAATTAACTAATCATTTTAATGGTTCATATACTGTTAGAGGAGAAAGACTAATGAAATATCTAGAGCTAGTCAAAAAACTAGCAAAGTGTTTCGAAATGTTTGATATTTCGCAGGTACCTAGGGAAGAGAATGTTGAAGCAGACGCCCTAGCATATTTGGCTTCATCATTCAGGATACCAGAAGGTGCCAAGATCCCTATCGTACATATCCTGAGCCCATCAATAGAAGAGCAAGGTGTCAATGAAATATCAAAAGATGGCGAAGATTTGGGAGCCAAGAATCCCGAGAATAGTGAAAATTCCTGGATTATCCCAATCAAAGAATATATTAAGGATGCGGTTATCCCCAAGGATGAAAACCCAAGAGCTTTTCGCACAAAGGTAATCCCATATACTATAATGAATGATATATTATACAGAAAATCTCTTGCAGGACCATATCTTAGGCAAGGTTGCAAAAGTCGCTAGGCGGTCCCTAGGCGGCCGACCCCCTTGGAGGGAGTACTCGGAGTATTCGGGGAGTACTCGGAGAGTACTTGGACATTATAAATATAAAGAAAATTAGATTTTGGGTAATATATATATTTCAAATATCATAAGTTTATTAATATTTATAACAAAATAAATGGATATCAATATAAATAAGAGAAATACATTTTTAAACACTAAATTATTCTAAAAAATGTTAAATCATTATTTAAAAATAATGATATTCGTTCTTTAATACTATAGAAATACGAATTATGTTGTACTTTTTAAGTCAAAATAGACCCAAGTTAACCGACTAGATGTGATTCAGTCTAATGTTGACCACCTTTGACCAATTTTTAGCAACTAGGCGGAGTTAAAGAAACTCCCCTCGGCACCATACCTTGTAGCGAGTACTCAGAGAGTACACGGCCTTGTAGACCTACTTTTACAACATTGATCTTAGGTGCTTGGAGAAAGCAGAAGCTCAAGAAGTTCTTCAAGATATCCATGATGGAGATTGTGGGAACCACACTGGGGCAGAGCTCTATTCTCCAAAATCCTGAGGACAGGGTACTTCTGGCCAACGATGAAGAAGGATGCTATGAATTATTCTCAGAAATGTGATGCATGCCTGAGACATAACAACATTTTGCACCAGCCAGCAGAACCATTATTTCCTATTATATCCCCTTGGCCTTTCATGAAGTGGGGGATGGATATCATGGGGAAACTGCCAAGAGCTCCAGGAGGAAAAGTCTTTATGTTGGCTATGACAGATTATTTCTCGAATTGGATTGAAGCGGAAGCCTTTGTTCAAGTCAGAGAAAAAGAAGTTATCTCATTTATCAAGCGCAATATCCTGACAAGATTTGGGATCCCGGCAGAGATAGCATGTGACAATAGATCGCAATTCATCGGCAAGAGAACAACCAACTTTTGTGCCAGTTGGGGAATCAAGATGATCACACCAACACCAGTCCACCCTCAGCCTAATGGACAGGCCGAATCAAACAACAAAATCATCATCAATAACCTGAAGAAAAAGTTGGGGTCTAAGAAAGGAAAATGGGCCGAGGAACTTCCTTTAGTTCTTTGGGCAGATAGAACCACTTCGAAAAATGCTACTGGTCAGACTCCTTTCTCATTAGTGTTTGGAGTTGAAGCAGTTATCCCCACAGAGATGGTTATCCCAACGGCCAGAATCATTCATCAAAATCCCGAAGATAACACTCGAAGCCTACTTGAAGATCTAGATGCAGTAGAAGAACTCCGGGATTTGGCAAATATTAGAATGGCTTCTTATCAACAGAAGATAGAAAAGTCCTACAACAAGAATATTAGAGTTCGAAGGTTTCAAGAAGGCGATTTGGTTCTCCGAAAAGCTTTTCAGAATACTATCAATCCTACGGATGGCAAGCTCGCACCAAAGTGGGAAGGTCCCTACCTAATCGATTCAGAAGCAGGAAAGGGGGCATACAAATTATCTACTTTGGATGGTGACCTACTACCAAGGGCTTGGAATGCTATTCATCTCAAAAAATATTTCATGTAAGATTTCTATCCCGAGGATTACTGTTATACTAAACAGTTAAGGTATGTATTCAAACTTAAACTTTTATTCATCTTTTTTATTATTATTATTCTTCAAACAAGATACTGACTTAAGCATCGGAGGGGTGTTAGCAAGGTTAACACCCACCCCTCACTTAGAGTTGACTGTATTGTAGATTAACTTGGGCCTTCGTCGCCAGCTTATCCTTAAGGTATAAGGGGTTTTCACCTCTTCTAAGGTTTAAGGGATCTTCATCTCTTCTTAAGTCGCCTGTAGAGCATGTATATTCAGCCTTAGTTTGAGAGGCGGGGCCAGCACATGAAATATAGTTACTTGTTACCTCGTTATCCTAGGCTAATGGTTTGGATCTGGAGGTTCAAGGGATCTTCATCTCTTCTCAAGACGCCTGTAGCGCATGATTTATTCGGCCTTAGTTTGAGAGGCGGGGCCAGCACATGAAATATAGTGACTTGTTACCTCGTTATCCTCGGCTAATGGTTTGAATCATAAGTTTATGGTAGATGTACCATAATCTAAGGTTAAAGAGATTTACATCTCTTCTAAAGGGCCTTGACGCCAGTTCATTCTTAAGGTTTAAGAGATTTACATCTCTTCTAAAGGGCATTGTCGCCAGAATTTCTAAGAATATTTTCAAAATAATGCTAATATTACAATCATATTGTTATATTCCCAGGATTAGAAGAATATCCCAAACGATGATTTTATTTCAAAGATAAGACGGCTTGAACAGTTTTCAGGGTTACTGATACACGGTTCTGGTATGATTTACTATTTGCAAATATTTCGTTTATCATTTTATTTAAAGCTTATGACTTAATATTGGTTTATTGGTAAATTTAAACTATTACTAAGGGATTTTTTATGAAACTTAGATTTTTCTAAAAACGGAAAAAATGAAAGCATGCCAATATAAGTCATAAAAAGTTATACTAATATTATTATGCAGAAAAAGATAGTCCGGGTTTCACTCAAAACAGAGCCCATCCACCCGAACTATCATAATTGTTTTTAGTGCAGAAAGTAAAAAGCAGTTTGGGCTTCGTCCTGAACCAGGATCCCTCCACCAAACCATTATCCTTAGCATACTACATTATCCATACACAACCAAAATAGAAATTGTTCAGAACAACCATACAAAACACATAAAAACAACCTGGAAACCAGGTTCAAGCTTTTCCACCTTCAGCATCATCACCTTTCTTCTTCTCAAATTCCGTCGCCTCCCCAACCACAGTCTCCTTCACATCTTCACCAGCTCCAGCATCCTTGATCACCTCAGAAGTCCCAGCCGTCTCACCCTCTTCAATATTTTCCCCTCTTAGCACCTTGAGCTTTTTCTTCCAAGCTCCAGAATTTCAAGACTCCATCACATGACCCTTCGCTTGTACTTCCTTGGACATCTTGATCATGTACTCCAGAATGCTAGCAGCTGCACACTTCTTAGCATCTTCAAGAAACTCATTTTTCTCTGACTCAAATGAGGCTTTGAGATCCGAAATCTCTTTGTCCTTCTTTTTGAGCAGTAAGTCCTTGATGCTAACAGCTTTCAGGAGATCGGCGAGCTTGGCATCGGCCTCTTTCTTGGACAATTCAGCATCTTGGGATATCTGACGTTAGCAAGAGCTTGAAGCTTCTCTACAGCATCGTAGGTGGTCATATTAGCAAAGGGCTCAGTTTCAGCCGAAGGGGTGGCTTTCCTCTTCTTTTGTGCAACACCTTTTTGGCGAGTAGTTGGAATTCTCACCGAAGGGGAAAGTGTCTTGGAATGTTCTTGCTTCACCACAGGCCTATCCTCAATAAAATCATCCAAAACCACCAAGCTAAAAGACTTTGGCTTCGGCATTCCTACACAATAATTTATCAAGTTATTTTCAAAATAACGAAATCCCTAGAAATCCTAAAATCCCCAAAACACTTACCAGAGGTCATACTCTCAGCAGGTTTCTCAGCAATCACACTCGTTTCTCCTGTTTCTTCCTCTAACCAAAACTCCCTTTCCTCTGCTGGAATCTTGAACAACTCTTTGAGCCTTTTCTTCGTGTCCTTCCTAAGCTTTATCAAATCTTCAAATACAACTGCCGAAAAACAAAACCATATAAGAATAAATCATTTACAAAAAGAAGCTTTATCCTACAAATCTCCTACCCTTATGAACCCATTTAGTAGGCAAGCTAAACCCATCAGGAATAGAATCCCGACGAACGAAAAAGAAGTGTTTTTTCCAATCGGGATCGCTACCAGACACCTTGGGAATCATGTAAAGACGACTGGACTTAGATTGGAGGCAATAGTGGAAGGATCCATGGGTTCGAAGGTTGTAAGTTGCGGCTATCTCGGGCACACCTATGGACAACCCATGGGTTTTGTTCAAACAATCTACTGTAGCCAAAGCCCTCCACACCATTGGCATGACTTGCGAATACGAGAATCCGGTTACGTCAAAGAACTCTTGGATGAGAGGGGAAAATGGGTATGAAAGGCCAATCGAAAAGGGATAATAGAAGAAGCACACCCAGGTTTTTGAAGAAAAATCGGCTTTGGTTTTGGGGTCATATGGCCTAATGACGGCTTCGACAGGTAATAAACCCGATTCTTTCAGAAACCTAATATCTAAATCTTTGAACAGGCATTGATCTTCATCGGTCGCCGGGATGAGACCTTGGTCAACGAAATGGTCTGAGGTCGCGAAAGAGAAAGGATTTGGGGCACGAGGGGTTCTTTTCCTCATCTTCGGTATGGATCGAAGGAAAAATTTCAAGAAAATAAAGAAGATGGGAGATGGAAACTAACCTGGTTATGGATCGGTGGAAGAGGATTGTGGTGTAGAAGAAGGAAATGGCTTTAATTATAACCTAGAAGGTCGGTTGTAGAGTCTCCTTGATTCCCGCGCACGTCACTTCACATTTCAGAGATATTATTGCTTTTGAAATTTGAAATTTTTACAGCTGTCACGTAGTAAAAATTGGGGGCAATTGTTGGGTGCAGATTTTTATCCTCGGAATTGAGCTTAACTTAGGGATGTTGACTCAAACGGTTATTCTGAGGAAGGTACGTTGACTAATTCAATTGTCCTATATTATCTAACTGTTTTGCAGATAAGATCACGTGTTAAATATGTTTATGAGAACGTGGATTGCAACAGAATGCTATTTGAACTTCGTCAACTAACAACGTGGGCAGTAATGGCTTGTTGAAGAAGTAGTCTAGGGTTTCCGGATATTTCGGGATAACAGTTGTAATCTCTTATTATATATTGAGCTGATAATATCGATAGGTCACACACACTTTCACTCATCTAGCTTACTAGCAATCACTGTAACACTTAGCTCTCGATATTATATCAGTTCCAACCTCTGTAATCACCCGTTTTTGATATTAATAATCTTGACGGTGATAGTTTTCACCGTTCGGGGGTTTTTTGTGCCGGATATTATAATAATCACGCGTAATTCGACCAAAAGTTAGGCTCATAATCTTTAACCGAAGGTATTCGACTAAAGATTAAGTTGTAAACTCTTGACCGAAATGAAGACTATTATATTCAAGGGTTTTTTCCCTCGTAGTCATATCCTCGTGTTCAATCTTTTTACCATTTAGCACCTAGCCTCACGCACGAATTTGATCAAAAGTTAGTTCATTAATTTTTGACCGAAACAGCTGGATTAGGTGAATTTGATGACGATGATTGACCGAGGGTGGATGAGAACATTTGAAAGTTTCCTTATGGTGGTAGTTGAGAGGGCTTGAATAGAGAGAAGCTATCTTGAGACACGAGAGCACTGTTAGAAGCAACATTATATCCAGCAGCGCTATAAGAATAGGCATGATTTATTGCCCGCTGTTTATCATCAATATCGCAGGCCTTAATAGTTGCAATCATTTCATGCTCATTCTGTTAAGATCTTTGGTCTTTTTAATGACTGCAACATGCATGTCCCAATTCTTTGGCAGAGAATTCACCAACTTGTTGTTAATCTCTGAGGTTTGTAGAAAGATTCCTGCAGTTCTCATTTCAGTTACAAGGGATATAAACCTTTGAAGCTGGGATTCCAGTGTCTCTCCCAGAACATGATTAAACATATTAAACTTCTGACGCGGCAGATCTTGACGTCTTCTGTTCATATCCTCATTTCCCTCATAAACTTCTATCAGCGCTGCACATAACTCTTTAGCTGATTGGAGTTCTCTAAACTGAAGCGCAATCTCGGGTGTGAGTGCCATAGTTAGAGTTGAAAGAGCTTTCTCATCTTCTTCGACCTTTTCAAAGTCAGCATCATCATATTGAGCAACTGGTTTTATAAGGACCTCGGTTGATCCATCCTTTTGGTAGGTGATTCTTTGAGGTCCTCTCACGATGCTTTTCCAAATTTTTGAGTCTTTCATCTTGGCATAGTGTTCAAAACGGAATTTCCATTCATTGAACCCTTCAGGGGATAATAAACGAGGTACACGAGTAGCAGTACCCATGATTGAATCAAGTTCTTGGTGAAGTGACGAGTTGGTTGAATTGCTGCCATTTGTTAACTGGGCCATTGTAATTTGATTACAGATTGTATTAGATCCAATTAAAGATTAAGTCCAACAAAATAAGCCCAAATCAATAGACTGGGCTGAGCACACTCAAACTCGTAGGCCGAGAACCAAGGTAAAGACCAAATTTGACCGAGAACCACATATAGCCGAGAACAGTTGTTGACAGAGAACAAAAGCTGATCGAGAACACTCTTTGGCCGAAAACAAGGGTTGACCGAAAACACCAACGTTGACCAATTCTTTGATCGAAAACCACCTTTGGCCGAGAACTCAAAGTGATGATAAGCTGTTTGACCGAAAACTAGGTATTTTGACCAAATCAATTAACCGAAATCTTTGATTTTGAGCAGATTTCAGCCGAAAACTAATTGTAGCCGAAAACCAATGTTTTAATGGAACTGATCTTGGCCGAATACTCCAAACTTTCCAGTTTTTGTTGCAACAAACTTTCGAGAAATTTGGATGTTTGATTTGTTTCCAAATCAAAGTCAATCTTTACCAAAAAACAATTCAATTTTCTTCTCCGATCAAATTACTCGCTCGAAAAACGCAAAGGGCTACCCAACCTTAATATCTTTGAATCGTTGATATCACAATAACGAGCCTAAATTCGTCAAAGGCTATGATACCAATTGTAAGTCCCGAATCTGGATCACTACAAATTGATATCAACCTAACGAGTATTGGTGCGGAATACCAACACTCGGTGATTCAAGAACTCAAACAAGAACAAGTGAATACACGGAACTGCTTCAAAACACACGTATATTATTGAATACGTCGGGTGCTTAAGCACTTACAATACTTAATAAGAATAGGAATGAACAACCTTAACCCTATACATCACATCTCTATATATAGGCATAACAACCAATAGGCCAGCCCAAACACCAAAATCCCATCGAGAACACATGAGTGTTCTCGGTTTACACATACACCCAAAAACCCAAGCCCAAACAACTATAACTAAGTGCAAACAAGCTCAAACCACAAAACTAGGCCCAACAAATTTGAATTAAGCTCTACTTAAAGGAGCTTAATGTTGTGAATAATCTTGATCGGGTCAGCGGGTCAAATGTATCAGCATATTGTAGGTCAAAATACTAAATGGTCCCGGGGTATCTGCATGTTATTCGTAGTTTTTTAATAGGTTCGCGGGACTTGTTTATCAAGTCCGAGTCTTTAGGTGGTTTTTAGCGGCTTACGTTAATTGTTTAGCTATTTAAGAGTTATTTACTTTTCTTAATTGTAGCCCCTTTATCTAATACAACAAGGTTTTGTTATATCTGCATATTATCTTCGCATACGTGTGTTTTGTGTGCGTAATTAAATTAAGGGCCTGAACCAACACTTATATCCGAGCTCGAGCCTATATTTGAATTGATATACCGAGCGACTGTGTGACCAAATTCAAGAGTCATGAAGACTGATTTTTTTTATCCCCATAGAACGGAAATATGAATATATATATTAAAGCTCAATAAAATGATTTTTAATTCATATTCTTTATAAACTCAACCAAATTATTTTAATTGAACACTAAGTGTTATATGTGTAACTAGTTATTTAGCCTCCTATTTTTCTCATTGTAAATGCAGATAAGGAATCTTTATCTTATCGTGGCGGATCTAGAAAAATACGTCAGGGGTAACCCAAAACAAATTAGTCCTGGAGCCGTCGATTTCCCGTTGGGGGGGGGGTGGGGGGCTGAGTTGTTGATTTATCCCTAAATGTTAAAAACAAAATCGGGTAGGTTCGTGTTACATAATGAATAGATAAAAATCCAATTTTCTAATAAATAATAAAAACATGTCTATTATAATTATAAATTCATAATAAAATAAAATATTTTAGCACTAGTCTCTCAGAGTTTTCATAACAATACACGGGTATGCCAAAAACATTTTATCAAGTATCTTATGCTTACTTTTTCGTCTATTTTTCGTTAATTGGTTTACGCTAATTGATGCGTGGGAAAAAGTGCACGCCTTAAGTGTTTTATATTGTGTGTTTTACTTGTTTATATGTATCGAACACAAATACTCTGATAGGTTTTATGTTTACAGGTGTGCAGTGCTTAACGAAGCTTAATGAAGCTTAAAGAAGCTAATTTGGAGCATTCATGATGGAGTGGAAATGAAAGTGATGATCCATGAGAAGATAGAGAATTGAAATACGAAGACGTGGCCGCAAACGGGGAGGAAAACGGAGTTGAGCCGAAGATTTTATGAAGAAAACAGTTTTGGCCCAGCATGACCATAAGGCAGTCTCTTCAGACCGTAGCTTATAGTCTGACCGTAGCTTACGGTGGCCAGACCGTTTACGGTCTGGTCTGACGGAAAAAAGGATTTTGGTGATTTTTCTTCCATATTTAAGCCCAAAAAACCCTAGGGTCGATGCGATTCATTCATTATCAGTTTGGGGACTTCTTGGAGGCCATCAAACACCATCATAACTCATTCTAATAAGAAGATTGATCCATGAACAC
Source organism: Bidens hawaiensis (assembly GCF_021521415.1). Classification (NCBI taxonomy): domain Eukaryota; kingdom Viridiplantae; phylum Streptophyta; class Magnoliopsida; order Asterales; family Asteraceae; genus Bidens; species Bidens hawaiensis. Next base: position 522,945 of record NW_027491104.1, read on the forward strand.
CTTCTCCAACATCATAATCAAGAACATGAAGATCAAGATGCAAGGCTAAAGGCTTCATAACCATCTCCGGGTGTAGGGCTGAGTTGCATAATTAGGTTTTGATATTCTATACTTTAAACTTTGGATTTGTAATTGATTAATCATTCGGTTGATCAATTCTTTGTGTTTGCTTTTGTGCTTAAACAGTTTTTATATATTGAGTTCTTAATCTTTTGTCAGTTATGTGGTCATCAACAATTAGGATTAAGTTCTTTCGTCATTGACCCGTTTATCATTAACCATATTATTGATTTTGTGTTTCAATAAGTAAAACCAATTATCAATTAGATTTTCATTAAGCCGTGTCAATTGTTCGGATTCAGTTCTGACGATCAACATAGCCAATAGTTAAGTCTTTTGATTTACATATTTTAACAAGAAACCGTCCAAAGAAGTTTATCAATTCCTCAACTTGTTGCAAAACCCGAACCCTGGAGTTTGGTTATTTTCACATCAGTGTTTACAAACTACTATTTTAAATCGCTTGTCATCGTTTGTCCGCTTTAATTTTCTTTTATTACAAAATTTGATTAGCACTTTCCACTGATTCCCTGTGGATTCGACACCTTACTTTCCCTAGCTAGTAAAGGTATTTTATAAGTGTTTTTTATTGACCTTTCGACATCGATCAAAATGGCGCCGTTGCTGAGGAATCAACGCGCAAAGTGCTAGTTTAGTGTTTTGTTTACTTTTAGTTTTATTTTATTTTTGTCAGTTTTACGTTTGGTATATGTGTGTCTCATGTGTGCAGGTAACTAAAGATGACGTGGAGTTGGGTCTATGACCCACATGAAGGATATAAGGCCGTGGAGGACGATGACTCGTACCGTACACATACATATCATGGCCCACCTTCACCAAACTCTCAAGGCTCCTACGAGTAAGATAACCAAAGGAGCTTCAACCAGCAGGGTCACAACATGCATTCTCAATCTGAGAAGAGAATTAATTGTTACCAGTTTGAGGGTGATTCGGAGTATGATAGTGATGGATCCGATACACCAACTTTTGTAAGTTATCAAGAGGAGGATGACTACTGCTACTACCATGAACATCCTCAACCAATATACGAGGAAGTCCCTCAACATTATAATCATGGTGGTACATATCAAAGAAATTATCAACAAGATCAAGAAGATTCTTAGGGTAACAAAGAAGTGTCTTGGAAAGACGTTATGGATTTTCTGAAGGAGATGAAGAAAGATCAAGAAGCTCACAATCAGGCTTTAAATAAGAGGTTAGAACTCCAGGAGACGTTTAATGATGCTCAAGATAAACTGGTGAGTCAACTATTAGAAGAGGTGGCTCAAATTGAACGAGAACAAGAAAAGTTGGCTAGTGATGCCATGGTGAGGAAGTGATAGAAGAGGCTCTTGATCTTTCAGAGAATGAATTTGAGGATCTGGTTTTGGAGACTAATACCACACCAATTCCTCTAGTTACCGAAGAGCCAATGAATGCATCAGTTGTGGTTGATGATGAGGATATAAAGGGGGGGAGTTCGGATCTTTTGGGGCATGAAGTTGAATGTTTAGATCCGATTGAAAACATAGTAACCTTTAAAGAACCGGTAACTGAAGTAACCCAGGTGAATCCCAGTCGTTCTCCCATTTTGGTCACGCATATAAATGAAGATTGGGGTGATGGTGCAAGTTCAAGAAGAGGAAAGTGAGTTTAGAAGACCTTGAACAAAATATGGTGAAGTGGCCTTGTATTCGGTTTACACACATATCCACCATAGAGAAGAAGGTATGGGCACAAAATTTTAATTACCGAGCACACACGGGAAATTCGATGGGAAAATGTTCGGTTCGACCACGATCGAATCCTAGTGTTTTAATCTCAAGAAAGAGGGTGCGGGATCGATGTGTGAATTACCGGGCATATGTGGGAAACGTTGAAGGTAAATGTTCATTCACACCGACTCATAACTGTTTATTAGACATCTTGAACATGAAGGAAGAAGCGGAGCCGAGATGTGTCAACTACCGAGCTTTTATAGGGAATTCGGTAGGGAAGTGTTCGCTTAGACCACCATAATCGCCAAATTAGGTAATGCTCTGGCTGAAGACCTTAACAAAAACTTAGCGCTGATCGAGAGGCAACCCGATCTTTTGTTTTGTTTTGTTTTCTTTATTTTTGGTTTTCTTTTTGTGTGTTACTTTTTGTTTGTGTTTTATGGTCATAGTGAACCATAAGTGTGGGGAAGCTCATGGTGGTTTTGTCAAGATTCGGTGAAATAGATATTGTCGTATTATATTCAAGAAGTATGGGTCAAGGTTGCAAAAGTACTCATCAACAGGACCCGATTGACATAAGAGATTTGAATCAGGTCCATGTGTCTCTCCCTATCTTTTATTTTCTGTTGACTGTTTAATATTTGTTTTTATGGGTGGTTGGGTGGCGTGATGAACTTTTTGGTAGTGCGGGTGGTGTTTATGCTTATGTTTAAAAACTTTATGTGTTTCGTTTAATGGTATGCAACTTTATTTAAATTCGAAGATGGGTAATTGGTTGTCCCTTGAATTGAAATTGGTATGAATATCCCGTGTTTGCATCTGTTTTTGAAAATCTGAGTTGCATTGTGGACAATGTAAATCTCAAGTGTGGGGATGGAAAAATATGGGGAAATTAAAATTTTTAGCCTTAAGAGTAGCTTGATTGTGCGCAAAAGCCGAAATTGTAATTTGTTAATTGTTAGTATTAATGCCAAGTAGAGGTCTTTGGTCATGGTCAATTTTTAAGCTTCTCGAAAGTCTTCCCATGCAAATGTTTTTCAAAGGTTAGACAATTAAAATGAACCGTTTAGATGGGGATAATGAGTCATGGGGACAGGTACACATGTTTCATGTCGGCAGCCTAATTTACAGTATGTGTGTGAGATTTGCTTTATATATAACACACATATAATATATAGTATATACACATGACATTTGAATGCCATTATCGAGAGTAACGGTATGTCCATGATATCTAGAACTTGGTTGTCTCATGCATTTCGAGATCTTAATACCACCAACTGTATGGAGAAATAGAATTGTAGAAAACCCTTTATTAATACTCCATACCCTACATTATCCCTTAGGAGCCAAGTTTGTGCATTTTCCCTTTCGTTTGTTTAAACCCACATTACAAGCCGTGTTTGCCTTGGCCTTTTGTTTTAACCCAGTGGATGAAACTTGGTATGTTAAGAGTTGTATTTAAGTTGTTTGTCGAGCATAATACACAATGTACGTATGTCTCGGGTCATTTGTTTGTGTATATTGATGTTAGTTTTTGTTTAAAAAAAATGAAAAATGAAAAAAAAAAGAGAAAAAAAAAGAAAAATCAAAGAAAAACTCAAAAATAGTTGTGTTTAAAGTCGTTATTGGTTGTAAATAATAGTTAGTGAGTTTGTTTGTTTGTTTGTTTGTTGGTGTCAATAAATTAGGTTTCATCCACCATAAGTCATTAAATAAATCCACTTCCACACCCTAACCTAAGCCACAGCAAAACCCTTAGTTCTCTTCTCTATGCAACCGGTGGATAATGGGTGGAGATATGACTTAATTCCAAGCTTATTACATTGTGTTCATACTTGGTATTGAGAGCAGAGAGATACTAGCACATTTTTTGCTGGTCCAGATATTAAACCGAGAGGAGAGATATTATATTATGAGGGGGTATGAACATGTGTGCCTTAACCGGAAACAAAGTCCACTCGTCTGGGCGGTTTCATAGTTTTAAAATGTATCATTAAATTATTTGGTGGGTTATCAACCTTGACAGTGTCAGTTCTTGGGAATTGGGTATGACTTATACCTCACTAGTATTAATACTGATACTTGATGAACCGTCAATCGAGGTGTATGTGTTGCATGAGAGTTTGCTTGAGGGCAAGCAAATGATAAGTGTGGGGATGTGATGTGTGGGTAAAAGTGCACGCCTTAAGTGTTTTATATTGTGTGTTTTACTTGTTTATATGTATCGAACACAAATACTTTGATAGGTTTTATGTTTACAGGTGTACAGAGCTTAACAGAGCTTAATGAAGCTTAAAGAAGCTAATTTGGAGCATTCATGATGGAGTGGAAATGAAAGTGATGATCCATGAGAATATAGAGAATTGAAATACGAAGACGTGGCCGCAAACAGGGAGGAAAACGGAGTTGAAACGAATATTTTATGAAGAAAACAGTTTTGGCCCAGCAGGACCATAAGACAGTCTCTTCAGACCGTAGCTTACGGTGGCCAGACCGTAGCTTACGGTCTGGTCTGACGGAAAAAGGGATTTTGGTGATTTTTCTTCCATATTTAAGCCCAAAAAACCCTAGGGTCGATGCGATTCATTCATTATCAGTTTGGGGACTTCTTGGAGGCCATCAAACACTATCATAACTCATTCTAATAAGAAGATTGATCCATGAACACCTTCTCCAACATCATAATCAAGAACATGAAGATCAACATGCAAGGCTAAAGGCTTCATAACCATCTCCGGGTGTAGGGTTGAGTTGCATAATTAGGTTTTGATATTCTATACTTTAAACTTTGGATTTGTAATTGATTAATCATTCGGTTGATCAATTCTTTGTGTTTGCTTTTGTGCTTAAACAGTTTTTATATATTGAGTTCTTAATCTTTTGTCAGTTATGTGGTAATCAACAATTAGGATTAAGTTCTTTCATCATTGACCCGTTTATCATTAACCATATTATTGATTTTGTGTTTCAATAAGTAAAACCAATTATCAATTAGATTTTCATTAAGCCGTGTCAATTGTTCGGATTCAGTTCTGACGATCAACATAGCCAATAGTTAAGTCTTTTGATTTACATATTTTAACAAGAAACCGTCCAAAGAAGTTTATCAATTCCTCAACTTGTTGCAAAACCCGAACCCTGGAGTTTGGTTATTTTCACATCAGTGTTTACAAACTACTATTTTAAATCGCTTGTCATCGTTTGTCCGCTTTAATTTTTTTTATTACAAAATTTGATTAGCACTTTCCACTGATTCCATGTGGATTCGACACCTTACTTGCCCTAGCTAGTAAAGGTATTTTATAAGTGTTTTTGATTGACCTTTCGACATCGATCACTAATAACAAAAATTTCTAATAATTAAACCTCTTTTACCTCTCTTGGTAATGATTATTGGTATTTTAAAAATATGTTAAACACTTACTATTATGTTTTTAATAAGATAGTTGAAAATTTTGTAAATAAATAAAAATGTCATCAAATTTGGAAAAAAAAGAACTAAATTAATACGTTACTAAAATAATAAACTCTTTATTTTTGAATTTTGATACTCGATTACTAATTATAACCTATTACTTATAAATAATAATTAAATATAGTAAATGTTAAATAAGGTTTCCACCAACTATACTTTTTTGCTATGCCATTTTACACTTTTTAAATTTCCAACCATTAATGTAAAGACTTTTTTTTTTTTTTTTAACTTTCTCCTCCAACAATATGCATATCCATGAATATCATGCCTCTCCTGCCACCTGCAATTCCACAACGGAAAAGAAACCCGGTAATACAAACTTTACAATTCACTTTCTCTTTGTCTCAGGGTAACCCGTATGTAAAACATAGAAGAAAAAAATAATTTTACACTAATTTTGGTCCTTACTGACAAGGTGGTTACCCCTCAACCCTTCGTAGATCCGCCCCTATCTACATGTATTTGCACAGATTTTTCCACTCAAAATATCAGCTCTTAATGGCTTATTTAATCATCTCTTCCAACTCTGTTTTCGTTAAGTTCATAAACGTTTCCCAATTAATAAGGGATTTATTTCATCATCTCTTCCAACTCTGTTTTCGTTAAATTCAACAGAAACGTGTTATAACTTACAAAGATGATGAAAAGGATCAGTGAGAAGCTCATCACATCCATTGAAGACTCGAGATTTTACATCATTGTTTTCTCAAAGAACTATGCATCTGGTGCTTAGACGAGCTTGTCAAGATTAACAGAGATTATCAGAGATAAAAATTTGTCCTAAGATTTATTACAATAAGTATTTCAGCCAGCAGCGATGAGCTGATTATATGCAACTTTACCGACAAAACAATGTCATTCATTATCTTTATAAGATTTATAACATATCATAATCACACATGGCTATTAGAATCCCGAAAGTTAGACGATATATCAAAGGTATGCAATAAAAGTAAGATTAATCAATGAGTGAAGAGTAATCCTACTATACTATTAAAACAAATTAGCTTGGTGCCACATGTCGTTTGCGACGATTGCCTTTCCTTCCAAAATTATCTTTCACTTCTCTATTTTTCTTACCAATTAAATAAATCAAAAATAAATTTTATTCCTAATAATTAAAATACTTAATGTATTCATTTAGTTCAATATACCGGTTTCTAATTTTAGATTTTAACTACTTTTTTATTTTGAGAGTTACATATAATTTGTAACTAACAATCACTTAAAATATAAACAAATTCATCATGTAGATTGTTATTTTTTCTTAATGTTCACATCTAATTAGTTAAAATTGGACCAAATTCATCAACAAATGTAATTTCATTTAAGTTTTTCGTTCAAATTATCATCAAAATTTATGGTAATTAGATTTTATTTATTTATAATGAACAATAATTTTGTTTTACATATGTCATTATTAACAAAAATCTCGGTCATTCTTTTTAATTCTTAATAAATATAGTTGAAAATTAATTTTTCAACCTACTCAATATTATATAAAATACACCATATACTATAGTATATTGATTTGGTCAAACAAATTGAACAATCATAATGATTATTTCAAAAAAGGAAACTTAATTTATGCAAATTAAAATTCAAACAAACTTTTCGTAACTTATTGAATTATTATTTATATAGAAAGAACATAATTTATGTTAACCATAGAAACTTGGTCTTCCCTTAAAATACTTTTACCATAAACTTTCACACTTAAACTTCAAGCCTATATATTGAATACTTGAGCTTACAAAATATGTCACTCTGAAATTGTCACTCCTAATACTTGGTGGGTTATTAACTCAGAGATTCAATAATTTGGAAGTGTTGATAACATTTTAAGTTGAATGATATTATAAGTTTGAAGGTATGTACGATTTGTTTGTAAGATACGCTACTTTGTATAATCGATATAATTATACGTCAGTCTATTTAACTTATTGTTCTCTGCATGATATAAGATTTCTAAAATTTTCTCATGTTAATCGTATTTTTTTATTTTTTATTTTATATTTTAGATGTCTTCAAGATCCAAGAGACGAACTAATTTTTAATCATCATCTTCCAATAAGAGGAATAATACAAATGGTCAGTGAGTTTAATAATTTAAGGTTACTCTCTAAATACTATGTTATAATAATAATAATAATTTTGTTTGCAAAACGTGCAGTGTCATCGTCTAGACAACCATTGCGTATCATATCCAACGGTAATAATGTTTTTATAAACCATCAATTGATTTAAAATGTTAATATTTTATAACCGTATTTTTTTATTAGATCTAAAATTTTATGAGATATACGGCAAGTAACATGAAGTTTGAGGACCATTCAGAGTATAGCTCTAGCGGACATGGTCACTAAATGCGTGTTCTTACTGATGTAAGATTTCTTGAAATTCATATTTACAATTTTATTTTTATATGTTGAGGGCTCTCTCTATTTATATTTACAGTTTAAGGACGATTTGGAGACTAGCTCTAGCCATGGTAGGACTGGGTCACCAAAGTTCCACCTACTTCTTCCAAGATTCAATAGGCATGTTGAAGGTTTTGAGATATACGAAAATATTGTTGATTTATTTCATTATCGAAATTATCATGCTAATGATTCCGATTACATTCATTGATAATCGTTACTAATTTGCTTTTAATAGTTCAGTATATCTATCATTACGTTATTTTTAATAATTTTAGTTTATGACGGCCCAAATTGGTAAATTGACTAATTGCATGAAAAAAGTATTTGATGTAGAGTAAGTTGGTTGTGTTTGTTTTAGTCATTACTAATGTATTTTAGTTATTAATTTTCTATCATTTTTTATTTTATGTAGTTTAGATAATTTATATACATCAATTCATTTTTATATGAATAACAATCTTTATTTTTTCTGTGTTAAAATTTTTGAATCTTATATTAAAAGTTTTAACAATTATTTATTGAACTTTCAAAAAATGGAATGTTTTTTTATAATAATATTTACAATTATTTATTTCTGTTTTAAAATTCAAAATTGGCCATTATTACAACAATCTTTTTTTAGTTTTTAATAGTATTCAATCTCAACAAACTTTTCATCTTTTATATTTTACCAAATTTTAATTAGCATAAATGACATATTTAATATATATTGGAAATTTTAAATAATTTACTTTTGAGTATACTTGAAAGTTAATAAGTTTCATTTATTTGACTAAGTTAATATATGGTGTATTATTTATTTCAAATTTATATTTAAAAAGTCTTAGATATTTACTATAATTGCTTATTTATTTTAAAATATTTATCATCATTAATTTTAATGATACATTCTAATCATTTATACATTTATTTATTTATATTTTTAAGAATCGAATTTGACCACTCTTTTTTAATTTTTATATTATCCAATCTCCATAAACTTTAAATATTTTATATTTGACCAATTTTTGTTTAGGCATTAATTCCAAGAATTACCGATTCGTCTAAATTATTTCGTTCAAATTAAAAAATAAACTAATAAACTAAATAGAAAATAAAAATTTTCCATATTTTATATTTGACCAATTTTTCATCAGGCATAAATGTCAAGATTAATGTATAAAATTGAAAAAAGAATTATCTAATGAATTTATTGTTAAATAAGTTAATGATGCTAAAGTCTTGACAATAATTTCGTAATAATTAAAAAAATTAATAGTATATTGTTTAGTTAGTAAATTTCTAAAAAAGGAAAGCTTTTTATAATAATATTTACTTTTATTTATTTTTGTTTTTAAAAACCGAAATTGAGCATTCTTCCAACAATCTTTTGAAGTTTTTAATAGTTTTCAATATCAACAAACTTTTCATCTTTTATATTTGACCAAATTTTCTATTAGTATAAATGGCAAATTTAATGTATATTAAAAATTTTAATACTTTACTTTTGAATATACTCGAAAGTTAATAAGTTTTATATTAAATACACATTAATTTATTTGACAAATTTAATATGCTGTTTATTACTTATATCAAATTTATATTTAAAAAATCATAAATATTCACTATGATTGCTTATTTATGATAAATATTCATCATCTTTAATTGTAATGATACATTCCGATCATTTATAGATTTATTTATTTCTGTTTTTAAGAACCGAATTTTGAACACTCTTTTGTAGTTTTTATTAGTCTCCAATCTCAATAAACTTTCTATATTTTATATTTGAACAATTTTTAATTAGGCATAAATGTCAAGAATTACCAATTTGTCTAATTTATTTAGGCTAAATTAAAAAATAAACTAATAAAGTAAAAAGAAAATAAAACTTTCCATCTTTTATAGTTGACCAATTTTTAATTAGGCATAAATGTCAAGATTAATGTATATGTAGGTTCCCTGGACGGATCACACGAGATATCCGGATATACACAGGTGCGGAATCCCTGTGTAGATCGTTACGGACATAGAATACTAGCTCACAAACACACGAACACGATACGAACAAACACACGTTATATTGATAACTAGAACCGTGTTACTTACAGACTCTCGACCTTACGTTAATAGACTTACTGAATTACCCGTAAATAACCAACTCGATCAATCCCTAAAAAATAGACCGTAGCCTATATAATTACACGACAACTTCGCCTCAGGCGAAGTTGTCCTTAACTTCGCTCGTTCAACAAGTTCGCCTAGGCGAACTTGTCAACAACTTCGCTTGGTTAACAAGTTCGCCTAAGCGAACTTGTCAACAACTTCGCTGTACACAAACAAATACATAAACAACATTACAGACTCGATTACAGACATTAGACATATGAACTACTGACATCTATGCACCAACAGACTCCCCCTTGGCAGTAGCTTCATATCTTGATCTTTCAGCTCTTGTCTCGTAATCCTGTATCTTCATGCGTGCACTCCTTCTCTAACACACACCGTGACTACTCGCTGATATTTCCTTGCTTCATCCTTCCAAGCAGGAATATAGAATATCTTCTTTTCATTCAACACTTGCAAATCAGCTTTCGATAAGTTAACAAGATGCATCGGGTCGTACACCCTCAGCACTTCTTGTTCATCTTCGTCTTCCATCACGGCTTCAGCAGTCTGGCAATCAACGTACCACCATTTTAGATTCGTCAACACATCTTGAGGCATATTCTTCATTGGAACCTCCTTGATGCATCGGATCGGTTTGTACTTCATCACCATCCATGGCTTGCCATCTGCTCTCAATCCCCTTTCTGTATCCTCCACGAGCTTTCCCTTCTGTGGCTTTAATAGTTCAAACTTCTTTTCTTTTACGGTTTCCTTCCACACGATCTTCTCAATCATTCTTGCCATGTTGTTGTCACTTCTATTTATCAGGCCCAGTCTGGCCAAATCCTTCACCTCACATTCCGGCAACGTATTGAGAGATCTCAACATTCTCTTGAAGTATTGAATGCCATCATAACGCTTCACCACAAACAACTTTATCTGTTCATCATAAATCCAACAGATAATTCCCTTCTTCGACTCAGCATAGCCTTTGATGTTATAACTTTTCTTGAACATGGCTGGAACAGCAGGCTTCTTGGTCTTGATAAACCAATGAGCACAGCCTTCCTTCCACCTAGGCTGCTCCTCCCACTCCGTCTCATCCATCTCAGCACCCATGTCGGCTTTCTCAACATCAGGGATCTCGTGTTCAACTCCTTCTTCTACTATCTCCCCCTCTTCTATTCCATCTTCAATCACAATCTGCTCACCGATCTTCTCAATCATATCACTCGGCAGCACATCTTCATCAAATAGCACATCATCGCTGAACATGTCATCGTCAAGCTCCTTCAGCGCATCAATCACGTCATCCTCAACTAACACCACATCATCACCACCAGCCGCGTCGGTAGACTCCCCCTCAGCTGTGGAAGTACCAAGAGCTTCAGAAGTTCTTGGCAGCTCACCACCTGCATCTTTCGATGCATTGGGATCATTGTCTTTGTCGTTTCTCTTCTTCGTTCTAAGCTCGTCGCCTTTACAGCTCTTCTTCTGAGATATCGTATCTCTTCTTCGTTCTGAGATATCCCGATATACACAGGTGCGGAATCCCTGTGTAGATCGTTACGGACGTAGAATACTAGCTCACAAACACACGAACACGATACGAACAAACACACGTTATATTGATAACTCGAACCGTGTTACTTACAGACTCTCGACCTCACGTCAATAGACTTACTGAATTACACGTAAATAACCAACTCGATCAATCACAAACTCTAACCCGTAAACAGTATATAAATACACGACAACTTCGCCTCAGGCGAAGTTGTCTATAACTTCACTCGTTCAACAAGTTCGCCTAGGCGAACTTGTCAACAACTTCGCTTGGTTAACAAGTTCGCCTAAGCGAACTTGTCAACAACTTCGCTGTACACAAACAAATACATAAACAACATTACAGACTCGATTACAGACATTAGACATATGAACTACTGACATCTATGCACCAACAGACTCCCCCTTGGCAGTAGCTTCATATCTTGATCTTTCAGCTCTTGTCTCGTAATCCTGTATCTTCATGCGTGCACTCCTTCTCTAACACACACCGTGACTACTCGCTGATATTTCCTTGCTTCATCCTTCCAAGCAGGAATATAGAATATCTTCTTTTCATTCAACACTTGCAAATCAGCTTTCGATAAGTTAACAAGATGCATCGGGTCGTACACCCTCAGCACTTCTTGTTCATCTTCGTCTTCCATCACGGCTTCAGCAGTCTGGCAATCAACGTACCACCATTTTAGATTCGTCAACACATCTTGAGGCATATTCTTCATTGGAACCTCCTTGATGCATCGGATCGGTTTGTACTTCATCACCATCCATGGCTTGCCATCTGCTCTCAATCCCCTTTCTGTATCCTCCACGAGCTTTCCCTTCTGTGGCTTTAATAGTTCAAACTTCTTTTCTTTTACGGTTTCCTTCCACACGATCTTCTCAATCATTCTTGCCATGTTGTTGTCACTTCTATTTATCAGGCCCAGTCTGGCCAAATCCTTCACCTCGCATTCCGGCAACGTATTGAGAGATCTCAACATTCTCTTGAAGTATTGAATACTAATCATAACGCTTCACCACGAACAACTTCATCTGTTCATCATAAATCCAACAGATAATTCCCTTCTTCGACTCAGCATAGCCTTTGATGTTATAACTTTTCTTGAACATGGCTGGAACAGCAGGCTTCTTGGTCTTGATAAACCAATGAGCACAGCCTTCCTTCCACCTAGGCTGCTCCTCCCACTCCGTCTCATCCATCTCAGCACCCATGTCGGCTTTCTCAACATCAGGGATCTCGTGTTCAACTCCTTCTTCTACTAATTCCCCCTCTTCTATTCCATCTTCAATCACAATCTGCTCACCGATCTTCTCAATCATATCACTCGGCAGCACATCTTCATCAAATAGCACATCATCGCTGAACATGTCATCATCAAGCTCCTTCAGCGCATCAATCACGTCATCCTCAACTAACACCACATCATCACCACCATCCGCGTCGGTAGACTCCCCCTCAGCTGTGGAAGTACCAAGAGCTTGAGAAGTTCTTGGCAGCTCACCACCTGCATCTTTCGATGCATTGGGATCATCGTCTCGGTAATTTCTCTTCTTCGTTCTGAGCTCGTCGCCTTTACAGCTCATCTCCCCCTGAGATGCCAAGAACTCCTTCAAGGCATCTATGATTTTCCCATGCTCAACCAGGAGGGATGACTGTAGTTGATTTGCTTCCACTAGGCTTTGAATAGTCTTTGATTGCTCTGCCACGATCCGCTCTAGTGAAGCGATCCTCTCTGAGTCTGACATAGGCGAAGGCGAGACACCAGAAGCACGCGTAACCGCAGGTGGTACCATACCTGATAACCCTGCAGTAGTAATGACCGTTGACTCTATAAATCGTGCTGCTACCACCGACTGAGTAAGCGTTGGAGGCGGTAGAGACACGATTTCCGGAGTCGACGTCTGGATAGCAATGATGGATGGAGTGCCAGCCGTTGATGTAGCCACCACGGGAACATCCGCAGCGCTTGTACTTGTCACCTGTACAGAAGAAGGAACAATGGACATACCAGACAGTGCGGCCGGAGCAAAACGTACAGTCCTTGAAGTCTATCCAGCTCCCATGCCAGCACCTGTCCTCTCCCTTCTTGATCTTCTTATCATCTTATGTATATCTTCTTCCTCTTCTGACTCTTCATCATCTTCCGTTCTCTTTCTCTTCCCAATCGTTCTCTCACGAGACACCATCAACCATCTCCCCTCATTCATAATCTCATCCAAATCGGAGTCAGCCATCGACGTAGCTGCTCTAGTCATACTCACACCCAAACCTTGTGCAGCCGAGACCTGCACCTCTTCAACGTGATCCATATCAAAATAGCCTTGACCTCCAAAAACAGCGTCAAGATCTATATCCTCAGCAGTTGACACAACAGGCACAACAGGAGCAGGAACAGCTTGAGTTGCTCTTGCCTGTCGTGGTTGTGGATCTCTGAACTCGTCCCCACCAGTAGGAACAACCTCTGGGTTAATTAAAAACCCAAACAGTGGAGTATGCCTGGGACGACGTTCAGGGTTGCTCCTCGCACTCGACGTGCGGCATTGAGCAAAGATACGCTTGCTCACCGATTCCACGTATCTTATCGGGCGTCTCTGAGGTAGACTTAGAGCCACATGGTTCAAAATCATTTGGATAAAACGTGGGTACATAATGAACCGCTCCCGAGACATCGCCCTTCTTTGCCTGTCAATCTCGTAGAAGACCATTTGACTGAAGCTATAACGTTTGTTATAGGTCAGTGCAGTCATTGCAGACTGCATGGTCGCACCCATACCATCCGTGCCCGCCTTCCTCCCAGACATACACACTATCATGACGTGCATAAGGAAGCACCACTGATCAAGAAGGAAACCCTTCCTCCTTTGGGTATCTCCTAATGGACCAGAGTAGCCCATTCGAAGAAACGCTCCATCATGGAACGGAGCTACGAACTCTGTAGGGTCATCCCTAGTCTCTTCACCAAACCTTAATGCCACCCGGATCTGTTCAGAATTGAACTGAACTTGTTGATTGTTCACCGTCGCTCTCATGACCGGGGGCTCAATACGACAGTCGTATTCGACCGTCTGCCAGAAGTCTTCGATATTCGGTAGAGATACGGCAGAGTGTTTGTAATCGCGTGAAAAATCCTCGAGCGCAGGAGGAAAGTTATTATCTCGCGATAATCGTCAACGCCGCTCGCTTCCGGGTCAAGTGTAATGTACATATTGTGACCCGGGAAGAATTGTCTCTGATTGTCACCATCATCTCCTCCTGCACCACCAGCACCCGCTACCGCAGCCATATCTGCAACAAACTAACCAAGTTAGATAATCGTTAATGAATAACACAAGTTCGCTGGTTACCATGAGCGAAGTTGTGATAAACTCTGTATAGGCGAAGTTAAAGTTGAGGCGAAGTTGGGAACAACTTCGCTTCAGCTTTAAGTTCATCTAATTTATATCAAGTAAAAATGATCCATGCGAAGTTAATGTTAACTTCGCCTCATCACAACATCGCCTCAGGCGAATTTAAGTTTCAGGCGAAGTTACGGATAACTTCGCCTCAGGCGAATTTAAGCTTCAGGCGAAGTTACGGATAACTTCGCCTCAGGCGAACTTAAGCTTCGGGCGAAGTTACGGATAACTTCGCCTCAGGCGAACTTAAGCTCCAGGCGAAGTTACGAATAACTTCGCCTAAACCCTAACTTCGCCTGAATCTGAATCGGCGACAGTTAGCAATTATGGAACAACGTGCAGTTGATGATTCGGCTAGTTTAGACGATTAAGAACTCTTAAACACAAGTTTTAAGGACATGTTAACGATCATTATAGTGTACAACACGTAGAAACACAAGTTATGAAAATCGGTTTCAAAACCGATGGTCCGAGGTTAATAACCGGGTCGAAACGACCCTTGATTATCATGAAAGAACTTGTAATATATGATAAAACAACATCTCGAACCTTTGATCGGTGTGAAAATCGGAATAAATAACACGTAATCGAGGTAGATATCAAGTTCGCCGGAAGAACAGTTTGAATGTGGATATAAGTTCGCTGATATTAATGAACAGTTTGACTGTTGATAATCCTTATATATGGGCGGAGTTATACAGGCGAAGTTACGGATAACTTCGCCTAGGCGAAGTTATCCACAACTTCGCCTGTTCAACAACATCGCCTAAAGTTTCAAAATTTAACCTTATAAGTTTAACAATTTTCCAATTAAGTTATAAAACTTTCCTTGAAGAACTAAACGACACGATCAAGTCTAAGTAACCAGATAAAAATCATAAAATTATCTAAGTACAAAAACGTAAAAAATTTAAAGAATAAGGGATCAAATTTCAGTCTCAATAGGGACTGCTACGTTTTAGAAAAGATCCGAACAGGAATCATACTAACTACGTGACTGTCACATAGATCCGTGTTTAGCTGTATTATGACATATAGAGACATGTTGTAAGCAGGTATAACTTAAGATGGTTTTCATCGTTTCTGTGATACGAGTTAGGTTCACTTAATCCTTAAAATTTAAGTGGGCAACAACTTAGAAATATTGATGCCTCCTATCTATCCTCAAAGCGTATTTGGCTTTCCCCAAGTCACCCCGAATTGACTTCGACCCATAGTGTCTGATTAAATTGTAAATATTCTTGATCTGCTTCCCGTTCTTCTCTCTTACTCAATGATTGTGAAGTCTTGATATTGTCATCTCTAATATATTTCAATAACTCCAAATATATATATATATATTTTTTGTTTTTTAAATTTAAATAAACATAGACTTCAAAGTAGAAATTAACTGCAAGTCCCGAATCTGGATCACTGCAGTATCTTGAGACGCTATCTCCACGGGAATCAGAACACACATGGGCTCGTGTATGACTGGGTAATCGCTTTTCTGCCTATCATTCGGAAAGATATATCTGAAGACACACAAAACTCTTAAGAAGTTTCCACGTAAAATCAAGTAAAATTAGTTTGTATCACATCTACTTTTACGCACCATTAAAAATTACCATGACATACAATGACTGTCCTAAAGCCTTTTAAGCCTAATAACTTCACTAGCTAAGCACACAGAATTAGTATACTATCATTTTCCAAGGTTGGATCAATTTTCCGTTTAACATAGCTAACGAACTTCTTACGAAGTAACATACTTGAAAAATAATTTCATTTCCCTTTTCTTTCAAAATTTTAACAGTAATCGCCCCGACCAAAACAAAATCTTCAGGTAAACGGCTATCCCGAAGATCCAATGGATCAGTTGGACCGACCACATACTAGTATGTGTCCTTCTAACTAAGTATGATCGACTAATTTTAAGCGAAAGAACGAAAAACTCATCATAAACCGCCCCGGTCACTATCAGTAATCTGGTTAATGGCTATCCTCAAAATCTACAAGTAGAAAATGAGGACCAAAACATATCCGAAGACAAGTCCTTCAAACTGATGTAACCGACATATTTTTAAGCGACTAGTGACGTTTTTTTTTTTAAATAACACAAGAAAAGCATGGTTACTCGGGATTGATCATCCCATTCAGTTCAATAAGGTTTTGAAATCTGGATTTGTCAAACGCTTTAGTGTATAAATCAACGAAATTATCAAGCGTATCCACCTTTTCAAGAATTATCAGTTTCTTCTCAGCACAATCCCGTATGAAATGATGACGTATGTCAATGTGTTTAGTTTTACTATGTTTCACGGGATTGTTAGTTACTGAGATAGCAGCTGTGTTATCAATGCAAATAGTAGTAAGTAAGAAATTCAGACCATAGTCGTGCAATTGTTGTTGTATCCAAAGAACCTGAGAGCAGCAGTTGGATGCTGCCATGTATTCTGCCTCACAGGTTGAAATTGCGACTGAAGTCTGCTTCTTGCATTGCCACGACACCAATCTGCCACCAAGAAACTGACATCCTCCAGTTGTTGACTTCCGACTCTGATTGCACCCTCCATAATCAGAGTCCGTGTAAGCGACCAGCTCCAAGTCTCCTCCTCTCGGGTACCACAACCCCAGCTTCGGCTTGCCCTTGAGATACCGCAGTATCCTCTTTGCACCTTTCAAATGAGATTCTTTTGGATTTGCCTGAAAACGTGCACAAAGACAAACAGCAAACATTATATCAGGCCTAGATGCAGTTAAGTATATTAAAGAACCTATTATTGCCCGATATTGAGTTGGGTCCACATCTGCATCACCGTCTACTTCAGCACCCAATTTGTGATTGACGCAGATTGGAGTATCATATGGAGAACTGTCCTCCATCTTGAAGCGCTTGAGCACATCATGAACATACTTCGTCTGATGAATGAACATCCCGTCCTTCTTCTGATCAACCTGCAATCCTAGAAAGAAAGTTAGTTCACCCATAGCACTCATTTCAAACCTTTTCTTCATGACGGCTTCAAACTCCTGACACATGGAGACTTTTGATGCAGCAAATATAATGTCATCCACGTAGACTTGTACCAGCAGGATGTCGCTTCCATCTCTTTTGAAGAACAACGTGCTATCAATTTTCCCTCTTTCAAAACCATTCTCGAGCAAGTAATCCGATAAAGTTGCATACCAGGCACGAGGTGCCTGATGTAATCCATACAACGCCTTGCTCAACCTGTACACGTGATCTGGATAGTCTGGGTTAGGAAAACCCGGAGGTTGCTCAACATACACAACCTCATCAACTTTCCCATTCAAAAACGCACTCTTCACATCTAGCTGAAACACCTTCATCTTTTCATAAGCAGCAAACGCCAAAAACAATCTTATGGCTTCCAACCTAGCGACAGGAGCGAACACCTCGTTATAATCAATCCCCTCTTGTTGATTAAAACCTTTAATGACCAGCCTCGCCTTGTTTCTTATAATAATCCCCTTATCATCTCTCTTGCACTTAAACACTCATTTTGTGCCTATCGCATGCACATTCTTTGGTTTTTCAACCAAAGTCCAAACTTCCATCTTCTCGAATTGAGCCAACTCTTCTTGCATGGCCTCGACCCACGAGCTGTCCTTTAAAGCCATTTGATAATTCTTCAGTTCAATCTGGTTTATAAAGCAGGTATACAGGCATTCATCGATTATTCCTGTCTCCTTAATGCTTGTATAAACACAGGTGTGTTCATTCAAGCTACTTCTCGTTTGTATACCTGAGGACACGTCACCAATCACATTATCCAAAGGGTGATCTTTATGAATCCTCGTGGTCGGAACAGAACCGACATGCAAATTATCTTCCAAATTAGAAGAGATCTCATCAATGGTTGTTTCATGCTGAGAGTGAAAAGGATTGATAAATTCTTCTTCAGCAGAGGCAGCAGGGGTACCGATAGTATTTGATGAGGAAGATTGACATTTTTCAATCAGCTGTCTTTGCAATAGATTTTCTTCCTCATCGAGTATCATCTTCGTCGCAGCTCTTTCTTCTTCTTCAGAAATCTCCAAATCCGGTACGTTAAACGACTTAAAAAGCTTAACATAGTCGAAAAGCTCAGCAGGTCCATTGCTTGGTTTTGGCGGTTGGTAACTTGTGATGTCAGTGTTACACACCACCTCCACCTTGCAAGTCGAAGTATTGAAGACACGTCTGTTGGGAGTACCAACAACATAACCGACTAATATTCCTTCATCGGCTACTTCCCCAAATTTAGAATTTTTCTTCAAGATCGAACAAGGGGACCCGAATGGTTCAAGACCACTCAAGTTGGGCTTTCTTCCATGCATAAGCTCGTAACACGTTTTACCAAGTCTCTTAACGGTTAACACTCTATTCAGAACATAGCACTGATTCAGCCCAGAACATCACAGGAAGCTTCGAATCTGCCAGCATAGTTCTGGCTCCTTCAATTAAAGTTCGGTTCTTCCTTTCAGCCACTCCATTCTGTTGCGGAGTATACGGAGCGCTGTATTGATGTTCAATTCCTTTCTGAAGACAGAAGATCTCCATTTCAAAATTCTTGAACTCCGTCCCATTGTCACTTCTGATGAACTTAACTGTTTTACTCATGACGTTCTCAACTTTGGTAATCAAATTCTTCACCATTTGAGCCGTCTCATCTTTCGATTTCAGAAAATATACCCACGAATATCGCGAGTAGTCATCAGTGATCACCAAGCAGTAAGAAGTACCTCCTAGACTTTGTACATTCACTGGACCGAAGAGATCCATGTGAAGCAGTTCTAGAGTACTGGCAATAGAGTTGACCTTCTTGGTGAGATGGGATTTCTTGTGTTGCTTTCCCTTCTTGCATACAATACATTTGTCTTCAAAGTTAAAACTTTTCAAGGGAACGCCCATCACAAGCCCATTCCTGACAATGTGGTTCATCTTCCGAAGATGAATGTGCCCCATCCTCCTGTGCCATAGTTCGGATTCCGATTCGCTTGCTTTCTTCATTAAACATGATTCTCCCGTGGCCATTTCAGTAGACCTCGTATCCATCACATAAGTATTTGTATCACGTGGAGCTTTCGTCACTATCCACTCGTCTGGTATCTGAAAACCAGGCTTCAACACGATCGCCTCATTCTTCGTGAAATGAACAGTGTAATCCTTATCACAAATCTGCGACACACTCAGCAGATTGTGCTTCAACTCTTCTACAAATTTCACATTCTCAAGAGTTATTTTCCCATTGGACACCGTTCCTTTTCCAGTAATTCTTCCTCCACTTTCACCAGCAAAACTAACTCTCGCTCCTTGAACAGGTTTTAAGTCGTCCAACAAGTATTTGTTACCCGTCATGTGCCGGGAACAGCCGCTATCTACAATCCAAAGACTGTGGGCAGCCCTGTTCAACTGTTCCTGCACAATAAAGCAAATGATTAGAATCTAGGGACCCAAGACCAATTGGTCTTGGATCTATACATCCCGTACTTCTGCTTTCCAAAGTTAGCATCTGGATAATTCATGTCAGTCCTATTAGGAAATCTCCTTGGAAATTGAGTGTGAGGCCTTCCAAACCTATGTGTATTGAAAGTATTATATCTTGTGGTTTGGTGATTAGCATTGTAAAACTGAGGTTTGTTTCTGTGAAAACCTGAATTAGTTACATTTCGGAACTTTGAAGGGTTTTCATTTTTAGCAGTATTAAAATTACCATTAGACTTATGCTCAGTTTTAATAGGCCTCACGCCTCTGAATTTCGGCGTCAGAGGGCAATCTGCAACAAGATGTCCTAACTTATTACATCTAAAACAACTCCTATACTCCATTTTCTTTTCAAAGGTTGTTTTGGATGTCGAAGCAGTGTTACTGGCCGTTCGTCTCACATAAGGTGGGACATACGGGTTGAGTGGAGTACTCTTTTTATAAGTTTTATCTTTTTCTCCACCGGTTGGTAACACTACCTTCTCTTTTGTCTTACCCGATTCGGACAACATATCCGAATCTGATGAGACTGGACTCGTAACAGAAATATTCACATTTGAAACGGGCGAACTCGTTTCGCCACTACTAACACTTGATTCTTTACTCGTAACCTTGATTGGAACTGTCTGAGGAACTTCAAAATCAACAGATTTCTGAACACTAGGGTTAAAAGTGTAATTATGGTTATAAGGTGGTGGAAACTCGTGATAACCAATTCCTCCACTCTTTGTAGAGGTACCTTGATCACTAACAAGGTGATCAAGGATAGCTGAGGAATTTCTGAACTGTTCAAGTTTTCGGTTCAGTTCCACCACTTTCACCTGGTGGTCAGCAATCTGCTTTTCTCGTTCAGCAATCAGTTTAGTCTTTTCTTCTAAAACCTCATAACTTAGATCAATTACTTCAATTTTTTCAGCAAGTTTTGTTTTTAAGCTTTTAACATCTTTTTCACATGCTTTTATTTTAACTTTGTAACTGTTTTCTCTTGCTTTCGTAAAGTGATGATCTTCTTTAAGAGTTTTAAATTCAGCATCTAAACGAACATACTGATCAGTTATGGTAGCAAGTTGCTCAGACAAATTCTCACATTTAGTACAAATAGATTTAGAACTTACCTCGGAGAGTTGATCCTTGTTATCTGTCATGAAAGCTTTTTCCTTACCTGTAGCTTTCTCTTCTCCGGTAGTCTTCTCACATTCTTTATTCTCAACCTTAGCCATATTTGCATGTTCACTAGTTTCATTCAAATGCAGGTTCCAGTTGTATTCACCTGCTTCTCTGGACAACATGGCATTGATTTCCTTATTATTCCCAGTGTGCTGTGCAGGACGGCCTTGACCACGTTCAACTCTTTCGTTTATGCAATCTTTGGCAAAGTGCCCGTTTTGTTGACAGTTATAGCACCTCACCTTAGACTTGTCGAACCCTGGCCTGCCACCAACAAACTTTCTCCCCGTCTTTCTCATGAACTTCTTCACTCTTCTCACTATCATGGCCATCTGCCATTGTAAATCCATCTCCTCCAGATCATCAGCATCGATCTGGTCATAGTCTTCATCTAGCATCGCTGGATCAACCACCTTTCCTTGAATATAGTTTTCATATGAAGCAGTAAATGAAGCATAGAGGCCAAACTGCTCTTCAGCAGATTTGACGCTCATTGGCATCTTAGAGTAATTATTGCTTGAGGAACTTGAAGATCCACTAATCTTGCTTGCTGTCTGTTGAGTACCACTTGATCCACCCGCAACAAAGCAAACATCCCCATTTGAGTTTACTGTCACTTGCCCCTCCTGTGAAGAATTGGCACCCGACTCACCCTTCGAGTAGTAGGAGGCAGAATCAATCTTTGAACTTGAATTGGAGTTTACTTTAGCACCGTACATGCCTGGATCTTGAACCTGATCCATAGATGTATCTTTTCTTACCATATTAAGCTCAAAAGTTCTGAGCTTGTTGACAGTGGTTTCAAGATCATAAGTAGGGAAGTCCTTGTCTTCCCTCATTAGCACAGTATACATCTCCCATTTTGGTGGGAGAGCATCGAGAAGTTTTTCTACAATCTCTTCTTCTCGGTAGGAAATGGAGTAGTTACTCAGTTCAGTCATTAGATGATAATATCGAGTGATAATATCATCAAGAGATTCGTTCTTTAAGTACTTAAAGACTGAAAATTGAGTCTTGAGCAACTTTATCTTTGAAGCCCGAATACCTACATTTCCTTCAAATCTGCTCTCAAGAGCTTCCCAAAGCTCTCTAGCTGATGTATACTTTCTGAATGTATGTAGGATCTCCTGTGGAAGAGCCATTGTGATTGCAGCATGAGCCTTGCTCTCGGCTTCATACATCTTTTTCTCCTCCTCTTCGATCTTACTGTATTTCTTGATTTGGTCTCGACCCTCATACTCCATGATTGGTGGAATATATCCATCTTGGATGCATACCCACATTTTCGCATCCTGGTACTTAACGTATTGTATGAACGGATCCTTCCACGCGACAAAATCGGTTCCCTTCAGCAACCTTGGGGCCTTTGTAGCTGACCCCGCTTCAACTTCCATCTTGACAAGCTCCGAAATGTTGATCGACGGCATCCTTCTTGAAGACTAAGAAACCCGAAAAATTCTGAGTAGGCGAAGTTAAACAAAATTTTCTCTGAACAGTACTGTAGGCGAAGTTAAGGATAACTTCGCTTAAGTAATAACTTCGCTGAATCTTTCTTAAATTCGTGTGTCTGGGCGAAGTTGAGAATAACTTCGCTTAGGGTAAGCGAACTTAGAAAGTAAGCGAACTTGATTAGAACTTCGCTGAGCAAGGCGAACTTGATGAGAACTTCGCTGAGTTAGGCGAAGTTGAGGAGGTAGGCGAAGTTGTGAATAACTTCGCTTCTCCTTATATCTTCGCTGAAACCCTACGATTCCTGACGGTAACTTCGCCTGATGAACAGCAACTTCGCCTGACGAACTGAAACTTTCTGCAGATCTGAAAATCGGATTTTAACGACGATTTTGATGGTTTAAAGGCTTAAACACACTGGTAGGAAGCTAGAATGAGCAAAAACACCAAAAGCTCGTCCCGTGAATACCCGAAATGGAACGAATTCTACACCCGCGTGAATATCCCGAACCACACAATCGAGCAAATGCTTTGATACCAATTGTAGGTTCCCTGGACGGATCACACGAGATATCCCGATATACACAGGTGCGGAATCCCTGTGTAGATCGTTACGGACGTAGAATACTAGCTCACAAACACACGAACACGATACGAACAAACACACGTTATATTGATAACTCGAACCGTGTTACTTACAGACTCTCGACCTCACGTCAATAGACTTACTGAATTACCCGTAAATAACCAACTCGATCAATCCCTAAACAATAGACCGTAGCCTATATAAATACACGACAACTTCGCCTCAGGCGAAGTTGTCCTTAACTTCGCTCGTTCAACAAGTTCGCCTAGGCGAACTTGTCAACAACTTCGCTTGGTTAACAAGTTCGCCTAAGCGAACTTGTCAACAACTTCGCTGTACACAAACAAATACATAAACAATATTACAGACTCGATTACAGACATTAGACATATGAACTACTTACATCTATGCACCAACAGTATAAAATTAAAAAAATGAATTATCTAATGAAATTTATTGTTAAATAAGGTAATGATGCTAAAGAGTTGACAATAATAGCGTGATAATTAAAAAAAATTAATAGTATATTGTTTAGTTACTGAATTTCCAAGAAAATGGTAATTTTTTTATAATAATATACACATTTATTTATTTATATTTTTACAAAACCGAAATTGACGACTTTTGCAACAATCTTTTATAGTTTTTAATAGTATTCAATGTTATCAAACTTTCCATCTTTTATATTTGACCAAATTTTAATTAGCATAAATGACAAAGTTAATGTATATTGGAAATTTAAATAATTTACTTTACTAAAAAGTTAATATATTTTTTATTAAATACCCATTAATCTATTTGACCAATTTAATATATTGTTAATTACTTATTTCAAATTTATTTTTAAAAATCTTAGATATTCACTATAATTGCTTATTAATGCTAAATAATCATCATCTTTAATTTTAATGATACATTCCAATCATTTACACTTTTATTTATTTATGTTTTAATAACCGAATTTAACAACTCTTTTGTACTTTTTAATAGTCTCCAATCTCAACAAAGTTTCCATCTTTTATATTTGAACAATTTTTAATTACGCATAAATGTTCAGATTAATGTATACAATTGAAAGAATAGTTATATAATGAAACTGATTTTAAATAATGTAATGATGTTAAAGAGTTTAAAACATACTTTACCTTAGATTGCAGTCACTTTAATAGAACTTTAATTAGGGAATGACTTCAATGTAATAAAATTAAAATTAACCAGTTTAATTTTAATAGGAAATAAAAATTAATATGTTATTACCTAAAAATTTGGCACTTGTAACAGAAATTTATAAACGATTTTTGATATTTTTATTATTAACTACATTATAACTTTTTAATAAACGAATTTTTAATAACATTTAATGTATGTTTACATATTTCTTTTTTCTATTTTGTTTTTTAGAATTGATAGGAAACATAATTACCAGTTATCCATACTATTTTATCTTCTTAAAACCAATTAAAATATATGTTTTAATTAAGATGTGTGTACAAATAAATTTTTGTTAATTAGAGGCACAAAGATATTTCTCCATTATTTTTTTTACTTATATCTGGTATACTCAATTTATATTGTTTCCATACTTAGCAACAAAATTAACAAATTTAGTTGTGCTCCATATAAAAAAATCAATTTTTTGGTTTTTAATTAAGACCATACCAATTACATTTTTATATTTTAATTTGAACTAAAATTTTCAAAAACATATTATGCTAAATAAATCAGAAAGACCAAAATTATTTTGACTCATAGATTGGTTCTAAGATGTGCCAATAATGTTACTAAAGAGTATGGATTAGAAGAACGGTTTGTGTAATGGAACTAGATTACGAGTAATTAATTTGGGTAGGTGTTTTGTTGAAGTAAAAGTTATTTCAAGTACTAATACTGGTTATTGCATTTATATAATTCGTTACGGTGTAACACCTTCATATAAGAAACTTTCGGTTAAACTGAAGTGAATGTAGTTATAAAAGTCAAGGTCAATCTCTAGCAAAAGTTGACATATATCTCAAAGACCCGGTGTTTACACATGGACAACTCTATGTAGCTTTATCAAGAGCGAAGAGTTGTGTCAAAATTCTTATATTAAAAAAGGAAGACAGAGTTACAAATAAAGAATCAATATGGTTTATAAGGAAGTCTTTTTAATAGCTTATGTATTTTACATTTTTAACTTTTGATTATATTTTTACTGTAATTTGAATGTTATTTTGGTTTATCTTTGTATTTCACAATCATTTGTTTTCGTACAAATATTATTTACAACTTAAAGTATATTGTCGTCCTGAATAAAATATAACAACTTATGTTGTCCTTTCAAATGACACGTGTTAGTTTGAAAATTTCAATATTTTCACTCGTGCCGTACACGGGTTAATAACCTAGTGAGAACAATAAAACAATATAACTCAAACTAGTACTTTCATTACCTTTCTAACAACTTTGAGAAATGACCTGCAGACCCCTAAAGTTTACAACTAATATTTAAACAAGTAGTTTAAACCATGATTTAAACCATTTGACCAGTTCCTCTTATAATTGCTAGTTTGTCTCCTGTCTATACTTCTCTTATAGTTGACCATTTGACCTGCAGACCCCTAAGGTTTTCCTACAATTATATTTTTTTAAGTCAACTAAACTGATTATTTTTAACCGTTACACAATATGTTTAAAATTATGAATTTACTATTTTAGCTTTTAAACTTGTAAAAAAATCAATCAAGTCCCTGGAGCACTTTATTATATTGCAAATGATTTTATCTAATTATCAAAAGCTTCTAAATAAAGGAACAGTTGTATTTGTGTTTAAACTTTTGCTAAGAAATCAAGTCAATGAAGAAGTAAGTAGTTAGCAAGGTCTGTGATTTCTTTAAACTGCTATTTCCTTTTCATACAATATATATGTTTTTAATCATGGTCCTACATTAAATATATGTTTTTGTTTCCCTGTTATGATTCCTAAAATACATCAAATATTTATATATTCTTATATACTTCAGGAGTTACTTAGAAAATTGAACAGTAACAAGGCTATTTAACACATTTACTTTATGTGTTATTTGTGTAACTAATTATTTATACTCATTTTTTTTGTTATAAAAGCAGACAAGGAATCTTATCTTATCTTGACCAAAAAAGTTGCCTTTACTCTCCACATGACCTGCACAAATTTTTCCACTGAAAATATCAGCTCTTGAAGGCATCTACTTTCCACATATGTACTTTATGTGTTATTTGTGTAACTAATCTTTCTATTTTATGTTATTACAGATTTCGTTTTATCCGCCTTTAAGCATTCCTTCCACCAAAAAGGCATTACAACTTACAAAGAACATGAATCTTATATGATCGAATAAGAGGCTTTACTCTCTCCACGTTAGTGCACGTGTTTTTCAACTTAAAATATCAACCCTTGAAGAGTTATTCTATCATTTCTTACAAGTTTGTTTGCAATCAGATTTCGTTTTATTAAGATCCTTTTAAGGCTTTGAAGCGTACATTCAATGGCTTCTACTTCAGCTTCATCATTTGAAAAAAGCTTCAAATATGATGTTTTCTTAAGTTTTAGGGGAGAAGACACCCGTAAGACCTTTGTTGATCATCTGTATCATGCGCTTTGCAATAGAGGCATAACCACATACAAAGATGATGAAAAAATCGAAAAAGGGGAAAGAATCAATGAGCAGCTCGTAAGATCCATTGAAGACTCGAGAATTCACATCATTATTTTTTCCAAGAACTATGCGTCTTCATCATGGTGCTTAAACGAGCTTGTAAAGATTATGGAGTGCCAGAAGACGCAAGAGCAGACTGCTTACCCGGTGTTCTATGATGTGGAACCCACCGAAGTCCGCCACCAAAGTGGGGCAGTTGGAGAAGCCTTTGCAAAACTTGTTGCCAAACATGAAAAGGGCAGCGGGCTGTTCTCCTTCTTTAAGTGGTTCACTCGAAAGAGGAAGAGGATGGTGGAAGATGTAGTATCTTTATCATTGCATATTGCATTTGTTAACATAAAAAATAAAAATATTTTTGTTTTATAGTTGTAGAAGTTAATACTAAGAAAGTTTTGCAATTTGTTAAACAGGAAATGAAGATGATGTTGCAAGATGGAGACGTGCCATGGAAGAGGCAAGCAGTCTTGCCGGATGGGAATTGACGAATACCTTTGATGGGCAATACCTTCATCTCGTTTATATTGTCATATTCCTAGTTTAAAACATGAGTATATACGCACAGGGCAATAAAAATAAGGGTTTTTCAAAATCTGTTTAAAAAAATAAGAAATGTGTTAACCTTAGAACCGGTTTCACTAGTGATTAACAGTAGAAGAAGAGCTAGATTCTGCAACACAAATAAGATTACAAGAACACGAACCTTCAACCTGCATTTACTTCTTGAACGAACAAAAGAAACCTTTGGCTACAAGCTACTAATAAAACACCACAATACACCAACAAACGGTTCAATTTTTTTATTGATAAATTACAAACTTAAAAACTCAATCGTAATTACATACACCCAGACGGTTCTAATCCTAATCAAATAGTATATAATTTGTATCTAATACAAATAGAGTTTAGGATAAGACTAAACTGAAATAAGACTACCTTATTAATTAATAAATAATAAATAAATTATTACTTGATTTCTCCTCAAAGCCACCCATGAGATTTACCGAACCGCCATTTATTCAAATATTGCTTCGTTTAATAAATTAATAACAAAAAGATTTAAGTTTTAGTCGGAATTATAAAAAGGATCACTATTTCAAAGATAATTCTTCTATAAAATCCCAAGATTGTCTGATTTCCATTAACGAAAAAATCTTTTCAACAATTATCTTTGTAGTTTGCCTTTCATAGAAGGTGGGTCCAATAACGGTGCTCTGATATAGAATTGAAATAACTGTCCATGTGAGATGTTCACTAATCTGATTGAATCTTCTTTAAAACACAGGCATGAAGCTAAGTTCATTGAGAAAATTATTAAAGACATTTCACCAAAGCTACATTTAATCAGCTTGAATGTTGATGACAACTTAGTAGGCATGGAGACCCGGCTATTAAACGTGGTTTCATCTCTAGAACTTGATTCCAATGATGTTCTTATGATTGGGACAGGGGGATGGGAGGTGGTGGAAAGACGACTTTGGCCAGAGCTATTTTTGATCATATATCCATTCATTTTGAAAGTAAAAGCTTTGTTGAGAATGTCCGGGAACGTTCACAAGGCTCTGGTTTGAAGGAATTGCAAAAGCAGGTCCTTCAAGATGTCTTAAATGATCAAAAACTTGATGTAAAAAGTGTTTATGATGGAAAATGTATGATGAAAAAGATGATACATGGTAGAAAGGTTCTTCTTGTTCTAGATGACGTGGATCATATCGAACACCTTGCTGCGTTAGCAGGCACGCCTAATTGGTTTAAGCCAGGAAGTAGAATCATCATCACAACAAGAGATGAGCAAGTGCTGATAGCACACAAAGTGAACAACATTCATGATGTCAATCTGCTATCAGATCAGGAAGCACTTTGCCTCTTCAGTTGGCATGCATTTGGGAGAGAGATTCCAATTAACGGGTATAAAGAGTTATCAGAAAAGGTTGTACATTACGCTGCTGGTCTTCCCTTAACAATCAAAGTTTTGGGTTCACATCTTTGTGGTAGAAGTGAACTTGAATGGGTAGATGCCATAAATAGACTAAAAAATATTCCGCTGAAAGAAACTCTAGAAAAATTGGAACTAAGCTATAATGGTCTAGAAAATGACCAGAAAGAAATATTCCTAGATGTTGTATGCGTGCTGAAAGGTGAAACAAAATACAGAGCAATCAGAATACTTGAAAGTTGTGGATTTAATGCTCGAATTGGTTTAAGAGTTCTTGAGCAAAAATCATTAATAACTATTTCCAATGGAGACGGTTTGGACATCCATGATCATATAGAAGAAATGGGCAGGAATATTGTTCGGCGTTTGCACCCTAACGAACCTAGCAAACATAGTCGATTATGTATTAAAGAGGAAATTAAAGATATATTGGTCAATGAATTGGTAAGTTTCAAGCTTATATGAATGGTGGAAAACTAGAATGTTTTCTATTTTCTATTTCACATTTTCATAACAACTTCTTTTTATTATTATTTACAGGGCACCGAAGCAAAACGAAGTATACAACTAAATTTTACGTATGTTGATCGAGAAATCATTAACATAAATGGTCTTAGAAAGATGAAGGAACTTAGATTACTTTACATGGATTCTAGATATTTATATTTAGAAAACGAAGAAGTTAGCCAATGCTTACCAGATGCCTTACAATCTCTATGCTGGCATGGATACCCTTTTCGGTCCTTACCTGAAACATTTCAAGCAAACAGGCTTGTTAACCTTGACATGCGTGGTGGAAATATATCAAAACTCTGCGTAGGGGGAGAAAGAAAGGTAAATAATGGTTGATTGGTTGTTTTGCATATCGCATTTAATGTTATATTTTGTCATTGCCCTAATAATCATCAATTTTTTTCCTTATGACAGATTCTCAATAAGCTTAAGTTCATTGACCTCAGTAATTCAAAGTTGAGAACTTTTGACATTAGTATGACTCCAAATCTCGAAATATTAAATCTTAGAGAATGCAGAGACTTTGTTGAACTCCTCATGCCCGTTGAATGTCTAAGCCTCAAGGTCCTCGACCTAAGCCATTCTAAGGTGAGTAGCCTTAACCTTGGGAAGACTCCACATCTTCGGGGATTATATCTTGAACGATGCTCTTATCTTCAAGAAATTAATGCTTCGGTGGCATGTCTAAAAAACCTAGTCGACTTTAAATTAGAGCATTGCTTAAATTTTGCATATTTTAGGGTTGACAAAGAGCATGACTCAGCTTATCTTGATTCTGTAGCTACATTTGAAATAGATGTAAAATGCGTTGATCTATGTCCACTGCATCGTAAACATAGTTTGCCAACGTTTACGTTTACATGTAAATATGTTGAACTTCGACCTTCGTGGAGTGGAAATTTTGAGAAACTTATTTCTTTTGGGCCGTGCGTTTGCAAAAACCTTGAGTACATTTTGGCAACTATCTGTGGCTTACAACATTTAAGAGAGCTTACGCTTGAAGGAAGTATTCCTCAGGACCTGTGGCGGTTAGAAAGTTTAGAGATGCTATCTTTGTGGAGGCAACAATTTCAACTTCTTCCAGATAGCATTTGTATGTTAAAACATCTAAAATCACTTAAACTTTATTCTTGTTTGGCTCTTGAACAGTTACCTGAGAATATATGTGAATTAGAGGGTTTAGAAGTCTTACGCATAACGGGTTCTGAATCTTTACTAGATATTCCGAATAATATATGTAAGATGAGAAGTTTAAAACGTTTGAAGATCACCTTTTGTGATAATATTAAGAAATTGCCGGATGAACTTGGGAGTTTAGAATGCTTGGAAGTGTTAGATATAGAAGGTACAGGCATAAGTCGTCCGCAGAGCATTTATCAATTGAAAGGTCTGCGTATTTATGGGTCCAGGGAGCAACTTGAGTCGTATGGTTTTACAACCATCTTGAAAGAACAGTGGTGCAACAGATACTCGGTCTTAATCAGTCACAACATGAGTATCTCCTTACAATGTTAATCGCTACTCTTTTTAGCTTTGATTTCACAATAAAGCGACTTTCATTGTTCATTTTTCATGTATTTAGTATGATGATAGACAAATTAGCTTCAGAACCCTTGTATTTTTCTTATCAGTAATTCTTTCTAATTTGTAAAATAACCCGTTTTGACCCATGCTATTTTTTAAAACGACTCGTCCTGACCAGCCTCATCGGTTTGCCAGGTTTACAACAAATAATCTGATCCTAAGTTTTAACTTAAGCCTGCAACTTTTTAAAAGTATTTATCAACACAGATTCCATGTTGTGACTCTTTCGTAAAGATTATAGATAGAAACACGTACATTCTTGTACATTGTAACCATATGTTTAGTAATGGAACTGGTACCAGGTATAGAACACGAACTCACACACGAACGCGAATATTATTATTGAGAAACTTCACAAAACTCAATTACAATCTCTAACCCCAAAGCAATGGTATTTATAATCTAACATATCACGTTTAGACTACAACTAGGATTGCAAAATAATAGGACATAATAATTATACTAACAATTAAATCTAAGCACATTTAATTGTTTACAATTATCCACTCCATATTTAAATCATGTTACTTAATCTTGCACGCCAAGTAACGCCTTGAACCGAAATTCCCAACAATCACCCCCGGAATTTTGAACTCGAAACCGACAAGTCTTCAACTCCAAGTAATTCCCGCATCTCCTTGAATTTGATTCTCCCAAGAGCCTTCGTCAAGATATCGGCACATTGCTTAACACCAGTAACATGCTCGACACTTACCTCTTCACGATCAACACATTCCCGAATGTAGTGAAACCGAGATTTAATGAGTTTGGTCTTTCCATGGAAAAACGGATTCTTCACAAGAGCTATTGCTAATGTATTATCAATACGTAACACCACTGCTTGAATATCCTTGTTGAATAACTCACTTATCAAGTCTTTTAGCAAAACTGCCTGACACGCGGCTGTGCTTTGATGTGTGGGTAGAAATATGTGTATTAAGTGTTTAGAGTCGTGTGTTTTGATTAGTTATATATTGTGAACACGATTACTTTGTGTGCGTTTGTGGTTATAGGTGTGCGGAGCTTAAAGAAGCTAATTTGGAGCATTCATGATGGAGTGGAAATGAAAATGATGATCCATGAGAATATAGAGAATTGAAATACGAAGACGTGGCCACAAACGGGGAGGAAAACGGAGTTGAAACGAAGATTTTATTAAGAAAACAGTTTGGCCTAGCAGGACTGTAACGCAGAGTGACCAGACCGTAGCTTACGGTCTGACAGTAGCTTACGGTGGCCAGACCGTAGCTTACGGTGGCCAGACCGTAGCTTACGGTCTGGCCTGACAAAAAAAGAGATTTTGGTGATTTTTCTTCCATATTTAAGGCCCAAAAACCCTAATATCAAAATCATTCAATCATAATCAGTCTTGGGACTTCTTGGAGGCCATCATACACCATCCTAACACTTACCAATCATCACAATCATCCATGTTCTCATCATCTCAACCAAGAATCAAGATCTTCAAGATGCATATGCTAGGCTAAAGTTTTAGTGACCATCTCCAGGCGTAGGGTGGTGTTTGTAAGCAAGACCTTATGGTATTTTGAACTTTAATATTGGATTTGGATTTAGTTAATCATTTGGTTAGTTGAATCTATACATTTGTTTATGCATTCAACAGTTTTTCGTAATTGAATGTTTTGTGTTTTTATCAGATTTATGGTCATTAACTTTAAGGATTAAGTTCTTTGAGACATTGGCCCATTTATCATTTACCATTAAATCACTTACATTTATCAAACCTTAAAACTGGTAATCAATTAGGTTATTATTCCTCCAAACCAACTGTTCGGATTAAGTTCTGTCAATTAGTGAGATCAAATATTTAGTCTTTTGATTATAAGTGTAATCAATCGAGTTTTCAAATAGGTTTAACAATTGGTCTAGTCTGCTTCACAACCTGAAACCTAGAGTTTGGTTACTTTTCTCTAACTGTTTACAAACAAATCATTATTTAATCTGCTTGACATCGTTTGTCCACCCTAGAATAATTAATTAAAAAGCCATTAAACTTGATTAGCACTTTCCACTGATTCCCTGTGGATTCGACACCTTATTTGCCCTAGCTAGTAAAGGTTTTATAAATGTTTTTGATTGACCTTTCGACATCGATCAAAATGGCGCCATTGCCGGGGAATCAACGCGCAAAGTGTTAGTTTAGTGTTTTGTTTACTTTTAGTTTTATTTTATTTTTGTCAGTTTTATGTTTGGTATTTGTGTGTTTCATGTGCACTCAGTATGACGTGGAGTTGGGTCTATGACCCACATGAAGGATATAAGGCCGTGAAGGACGATGACCCGTAACGTACACATTCATATCATGGCCCACCTTCACCAAACTCTCAAGGCTTCTACAAGTCAGATAACCTAAGGAGCTTCAACGAGCAGGGTCGCAACATGCGGTACCAAAATTATTCATCGCCTCAATCTGATTATAAGGGTTATTATGGGTCAACAACAGGTAACCACGAAAACTCGTATCAAAGTAATTCTCAATCTCAGAAGAGAATTAATTGTTACCAGTTTGAGGATGATTCGGACTATGATAGTGAAGGGTCCGATACGCCAAGTTTTGTAAGTTATCAAGAGGAGGATGACTACTACTGCCATGAACATCCTCAACCAATATACGAGGAAGTACCTCAACATTATAATCATGGTGGTACATGGGAACAGGTACACATGTTTATATCGTCAACCCTATTCCTCCGGTACGTGTGTGAGTTGACCCAAATATATATAATACACATATAATATATAGTACACACATGTCATTTGAGTGCTTTCATTGATGTTCATGGATTACAGGATCGTAGTTGGCAAAATGCAAAAGTGATAGAGGCAATTAGGTTAAGCCTCATCTGGATGAGCGAGAGTGTGGGTACTGGGGGGTTGGGGCCACATACATTATACATATGAGGATGGTTAATGAGAGGGGCGGGGGGTTGGGTCCCTTAGAAAACCTTTTTCTGGACTTATTTTTAATTTGGTTAACCCCGACATTATGTTACGAGACAATCCGGCTTACTAGGTTTATTTGTAATTGCATTTGTTTTTGATTGTGTATTTGTATTTGTTCCAGTATTAAGCATTTCATTGTTATGATTTTAAAAATAATTGAGGAAAAAGCCAAAAATATGTCAATGTATATTCAGTTATGTATTTAGTAGTTTGTTTATGTAAAAAAAAAGGAGAAAAAAAAGCAAAATAATAATAATAATAATAATAAAAGTCAAAGAAAAGCTCAAAAAGAGTCAATGTTCTAGTCAGTATTGGTTGTAAATGAAAGTCAGTGAGTTTGTTTAGTTGTTTAGTCGTTGGAATAAATTAAGTCATTGTTTATTTAGTTGTTTTGTAATAAGCCATATCGGATCGTCTTAGCTACTTCAAAAATTCCTTTCCATACCCTTACACTTGGCCCCGTTACAACCCTTTTTAAGACCTCTTGATTTGCATTTGTGTCAAAGCAGCTTTATGGATGAATATTTGCTTATGAGTGATATTGAGAGCAGAATGATACTAGCACATCTTTTGCTAGTCCAGATATTAAACCGAGAGGAGAGATATTATATTATGAGGGGTATGACCATGTGTGCCTTAACCGGAAACAAAGTACACTCGTTTGAGCAGTTTCAAAAGTTTTAAAATGTATCATTAAATTATTTGGTGGGTTATCAACCTTGACAGTGTCAATTCTTGGGAATCGGGTATGACCTTATACCTCACTAGTATTAATACTTATAATTGATGAACCGTCGATCGAGGTGTATATGTTGCATGAGAGTTTCTTGAGGGCAAGCAAATGATAAGTGTGGGGATGTGATGTGTGGGTAGAAATATGTGTATTAAATGTGTAAAGTAGTGTGTTTTGATTAGTTATATATTGTGAACATGATTACTTTGAGTGCGTTGGTGGTTATAGGTGTGCGGAGCTTAACGGAGCTTAAAGAAGCTAATTTGGAGCATTCATGATGGAGTGAAATGAAAGTGATGATCCATGAGAATATAGAGAATTGAAATACGAAGACGTGGCCACAAACGGGGAGGAAAACGGAGTTGAAACGAAGATTTTATGAAGAAAACAGTTTTGGCCTAGAAGGACCGTAAGGCAGAGTGACCAGACCATAGCTTACGGTCTG
This sequence comes from Bidens hawaiensis, assembly GCF_021521415.1. NCBI lineage: Eukaryota > Viridiplantae > Streptophyta > Magnoliopsida > Asterales > Asteraceae > Bidens > Bidens hawaiensis. Next base: position 558,198 of record NW_027491104.1, read on the forward strand.
ACAATAGCTTACGGTGGCCAGACCGTAGCTTACGGTCTGGTCGTAGCTTACGGTCTGGTCTGACGAAAAAATAGATTTTGGTGATTTTTTTTCCATATTTAAGGCAAAAAACCCTAATATCGAAATCATTCAATCCTAATCAGTCTTGGGACTTCTTGGAGGCCATCATATACCATCCTAACACCTACCAATCACCACAATCATCCATGTTCTCATCATCTCAACCAAGAATCAAGATCTTCAAGATGCATATGCTAGGCTAAAGTTTTAGTGACCATCTTCGGGCGTAGGGTGGTGTTTGTAAGCAAGATCTTTTGGTATTTTGAACCTTAATATTGGATTTGGATTTGGTTAATCATTCGGTTAGTTGAATCTATACATTTGTTTATGCATTCAACAAGTTTTCATAATTGAATGTTTGTGTTTTTATCAGTTTATTGATTTGTGGTCATCAACTTTTAGGATTAAGTTCTTTGAGTCATTGGCCCATTTATCATTTACCATTAAATCACTTACATTTATCAAACCTTAAAACTAGTAATCAATTATGTTATTATTCATCCAAACCAATTGTTCGGATTAAGTTATGTCAATTAGTGAGGTCAAATATTTAGTCTTTTGATTATAAGTGTAATCAATCGAGTTTCCCAAATAGGTTTACCAATTGGTCTAGTCTGCTTCACAACCTGAAACCTGGAGTTTGGTTACTTTTCTCTAACTGTTTACAAACAAATCATTATTTAATCTGCTTGACATCGTTTTTCCACCCTAGAATAATTAATTAGAAAGCCATTAAACTTGATTAACACTTTCCACTGATTCCCTGTGGATTCGACACCTTACTTGCCCTAGCTAGTAAAGGTTTTATAAATGTTTTTGATTGAACTTTCGACATCGATCACGCTTGCCGAGTTGCCGCCATATACTCTGCTTCACACGATGAGAGTGCAACCGTACACTGTTTCTGAGAACGCCAAGTAATTGGTGAAGACCCAAGATAAAACATGTGCCCCGTAGTGCTTCTTCCATCGTCTTGGTCAATATTATGGCTACTATCACTATAACCAAGTAACACGTTTTTCCCACGAGTGTAAAAATACCAAAACTGAGAGTACCTTGAATATAACGAAGAATTTGCTTTATAAGAGTTGCATGAGATTTCTTCGGGCTTTGCATGTACCGGCTTACGACTCTGACAGAATACGCCAAGTCGGGACGAGTTTGTAAAAGGTACCGGAGACACCCGGCAATCTTTCGATATCTCGTAGCATCAAAATCTTCTTCGTCTTCAAATATAGAAACTTTTATACTCGGAATTTGATCAGGATTGCAAATCTCCATTCCCGCTTCTGCTAAAATTTTCTTCGCATACGCTTCTTGCTTAATTTTTATCCCATCGTTGCTTTGTGAAACTTCAATTCCGAGATAATAAGTTAGCTTTCCCAAATCCGACATCTCAAAGTTTAAAGCCATCTCGTGCTTAAACTCCATAATTAAGTTTAAATTGGAACCCGTCACGATTAAGTCGTCAACGTACACACCGACTATTAAAAGATCGGCTCCAATTTTCTTTCGGTTTACCGCTTGTTCTTCTATGCACCGGTGAAACTTCATATTTAACAAAATACCATTCAACTTTGTATTCCACGCCCTCGGAGCTTGCCTTAAGCCGTACAACGCTTTGGATAATTTGTATACTTTGTGCTCTTCACCCTTTTTAACAAAACCGAGCGGTTGAGTAGCAAAAACTTGTTCTTTTAACTCGCCATGTAGGAACGCGGATTTGACATCGAGGTGATGCAATTCCCAACCTCCATTCACTGTGAGAGATAATAATAAACGAACCATTTCGAGTTTAGCCACTGGTGTAAAAACCTCGTCAAAGTCGACTCCGGGTTGCTGAACATAACCCTTTTCCACGAGTCTCGCCTTGTGTTTATTAAGCGAGCCATCCGCGTTTCTTTTAACCTTGAAAACCCACTTTAAACCAATCGCCTTTGCACCACGTGGTAACTCGATCAACGTCCACGTATTATTTTTATTAATCGACTCAATTTCGACACCCACTTCGGTTTCGATTTTGCATCATCAAAACAAACCGGTTCATCATCAGCAAGCAATAACAAATCTTCATCAATTATACTCGAATTCAAGACATAATCATTAAAATGTACCGGGTAACCGTGGCTCGAGATTATACTCCATTCCCGCTTCTGCTAAAATTTTCTTCGCATACGCTTCTTGCTTAATTTTTATCCCATCGTTGCTTTGTGAAACTTCAATTCCGAGATAATAAGTTAGCTTTCCCAAATCCGACATCTCAAAGTTTAAAGCCATCTCGCGCTTAAACTCCATAATTTAGTTTAAATTGGAACCCGTCACGATTAAGTCGTCAACGTACACACCGACTATTAAAAGATCGGCTCCAATTTTCTTTCGGTTTACCGCTTGTTCTTCTATGCACCGGTGAAACTTCATATTTAACAAAATACCATTCAACTTTGTATTCCACGCCCTCGGAGCTTGCCTTAAGCCGTACAACGCTTTGGATAATTTGTATACTTTGTGCTCTTCACCCTTTTTAACAAAACCGAGCGGTTGAGTAGCAAAAACTTGTTCTTTTAACTCGCCATGTAGGAACGCGGATTTGACATCGAGGTGATGCAATTCCCAACCTCTATTCACTGTGAGAGATAATAATAAACGAACCATTTCGAGTCTAGCCACTGGTGCAAAAACCTCGTCAAAGTCGACTCCGGGTTGCTGAACATAACCCTTTTCCACGAGTCTCGCCTTGTGTTTATTAAGCGAGCCATCCGCGTTTCTTTTAACCTTGAAAACCCACTTTAAACCAATCGCCTTTGCACCACGTGGTAACTCGATCAACGTCCACGTATTATTTTTATTAATCGACTCAATTTCGACACCCACTTCGGTTTCGATTTTGCATCATCAAAACAAACCGGTTCATCATCAGCAAGCAATAACAAATCTTCATCAATTATACTCGAATTCAAGACATAATCATTAAAATGTACCGGGTAACCGTGGCTCGAGATGATCTCCGGACACCCGGCTAAGGTGTAACTGTGTTGCTTGTACCATTCGGGCTTGTTGGAGCATTTTCGACTATCGGTTCTTCGTCGTCTTCTTCACCCGTCACCACTTGAACTCGTAGAGTTTGACTCAGGGCTCGACCCGATGTTTTCGGTATTAACGGTTCCTTCTCCGGTATCAATTTCATCACCAAAGTTAACCCAAAACATGCCAGGTGATCGATCCTTCTCGTTGATTGCCTCGGTACTTTTACCCCAATTCCAACTTTGCTTTTCGTCAATCATCGTGTCACCCTCTCGACTCACAACAATTTTCTTAGTCGATGGATTGTATAAACGATACGCCGCCAAACCTTTCTCACTCCCGAGATAAACTAAACGAGTCAAATGATCGTCTAACTTCTTAATATTTCCCGCAACTACTTTTGAATACGCAACACATCCAAAAACTTTAAGAAATTTAAGATTCGGTTTCTTTTTTTTAACATTTCATACGGTGTTTTGTCTTTTAACGATCGAGTTAGAATTTTATTAATCACATCGGTTGAATGCCTCACCGCTTCACCCCACATATAATTCGGTTATTGTCTCGCTTTTAATATGCTTCGACTAATATCCAATACCGTGCGGTTTCGCCTATCCACGACACAGTTTTGTTGACGTGTATATGGAGCGGTTAAATGCCAATAAACCCCTCGTTTTCAGAGAACCGATTGAAATCACGAGAGGTAAATTCCCCCCCTCAATCGGTTCCCGATCGAAACGTCTTGATTTTCTCACTATTTTCCGCTTCCACCATGACTTTAAATCGCTTGAAGGAATCAAACGCTTCACTTTTTTCCTTCAACAAAAAAGTCCACATGAAAAGTGAAAAATCATCTATCAAGACAAACACATACCTATTTCCGGCTATGGTACTAGGAGTAATGGGGCCGCATAAATCTCCATGGATTAGTTCCAACGCTCGGGTTGCTCTAAAATTCGCCGACTTCGGAAACGGTTTCCTCGTTTGCTTACCGACTAAGCACGAGTCACAATTTGATTTTCTTGATCAACTTTTGGCATTCTAACGACATATTATTTTTCACCATTTGTTTCATAGACTCGAAATTTAGGTTTCCTATTCTCGCATGCCAAAGCCAATTCAAATTATCAATCCCGGCTTGTAAACACACGGGTTTCCCCGTCTTTAATTTTATCGTATAAAGACGATTCTTGGATCGAGTAACCCGCATCAACAATTTTCCTTGATCATCATACATCAACAAGTAATCGTCTTTCATACGAATATCACAACCACTTTCCATTGCTTGCCCAAGACTAATAATATTACTTTATAAACTAGGAATATAATAAATGTCGGTCAATAATTGTTGCTCCCCCATTTTATCGACTAGCAATATCAACCCTTTTCCGCAAATATCAACATAAGACCCATCTCCAAATTTAAGTTTGCCACTAACACGCTTATTTAACTCATAGAAAATAGATAAACTACCCGTCATATGGTTGCTCGCTCCATTATCCAGATACCACAAGTTTTGTTCGTTCGAACCACCCTCATAATATTTTGGTATAACCTTATGTTCATTCAAGTACACTTTTTCTTGAACACACTGCACCATATAGAGGGATGGGTCTTTTTCTTTTGCTTCAGCCAAATGTGCTTATCTCTCTTTCCTTCGTACCAGACACCTCGAAACGAAGTGACCAAGTACATCACAACGAAAGCATTGAACTTCTGAGTAATCCTTTTTACCCTTTCGTTTATCCCCTTCGTTGACCCTCCTTGTGAACCACGGTTCTAACTCCCACGTCCACCACCACGTCCATTACCACGTCATTGGTTCGAACCTTTCTCGCGCCCCTACTCGATTCGCGTGAAAACTGATTCGAATTCGAAGAGGATTCAAAATTATTAAACAAAAGTTTACCTTCTTCAGAACGCAACATGTGCCCTTTGATACGCTCCTCATAAGCATTGAACCTCCCGACAACATCCTCAAAACCGACTGTTTTAAGGTCTAACACTTGCTCGAGGGATGCTACAACTTGGATAAACCGGCTCGGCCGCCTTGTGAAGAATTTCTGGACTAGCTTCCTTTCTTCATACGGTTGTCCAAGTGTGGCTGCTTTAGAAGGGTCGCGGTCATTCTCGAGGCATACTCGTCAATGGTTTCGGTTTCTTTCATCATCATACCGTCAAATTCACGTATTAACGTATGAAGTCTAGCATCCTTCACACGTTCCGCACCCATATTTCTTGACTTTATGGCATCCCACATCTCTTTTGCCAATTTAAAATTACCGATTTGGAGTATTTGTTCCTTGGGAATCGACAAACAGAAGCGCCTTCGCAATGTTATTTTTCTTCGCGTCATTAGAGCCCGGGTTAATTACATCCCAAACTCCATGAATCCCAAAAATAACCTCCATATGCATATTCCAAATCATGTAGTTCGTTTTCTTCAAACGCGGACACTTAAACGACCCAGAGATCGTCTCTTTTCCCGTTTGGCTCGCGTCACCCATCTTGTTTTTACGGCTGCATGTTTTTGAAAAATCCTTTGGTGTAACTGGTTCAATTTTCCAGCCTACACGATTAAACCCAATTCCGAATCTGACCCGAACATGCCTTTCGGTTTCAGAAGCAAACACAAGTGATTCTCTTTCAATTGAAACAGCACTAGTTTTGCTTTTAAGCCTTCCAGATCATGGACTCTATTTGTTTGGTGAATTATTAATAAATAATGCAATAATGGAATTCACTTTACTGAATGTTTTTTTTTTATCAAACTAAACTCCTTGGTCAAAACAAACCATAAGTCACGTGAGAGGTTGAACAACCTCCACCTTGATAATTGTACCTTCTTTACAGTTACCTCAACAAAAGAACAGGATTCTAATCACCAACCACCACTTGATATTCTTTTCTTTTGCTGACCAGATTCAAACAACTCAATCGTCCACCGATTGAACTCTCCAAATCAGAACTCAGGTTATTACTGCTCTGATTTAGCTGAACGAACCTTCGACAATTGCACAATTGCAGGTTTCTGATAATCGGACAAAGTTCCCTCACGTCGCGGGTTTTGTTTCCGGTGGCAGGTACACGTCGATCGTTGATTGCAGGCTACTGTTGGAGTATGAATGTGATCACAGATGCAGGTCGCAGGTCTTCTTCTTTAAGGCTCTGATACCAGGTATCGAACACGAACTCGCACACGAATACGAATATTATTATTGAGAAACTTCACAAAACTCAATTACAATCTCTAACCCCAAAGCACGCGTTTAGACTACAACTATGATTGCTAAATAATAGGACATAATAATTATACTAACAATTAAATCTAAGCACATTTAATTGTTTGCAATTATCCACTCTATATTTAAATCATGTTACTTAACATTGCACGCCAAGTAACGCATTGAACCGAAATCCCAACAGTTTAGTTGATTGACAGCACAAGTATATATAACATCTTTCAAAATAATATTTTTAACTTTTGAAAATATATTTAAAAACGTTATTACGTAATTTAATTTGTACATTGTATTAACATACAATTTCGTTGAGCTTATAAATTAAAACAATAAAATATTATTTATAAAAATTTAATTTGTATATGTTAATTTAGTAAATTTAGTAATAATGTACGGTTACAATATACAAGTATTTAAAACAAATAAAGGTTATCGATTTATTCAAAATTTTCTCTTTATTTAGGGATTTGTCAAGCAATATCATGAAGGTGTAATGTTTTATTGAAAATTTAATCAAGTAAATTTGAAGTAGTTTATTAAAAATTTATGGACAATTTGTATAGAATTACGAAATATACTTTCGAATGTGCTGAACTAACAATAATCAATTCTGTCAAAAACATATTTACAGGTTATACTTGAAATAAAAAACGATAACCAATTCTGTTCTGATCGTATATAATATATGCACACCACTGCTCGATGAAATGCATGTGTGAAAATTGTCATGTTAAAATCAGCTTTTTCAATATTTGTTGTCCGGATTGTGACCAGCAAAAGGTGACTGGCCCGTTTGTTCCGAATACCAAACCGAACTGCTTGGATATTGTTCTAGGCTCGGGTTTATCTGTAGGTCATTCGGTCTCATTCGGGTAAAGCTGAGAACTACCCTCAACCTTTTTTTTATTTTCAGCCTTTACCCAAATTATCAATTTTCCACCCGATGCTAATTCTAAACCCGAACCGACCCGCTAAAATCTCCACAACTCTGCCCATATAATCCATATATTTATTGAGTTAAATGTTTGATCTTAAGAAACTTTCATTAACTTTCATTAAGACAATGGCTTCAATAGATTGATTTGGTGATTGTGTACCGGGCATACCAAGAATGCTTTTGTTATCCATTATGTTGTGATGTTGACAACAGGAATGTTAACCATAGTCAAAAAGTCAATATGGACCACAATGCAGTTAACCAAAAAAAAGTCAACGTTGATAAAAAGGTCAATTCTAGAAAAGTTTGTGTACTTCAAACATCAGTTGGGAGTTCAGGAATTTGAATTAAGGGAGGGTATTAACATGTAATTCAAATTAATATGGGTGATTGGGTCTACCGGTTCTTAAGGGGTTCAAGTTGAATAAGGACATTGCCAAGCGGTTGAGAAGTCTGAGTCTATTACCTTCATCTATAGTTTACTTATCGTATTCAATATCAACAGTGGAGGAACCAGAAAATTCCAAATGGGGGTTGTAATATAATTGTTTTACATTCGTAATTCAAAAGTGTACACATATTACTTTTTTTTACCGATAGTCGGTAACTGGCATCTTCGAGGTCCCATAGCTTGAAATCGTTGAAGAATTGCTTCATTTTCAACACTTGCAAAGATATCTTTCTCTACATAGCACACCAATGCATCTGTGAGAAAATTATCACCCATCTTATTACGTAAATCAGTCTTGATAAACTTCATCGCGGAAAACGATCTTTCAACAGGAGTTGTTGCAACCGGCAAGACCAAAGCCAACTCAACTAGTCGATAAACAAGGTCATATGTAATATGATATTTCATCTGAACCATTTTCTTTGCAAGTTCTCCAATATTATGAAGACCGGAAAAAACTTCATTACTTTTCATATTTGAAATGTACCAATCAAGTTGTATCCTTAGTTGTCCGAGATCAAAACCATTAAAATCATCTGAATATAACTCAGCAAGCCGTAGTAACTTCTCATGGTCAAAAGTTTGAAATGAGTCTCTAGGGTCTAGACACGCTATACATGTAAGCAACTCCGAGTTTGCCTTAGTAAAACGCTCATTCATTTCATTAAGAAGAAGATCAACAACCTAGAATCATGTGGAAATAAAATATAAAAAGTTTGCTAGCAAAAAATGTTATAAGCTGAACTTTATTAACAAAAACAAAAATAAATGAGAGTAAGGCACCTGATAAAAAATATCAACGCGAAAGCGATGGAGATATGTTTGTGGCTCATCATCAATTGTCCTTCTAACTCGACCTAGAATAACGTCTTCCATATTAGGCAAATAAATTTCATTTTTAGAACAAAATGTGGTGACTTCATTCAATAGCTCCACCCAGCCATCATCCCTGTATTTCTTTATAACATATTTCATATCTTCAATCAATCGAACCGCATTACCAATATTTTGATTCTTCAATTGTAGGGCTTGTGATAGGTCATTTGTCTTTCTTAACAAGTTTAACATTAAATGGGCAATAAAGACAAACTCAAAGTTTTCATTTTCTCAGCCATACCAAGCGCATTGCCTCGAGTTTTTGCATCAGTGCTCTCTCTTGACAAATAAGCACTTCTCTCACTGGTTTCCACAAGTCTAAAAGTCGAAGTATAGTTTTAAGATGGGAAACCCAACGAGTGTCACCAGCTCGGGCTAAACTCATTTCTTGGTTTTTACCTTTTCCTGTACATACTTCACCCGTTTCAATTCGTTTCACAAAATCATCATGTTGTTTTTGTTGAATCAAATCTTTCCTTTTACATGAAGCTCCGACAATATTCACAATCTTTGTAAGGTAATCAAAAAAAGAACTTATAGATGCATATTTAGATGACGTGGCCACAACTACCGGTTGTAACTGATGTGCAAAACAATGTATATAAAACACAAACTTATTTTCAGCTAAAATTTTTTACTTCAATCCATTTAGCTCTCCACGCATATTGGAAGCTCCATCTTAACCTTGACCTCTAACTTTTGACATTGTTAAATTATTTTTTGCAAAAAAATTATCAATAGCACTTTTTAGGGATGATGCAATGGTGTCAGTAACATGTACTACCCCGACAAACCGTTCAATCACTTCTCTACCATCATCCACATATCTCAAAACCACCACCATTTGCTCCTTTATAGAACAATCACGAGACTCGTCAATTAAAATAGAAAAAAAACTTATCTTTAACCTCGTTCACAATAATCTTTCTTACCTCAGTAGCACATGCATTAACTATTTCTTTTTGGATTTTAGGCGAAGTCAACTGATTATTTCCATGTGATTTTGAATTAAACGCCTTATTTACTTCCTCATTACGCTCACAATACCATTTGACAAGTTCAAGAAAATTACCTCGACTATTAGAGCTTATAGACTCGTCATGCCCGCGAAAAGCCAAACCTTGAATTAAAAGGTATCGAATCACATCAACAACAGCGGTTAATCGAACACGATAAACAATCTCATCTTGCTTTCATTGTTGTGACAATACATTTTCAAGATTGTGCCTTTGATCTTTAAATAACTCAAACTGAACTCTAGCATGATTATGTCTACTATTTTGACCTCCTTCATGATCACGAAAATTTTCAAATGCCCTTTTCCAGTTTCTAAAACCATGCTTGATAAATACTTCATCCCCATGTCTATTACCGGTAGGGAACAAATAACACCACAAACAAAACGCCGCATCTTTTGATGCGCTATATTCTAACCAACAAAAACGATCAAACCATGTTTTTTAACCTTCCTCAATTGTCCACAAATTTGTGTTTTGGGAAAATTATGACCTTTCGGTTGGCAAGCACCTTTCGTTATATAACGTCTCCTTACTTCATCTCAGATATTAATCGAATAATCATTTATTGGTTTGCGCAAGGCTGCGTCACCAACAATTTCATCTTCCAATGCTTCAACTTCTTCTCGACTTCTTTTATTATTATTTTCATTGGCATTTGACGAACTTGATGGAGTCTTGATGCTTGGTTGGGGTGTTTTACCAAAATAGTTTGTGATGGAAGCGTTTCTACATACACAAATACTAAAAACTAATATCGCAATCATTATATAAAACAATAAGTTCAAGATTAGATCATATATAAAATATTAACTGATCTTGTAAATTAACTACGTAAAAGATAACTACACAACAACATTCCTATTTTACGATGGTTAAAATCATAAAGTATTAACATACTATATAATAACAATTAATTAAAACAGAAACCAAAATACAATAGAGTTAACTTACTTCATATTGTCTTTTGAGATGGGGCCACAGTAGGGAAAAGAAACACCAAAAAAATTGAAAAGTAGTAGTTGTAAAGTGACGGCTGACTTCTGATTACTATGCACTAGGTGAAAAGTGAAAATAAATTACCAATAAGATATTAGGTTTGAATATGGGCTTATATTAAATTGATTCATTTAAATGGCCCACATTCCCATACACCCATTTAATTTAAGAATACAGAGCCAACAACTTTTGTCATCTTCTTCATGCCCACAACTCTTTTCATCTTCTTCATTCTTCACTTTCATAGTTTTGCAGGGCCAACACTTGCTAGAAACACAATATATCTACTTATTTTTTTTACTCTAAGCACTTTGTAAGAATTAAACGAGAGGGTCAAGCTATAAAAAAAGAAAAAAAACCTACTCTGATCTACTATAAATTTGGCTGGAGGGTCAATGGACCCTCTTGACCCTCCCTTAAATCCGCCGATGAATATCAATCAACACTTGGTTAAAATACTGATAATGTGCATGTTTGTATGTATATAATTTTGTCTTTACATACATAAGACTTGTAACTTATGTAATATTTTATTTTTTTAGAATAAAAAATAAAATCTTACATTATATATCAATTTTACCTTTATGTTTTTTTAACATTTTAATATATTTAATACTAAAATCTGTTGGGTGTCGAATCCAGCAAATAAAATAAACCAAATTAACACATTAAGAATAGTATGAGCGAAAGTAAGGTTCGTGTCCTTTGGGATACAGATTAACTAAATTATACCAGAAATATTTCAGGTCTAGACATGATTGTTTTAAAAGGGGGTTTTGATTTAAACTTGAAATTAACGAAAACAAATTTATAAAAGAAAAGTGAATTCAAATATATAATAACTAATTTACTTGATTTAATTCTAGCTTATGATCATTAACAATTATGGTGCAATGACTTTTTAGTTGAACGGTTTGTATCAATAATAGACGTCACGCCGTTCGGACATCCACTCTATCTAATGTCTAATCACACACCGTTCGGTGATTAGAGTCAACCCGCTACTCCAATCTCACGCCGTTCGGATCTTAGTGTGCGGGTCGCGTGATAGAAGTATCGATTATAATCAAACACTCACGCCGTTCGGAGTGTATAATTATATTGTTTAATTCTATAATGATTTTTGGTTCATAGACAAACACAAAATATTATTTGTTTCTTTTACCAAAACTTAAAAACTAATTAGGGTTTTAAATGAACTTTATTAGAAAAATTAATAAGGTGATCAAGTTTATTAACAATCTAATATATACCGGAATAGAACCGCGTTTAAGCACAAGAATTAAACAAACAAACGAATCACATAAACGTTTCACATAAGTTTCGAATCAATCAAACCCTAGTGTTGAAATTAAATTGATCTAGCCGGACATGGTGGCTAAAACAATCAAAACGTTCAATAAACAAAACATTAAAAATAATAAAGCTTACAAAACAAGAAACAAAAACCCAAAGGTTGTATGCTCTCTGCCGTCAAAACGATGATCCATCCCAAATCCCTAACGAAGGTTTTCTTTAATATTCTTGCTGCTCACACAAACAAATTTCGATTGAGGCCCACTAGCCCAAGTGCATGATCTGGTCACTCTTAATTAATTGCCAAGCCTACTTATTAATTAGAACCCATCTTTAATCTTTCGTCTAAAGTCCTTGCGCAGCCCATGAACGATTTATAAGCTATCTTGTGATATAACTTTAGTTCCACTTGAATAATTAGATTATAAGTTTCAGCCCATACTATCTTGAGCTCCATACTCCACTAGCTTATCTTTGTATCTCGTGTTTCACTTAATTTCTTTACTTTCGTTTTTCTTGAAACCGATCACACATTTTGGCTTGTCAATTCTTTCTAAGACCCCTGTTGTCACTCCCAACTGCCCCGCACCTACACAAAACAATAAAACGATCCAAAGTAGACTCCACTCCACGAAACAAGATATTCACAAAAGAATTTGATATATGTACGATAAACCTTTCCTTGTCCTCAAGGAAGTCAAAAATAGTATAAACCAAGAACTAAAAATCTAGGGGAAATTTCTTTTTTTTTTATTTCATTTTTTTAAAGCCCGTTTTGGTACCGGAATGATTTGTAATGAGATCATAACTAACATGTCATTTTTCATTCATTTGAATTCAGGAAGTACCGACACATGTAACTACGATTCTTAATATTATGCGTCCGGAAAAAAAGTTGATGCAGTTGGATCAGAATCGGAAAATTCAGTCTTAAAAACATATAGGTTAATTTTTAAAGCTTAGAAAAACACAAAACCGCAATCACCGATATTGTTGTCCACTTAAACCCATGCCTTAATCTTTACCGGGACAAATATGATCCGACATTAACATTACTTAGTGGTTTACACAATTAAGACCAACTTATTTTCAGCTTTTACCGGACCAGACCACCCCAAGTTGACTTAAACCTCAAAATTAGCAAATTTAAAACTTTTGTTGCTCTAATTTTTAATGAATAGTTAAGATGATCAAGGATATTGTTTATCCACCTAAGCTTAAGCATCAAAGTCTACCAAGCAGCCATTAGATATGATTAAGGTTCAGTTAATTAATAGCTAGTGTTCCCCACAACATAACATACCCTCGTTATCAAGCAATACACCGAACCATTACCATAGGTGAGTATGCAAAATTTCATCCGTAGGGCTTACATTTGGCGTGTCCCTTGTGGTCCGTTTCTTAATGGTAATGAGACGCGAGCAAGGGGACCCCACATGGCTAACAGCGTGGATGATCAAGTCTGGAATGTATTTGTACTTTGTACTCTTTGTGATCATGTTTAAAGACTTATGTGGTAGAAAACTGCGGGTTTGCTCTTTTTTAGCTTTATTTTAAATATTCACAACCCCACTTAGGAATTGTGAATACCTAGATGAATAGTCGGCATACAGACCCATAGTCTCCGGACCCGAGGCATCCCATCAATACAAGATTTAAGGTTATAAAACCATACGCCAATGATGTGTAAAACACTAAAGCTAAGCAGTTTACGATTTATATCACAGGCTACACGACATACTCTAACGTTAAACCTACCCAAGAATCATATGATAACGTATTCAAATTTTAAAACTTTATAATATTTTCATTTTTCATACCAATATGGCCAGACCTTTCATTACTTATCTTCCACGGACAAAACGTTTTACCCACAAGAGATTTCCGACCCATTTTATCAAATTGCCCTTTCATTTTCAAAGCTGAGCCTACCGACACATCCCAAGTTAAGTACGTTTTCTTTTATTTATCTCATATTATTAGTAATTTGAAAAACCAATTTCCGATAAATATCATCATCTCCCACTTTAACGCAAAAAACTATATTCAAGGAACATTTTTAAAACATTTTCATTTTTTTTTCTTTTTTTTCACATATGGTACTAATGCAAATTATATACAACTTTAAATTCAATGCATGAAACGAAAATACCTTTTTAATCTCCCCAAGCTTAAAATTCGGTTTCGTCCTCGAGGCTTGAAGTGAGGCGTGAAACGGAACTACTGAAGTGGAAGGAGCAGTTCGGCTTGAAATTTCTTTCAACAAACAAATAGCCGGTGGTGGCGAAACGGTTCAAACCAATCTTTTGTATCTACCCATGAGTCAACGACCAACAGAACCAAGTGGTTGTGATGCAATACCAAGTTGTAAAATAAGGAATAAAGGAACTCTTCTGTGAACATGGTCACCACCCAAAGTGATTATTAAACTCTTGAAATTGTGTGATTACAATTTTAAATCCCAAAACTGATGATCAAAATCTTGAAGCTTGCTTGAAGTTTAAGCTGGACAAAGATAGAGGTGTGGATTCAGGGTTTAAATCTGTGGGTGAGATGGCGGTTTGCGGCGGCGACAGAGGTACAGCCGGGGTGGAGAAGGTAGGCGGAGTTAACAGTGACCGATGTGGTGGTGGTCGGCTTGCTGGTAATCGGAGACGAAACTTGTGAGGCTCATCGGTGGTGGTGTGTTGAAGGTAGGCTGTGGCTAGACTTAGGTTTGGGATACACAAGTTGTGATGAAGACCTGAAGACCTGGGTGTTAGGGTTTTCAAGAACAAAACAATTTTTTTTCAAGAACCCTTACCCGGCGGGTAGATTTTGACACGCCCAGGTCAGTGGCATAAATGATTTATTAAATTTCTACGCGGCCGGGTCACTTTTGTAGAGAATTTTAACACAGCGGGGTAAACGTTCTGACCAAAACTACTTTCACACCACCTGGTTGAAAACTTTTTTTTTTATAATTTTTTATTAAAATTAAACAAAAATAAAAAAAACGAAACCACGGGTTGCCTCCCGCGAAGCGGCTTTCTTTATTGTCTTTGGCTAGACTTATTCCTCGTTAGAGTTTTGTTTAATCGGGTGCCACCATAAACGGAAGAAGCCTTTTGCCAATATTCGGTAACTTTAGTTTTCGTGCTTTTGGCCTTTCTTTCTTCCGTTTATCAATTTCCGTCAATTCCTCCCCAAGCTTGAATTTTTCATTATGCTCATTTGATGAAACTCCATATGTACTTCTGTTTAAAACTAAGACTGAAACACCATTGTTAGACAACTCAACACATTTATCAATGAGTGGTTCAACGAAATCTATATAATTCAAAGATGAGACATCACTCGGGTAACGTATAGCATCATCATCCCTGTCAAATTCCATTGAAAGAGTGCCATTATAAACATCGATTTTAGTCTTTGAAGTTTTTAAAAATGGTCTACCAAGTATAATCG
This sequence comes from Bidens hawaiensis, assembly GCF_021521415.1. Taxonomy (NCBI): domain Eukaryota; kingdom Viridiplantae; phylum Streptophyta; class Magnoliopsida; order Asterales; family Asteraceae; genus Bidens; species Bidens hawaiensis. The sequence continues at coordinate 573,543 of NW_027491104.1, forward strand.
AACTGGAATTTGGTTTGTCATCATCTTCCATGTGTAGCACATAAAAATCAGCTGGAAATACTAGTTCATTCACTCGGACCAACACATCCTCTAATACACCTTTTGGGTATACTAGGATCGATCGGCCAATTGAATGGTCACCTCGGTCCTCTTTAACGGTCCAACATTAAGTGTTTTGAAAATTGAGTAGGGTAGGACGTTAATAGAGGCTCCAAGGTCCAACATAGCATGAGGCAAAGTAATATTCCCCAATTTACAAGGAACGGTGAAAACACCCGGATCCTTGCACTTTGTGGGTAATCTCTTTTGTAACACTGCTGAAATATTTTCACTTACCTTGACTGTTTCAGTACCTTTGAGCTTTTTCTTTGATGTGCACAGTTGTTTTAGGAACTTTGCATACCGTGGAACTTGTTTAATGGCATCAAGGAGTGGAATGTTTACCTCTACCTTCCGGAACGTCTCCATGATTTCTTGTTCTTCCGTTCTTTCCTTGTGCCTCGAAGTCTTTCAGGAAATGGAGGTGGAGGATAAAATTTTGCTTCACTTTTAACCGGCTTTGATGCTTCATCCTTTTTATTATCCTTCTCTTCTATAACAACTTCTTCCTTACCGTATTTCAAGGTAATGGCACAAACATTGTGTTTTGGGTTTTTCTTGGTTTGTGGGGGTAATTTACCTTGAGATTCTATCTTGCTCACCGAGCTAGCAAGCTGAGCAATTTGTTGTTCCAAGTTTTTGATGCTAGTTTCAGTCTTCTCTGGAAAGTGTGAGTACTTGTGGCTAGACTTTTCACGATATCTTCTAAAGACATACCTGAGCTACTCGCTTGTTGTTGTGCGGGTATTTATTGTTGAGGTTGGAAGTTATGTTATTGAATAGGCATTTGGAATGGAGGCTGTGAGTGATATGGTGGAGGTCTTTGCAAGTAGCTCATATTAGAAGTATTTCCCCAATTCTGATTACCTCGGGGCGGCTCATAATGTCTCGAATTTTGTCCCGAGTAACCTCCCATTGCTTGTGCTTGTTCAACATCTTCTTGTAGTGTGGGACACATATCTGTAGGATGCCCAAATTGTAGACATATACCACAAGCTTGGGCTTGTGGTTCTGTACCTTTGCTTTTCAATTGCATGACGACTTCGTTAGTTCAGCAAGTTGAGTTTCAATGCGAGGAGTGTTCACCTCATTGACTCCTCGTGGTGTGTCATCATACCATCCGTCTTCTTGTGCCCAATGCTTTGTATCTTCGGCTATTGAGGTGATTAAGGCTCGGATCTGAGTTGGTGTTTTATCGAGTAGAGCCCCTCCACTAGATGCATTTATTAAACATCTCTCCATCGGTGCCAATCCTTCACAAAAGTACTGAAGGAGTTGATGCTCGGATATGCCATGTTGGGGGCACCGTGCACATAATTTCTTGAACCTTTCCCAATAAGTGTGTAAAGCTTCCCTTTTTGCTTGTTTGATCGCGATAATTTCTTTACGTAGGAGGGATGCTTTAACTTCTGGAAAGTACTTGTCTAGGAAAAGCCTTGCAAGACCATTCCAAGTAGTTACCGACCCCCGTGGTAGGTAATAGAGCCACTCTCTTGCTGAGTCTTGGAGAGCAAAGGGGAATGCCCTTAACTTGATTTGGTCTTCAGTGATGTTGTGTGGCTTCATGCCAGAACACACAACATGGAACTCCTTGAGGAACTTGTGAGGGTCTTCATTTTCTAAACCTCGGAAGGAGAGTAATAAGTGAATGAGACCGGATTTCAGCTCGAAGTTCTCCATAGCAGGGTAGTTAATGCAAAGTGGTTGTTGGGTGACATCATGGGTGCCCCATTGTCTAAGGGTTTGTTCAGCTGCCATGGTGGTGGTTTTAGTAGGTGAGTTAGGTTCTGGGGTTGGTGATTATGGTGGAGTTATTTGTGGTGATACGGTTTCGGGTTCACTTACAAGGGAGTGTCTTGCCTAGTGTTGATGACAAGAGATGAGGATGTAGAGTTTGAGGAGCTTGCTGACTTCTTTTGGAGTTTTGCTTGCTTTCTTAATTTCTTTGAAGTTTTCTCAATCTCTGGGTCAATCTCAAGCGGTGTACCTGAACAAAAAGACCTGGATGTACCTGAATGAAAGAATCTTGGCATAAAAGGGTTAAAATCGCCGTATCCCCTGCAACGGCGCCAATTTGTTGGGTGTCGAATCCAGCAAATAAAATAAACCAACTTAACACACTAAGAATAGTATGAGCGAAAGTAAGGTTCGTGTCCTAACTAAATTATACCAGAAATATTTCAGGTCTAGACACGATTGTTTTAAAAGGGGGTTTTGATTTAAACTTGAAATTAACGAAAACAAATTTATAAAAGAAAAGTGAATTCAAATATATAAAAACTAATTCCAACACTAAGGCAATTACTTGATTTAATTCTAGCTTATGATCATTAACAATTATGGTGCAATGACTTTTTAGTTGAACGGTTTGTATCAATAATAGACGTCACGCCGTTCGGACATCCACTCTATCTAATGTCTAATCACACGCCGTTCGGTGATTAGAGTCAACCCGCTACTCCAATCTCACGCCGTTCGGATCTTAGTGTGCGGGTCGCGTGATAGAAGTATCGATTATAATCAAACACTCACGCCGTTCGGAGTGTATAATTATATTGTTTAATTCTATAATGATTTTGGGTTCATAGACAAACACAAAATATTATTTGTTTCTTTTACCAAAACTTAAAAACTAATTAGGGTTTTAAATACTGATGAACTTTATTAGAAAAATTAATAAGGTGATCAAGTTTATTAACAATCTAATATATACCGGAATAGAACCGCGTTTAAGCACAAGAATTAAACAAACAAACGAATCACATAAACGTTTCACATAAGTTTCGAATCAATCAAACCCTAGTGTTGAAATTAAATTGATCTAGCCGGACATGGTGGCTAAAACAATCAAAACGTTCAATAAACAAAACATTAAAAATAATAAAGCTTACAAAACAAGAAACAAAAACCCAAAGGTTGTATGCTCTCTGCCGTCAAAACGATGATCCATCCCAAATCCCTAACGAATGTTTTCTTTAATATTCTTGCTGCTCACACAAACAAATTTCGATTGAGGCCCACTAACCCAAGTGCATGATCTGGTCACTCTTAATTAATTGTCAAGCCTACTTATTAAATAGAGCCCATCTTTAATCTTTCGTCTAAATTCCTTGCGCAGCCCATGAACGATTTATAAGCTATCTTGTGATATAACTTTAGTTCCACTTGAATAATTAGATTATAAGTTTCAGCCCATACTATCTTGAGCTCCATACTCCACTAGCTTATCTTTGTATCTCGTGTTTCACTTAATTTCTTTACTTTCGTTTTTCTTGAAACCGATCACACGTTTTGGCTTGTCAATTCTTTCTAAGACCCCTTGTTGTCACTCCCAACTGCCCCGCACCTACACAAAACAATAAAACGATCCAAAGTAGACTCCACTCCACGAAACAAGATATTCACAAAAGAATTTGATATATGTACGATAAACGCATTATATATGGCGAAAATTGAGTGTTTAAGTGTTATAAAACATGCCAAGAAATGCAACTAACAAAATCTTACATTATATATCAATAAAATCTTACGTTGACCGACCCACACTTCACTAACTAAAATTTTACATTACATATTAGTAATGACTTTTTGTTTGATAAACAAAGATTAATTGATGCGTTAAGAGTAATTGGCAGAAATAGCTCCAGTTCATTATGTTGGTGCATATATCCTGTTCTCGTTTTACGTTTTCAAGCCTTTTTATATACAGGCCATCATTTGAACCAACTTTGGGCCATACCTGTTTGTGTTGCATGTCATGATCAGCAGCATGCTCAGGGCCGGCCCAATAGCTTTAATGGGCCAAGCCCTAGCTTGAGGCCTCCAAACAAGAAAAGGCCCCCATTTTATTAAAACTGTTTTTGTATAAATTAGGGCTTTTCTTTCTTTTTTTTATTTGCGATATTGATCGAGAAAAGATGCTGAGAAGTCAGACACGTGAACGTCATGCATGTTGTCAAAATGGAAATTGCTATTACTCCAAATTAAAGTGCATTTAATTGATATTGGAAATTAACATAAATCGGAATTAGCATCTGCCACTCCATATTAATTGCCAATTGCCTTCAGTTATTGTAGAGTTAATATTCTATATTAGTTTTAGAATTGCATATGCCTTTATATTTGCTTAGAGTCAGTGTATTACGTACCTCAGTACGTTTATTTAGTAAGGACAAAATGTAATTGTTGGAGAAATGGGGACCCTATATAAAGGGTCACTTAACCCATTTTTCCACAACCTTTGTGAATACAACCTTTTGCATTTTATTTCCATCCAAGTATTCTCTCTAACTCCAAAACTCTCTAACCCTTCACCCCACCTTCAAGTTTCGGCCTCCCTTACACACACACAAGATCCGAGATCTCGGTCCAACTAGTTGTTTCCGCCAACTAGTTGTGAGGTTGATACAAGAACGACTAGTACTTAGTTTGTTGTGTTGTTTGATCCGGTCACGGGACCTACAATTGGTATCAGAGCTTTCGGGCTCTACTAGTTGTAGATCTTGGGTCACAACCTTGGATTTTGGTCTTGTGTGTGAAAAGACGGATTTTTCGAGAAAATAAGTGATTTTCGGATTTTTGTGTTCTTCAAGTTCTTAAGAAATTTAAGTTGTTTTTTTTCATGAAGATGTTGAAAATGGGTTAAAGGTTGTGTTTGTGGTGTGTGATTCTCAAGAAATTGTGTTTGTATAGTTGCATGTATTTAGATATGGTTGAGAAAGGTGACAAGGAAAGTGGGTTGGTGACATACTAGATTTGTTTAAAATTTTCGCCTACTTTGTCAAAATCGCTCAGTTTTTCAAAGTCGCTCGGTTTTCAAAGTCGCTCGGTTTTCAAATCGCTCGGTTTTCAAAATCGCTCGGTTTTCAAAATCGCTCGGTTTTCAAAATCGCTCGGTTTTCAAAATTAGATCACTTTTCAAAATATCTCAGTTTTCAAATCGCTCAGTTTTCAAAATTAGATCCCTTTTCAAAAGGATCACTTTTCATTAGATCAGATCAGGCTTAGTTTTTGGCAGATTTTAAGAAATGGCAAATCCAATTTCCACTGTTGCTAGTGCTGAAGCTATTCAATATGTGATGTTTGAGAACGAGGCCGGAACCACTTCTAAGCCTCCAAAGTTGATGAAATGGGACTGTGATTTCGATGAGTTTAAGTGGAGGTTTTACAATTATCTCAAGATCATTGATTACAATCTTATTAGACCTATTGAACAGGGTCCACACCGTCCTATGACAACTGGTACTGATGGTGAGGTTCCCAAAACCGTGACTAACTACAATGATGATAATCGAAGAATGCTTGCTGAAAATCAAAAGGCTTTTGGTATTCTAACTATATCTCTTTCACGAGAAATTTCATTGACACTGAGAGACTACACCACTGCTAAGGGTCTATGGGATGCCTTAGTGAACAAATTTGAAGGGAACCTGGAAATGAGAAACAACCGCAAAGGAATATTAAAAGAAGAATTCAACAACTTTAAACATATTCAAGTAGAATCGGTTGCCTCTCTCATCAACAGATTTGAGTCACTCGTTACTAAAATGAGAAGTGTCGATATCATCCATGAGTTGTCTGAGATCAACATGAAGTTGTTGGATTCACTGCCTTATACATGGAATAGCAGTGTGATTATCATCAAGAGAATGAGAATGACAAACCTGGATACCTTAACAATCTCAGGGATGACTTCTACCATCAAGTTTTGGTGCAGAGAAAATAAATATGAGACAAGTGATGCGGGTGTGAGCAGTCAAGAAAGTCCTATAATCCCCGAGTGTGCTGCAAGTGGAAGTAGTCAAGCAAACACCTCGTCAAGCTCCACTAATGGGATTCCTACACCTGCCTCTCTCATTCCCGAGGTACACAAACTTTGCTCATAAGCTTGCATAGATAAAGTTCTTCACTATAGAAACCATAATGCTAAAATTCTTGAACAAATTGAGAGCATTAGAGTTCAAAATGATGATCTTAAAAAGGCTACAAAGATTTACACTATCAGAATTAACACTCATGGTAATGACATGGCCGATCTTAGGGAACAAGTTTCCATTGCTAGAAATTTGGCAAAACATCATGAAAATCATGTAATTGAACTAAACGCTAATATTTCCAAATTAGAGATTGAATTAACCCAAAGAAAAGTTGCCATAGAAAACTTTGAGTTAGTTCTGAGAAACTGAATAAACTAATTGGGTCACAAATGGAATTAAGATTAAAGACTGGTTTAGGCTATGATAGTTCTGCTGTACCTCCATCGTTTAACAATAACTATACTAGCCTTCCTCACTTTGACTTTAATTCTCCTCCAGAGGAAGAAATGGTCTATGGTATTGGTTATGTGCCCATATCAAAGACATTTGTTCCTGCTGCTCCAAAGACTGTTGATTCAGCTGTTCCTTCAGTTAGTAGTCCTAATAGTAGTTCATCTTCTGTAGTGGGTTATGTAGAAGATAAGGGGTGTGTGGAAACAAACAAGGTTTATGGAGATAAAAACATACTTTTTGATTCATCTATTGATTCCAAAAACATTTTGAACAATGATGTATTTGATGAGAGTGTTCATGTTGGCACGACTATTGAAAATGAAAATGATGATTCCAATTCTGATAGTGACTGTGAAACTACTTTTGATGAAACCATTATTGATAAAAACGTGCATGAAAAGATATATGTGAATACTGACTTACCTAGTTGTTCGCCAAATAGTTGTAAAGTTGAGGAAACCAAAGTTAATGAAAATTGTTTTGAAAAGGAAAATGCAAGTACATCGGGTAAATATGTCCCACCTCATAGAAACAATTTTTATCAATCTACTAATCAATATTATCAACCTCAACTGTACAATCAATTTGATAATAGCTACTATGGTTATTATCCACAATATTATGTTAACTCTTTCTATACAAATTTTTTTGATGATCGAGGTCATAGATTTGACAGCTTGTTTGTTCCCGTACAACCATCTCCTTATTCGCCTCAACCCATGTATTATCATTCTGACGGTTTCTATAGGGAAGATAGAAGAAAACTTTGCTTTGTGTGTGGTAATCCGTCTCACCTTGCAAGACATTGCAAGCACTGGTTCAAGCAACAACTTGATATTCAAAGGCGGCTTAGTCAGTCCACAAAAGGTGCTTTTAGTAGCCCAAATTCAAGGACTGATCAAGCTGATAGTGAAGCTAGTGAAATGGATGTGAGATCCAAAGTCAAATAAGTAAAACACAAGAGAAAACCTTTTTGGAGATCTAAAAAGGATAAAATCAAAAAGAATCCTAAGACTGAAAAGTCTGAGGATTCACAAAAACAGTTTTAAAATTCAGAAAACAAAAGTCCAAAATTGCCAAAATCAAGGAACAAGTTTGTGCTTGGATTCCTAAGGACTGTTCTTCAAGCGACGAGACGCCAAGAAATAATTTGTTTTCAAGAAATAAAATCAAGTTTTGTCGATTTATGGTCGACTTTCCCAAGACAACTAAGTCTCGGAAACCTGTATCCATTTAAACGCTTAGTGCATGTAGGGTCAATCAAGGAGGACTATCGAGAGTATTCGGTACTTAGATAGTGGTTGCACCCCACGACATATGATGGGAGACGAACCCTTGCTATTTGATGCTAAACCATTCGATGGCGGATTCGAGTCTTTCATAAGCGACATGGGATGACAAACTTCAGGGAATGGGAAATGTTTCATACTTTGTGCTTCAACAATGCCAACCATGTTCAAATGTATCAACCACAACTTGTCGAGCGCTTCTTAAGTGATGGATCCAACATCAGCTCATGGGCTTCGGTTTGAATCTCTTCAACTTTGTTATATGATGTGATAATGCATACTTATGGTAGTCCATCTGACAACAGCTTTGCTGACCTTTTCACTAAAGCCATCGTCCAATTTTGATTAAAACAAACTATCAAAATTGTAAATATTTTTCAAATATGTCACAATTTTAGAGGGAGAAAATGAGTTAATTTTAACTCACCAAAAAAATTTTACCTTTGTTAAGAAAATCAAAAATTAAGTCACTTAACTGTCCAAAAATATTTTATATTATTATTTGAAAATGAGTTAACTTTAACTCGCCAAAAAGATTCTACCTTTGTTAAGAAAAACAAAAATTAAGTCACTTGACTTTTCAAAAATATTTTATATTATTATTTTGTTTAAGAAAATCTGAAAAAGACTTTAAAAAAATATAATTTCTCATTTAGAGGGAGCTCCTGCTTAGAGGGAGTCGGATAACATTAAAATATCAGAAAATTTTGAGAAATTAATCCGACCTTTGGAAAATGATAGAAAAGTGTCTTAGGTGATCCTAGCACATGAGAAGAGTAGATCAAAAGCCAACAAAATCATTGATTGATGTGTAGATAGGCTTAACAAATGAGTAAGTATCATAGTGATATAAACTTAAATATCTGCATATGCTAGTGGTTACACTCTTATGAAGCGGTTGCCGACTCATAAGTCATATTAATGAAAGGCAAAAATCCTAATAGTCAGTCATACACGAGTCTGTTAGTGATTGGTCACAATGAAAAATTATTTCTTGCTTTAGCTTCAAATAATGAAAATATAAAAAAAATTATTGAAAAAGCAGAAAAACTGCAAAATACTCAAAAAGTATTCAAAATCAACAACAAAAATGTTGATAATTTTATCAAACAAAAAAGGGCTATATTAGAACCACGTAACGTGGGGCAAACAAGTAAGTCCTAAACACTTTATATGAAGGCATAAGCCAACAAGGCTAGTAAGTCCATGGTTCAACCTTTACATATTGTTTGAAAGAAAAGTTTGCAAAAATTATACGAAGCTCAAAATGTTTTGATCAATCATTAGGGGGTCTGAGTCAATTCGGGGTGATACTGATGAACACAAATTATGCCCAAGGTATGATGGAGTTTGTAACGAGTCGGATCAACAGGGGACCACACAAGTATTGTGCCAAATTGTACCTTAACGTATCACGATGAAATCAAAATACTTGTTAAGTTTAAAGTGGACCAATATATCTACAATCGACTTTGGGTTCTTGGCATAATAATATCCAAATAGAAGTGTGATCTAGGACATTATAGACAACGTGATTCCATGTTGTGATCTTTCTCGCAAAAATATTAAAGTCATTAGAAAATTATGTAAATATTATTGTTATATAATATTAAATTCATCTTTACTTCTATCTTTTTTATTTGTCTTGTTTTATTTTATGTGTCAACTTCAAAATATTATGTATTTATATATATATATATATATATATATATATATATATATATATTCGAAGTATTATAATATTTGAAATTCCAAAAATATTTTAAGTTTTTATGAGTTGGTACATATTTTATTAATCTTTGTTTTATTCAAATCATGTGTTTTGTTGTCAAGGTCGTTTATGCAAAGTTCGTTGGCAACCTGGAACTTAAATAAATCATTTACAAGTTAAGGGACTGAAATTGATATTTTACGAAAAGTCAAGATAAAATAAAATTTCAGTGGTATTCTGCAAATACTTCAAACTAAGGGCATGTTTTGAAAAAGAATATTCTTCTTTGACCCTCAAGAGGGTCTGTGAACGAATCTTATTCGCTCTAAGTTTTGTACAGCAATACATGGATAGGTAGATCAAGATCAAGTGTCCTGGGTTGCACAGACTGAAGTTGCTGAAGCGCTTAAAAGAAAACGTGACAGTTGGCGGTTGAACCCAAAAATGAACTGACCACGTTCAGTCAAAGGACAAAGCAAAGAAACAATTCGCACAAGAAAGTCAACAAAAGAAAATTAAATGTCGAGCCTCCCGCATCTGATGTTTCTAAAATTTGCCGTTGCCGATTCATCCCAGGAAATAAGATTGAAGTTCAAGTCTTCAAGATCGGAAAATAAAGAATTGTCAAGATCCAATCTCGTTCAAGCTCTTGGATCAAGACAACTACTAGATTTCTAGAAATAAAGACGAAGCAAAAAAATTGTTGAAGGTTTCTAGACATACACAATCCTAGAGGGAGATTGTAGGGCCAATATTCTATATTAGTTTTAGGATTGCGTATGTCTTTATATTTGCTTAGAGTCGGTGTATTACGTACCTCAGTACGTTTATTTTGTAAGGACAAAATGTAATTGTTGGAGAAATGGGGACCCTATATAAGGTCACTTAACCCATTTTTCCACAACCTTTGTGAATACAACCTTTTGCATTTTATTTCCATCCAAGTATTCTCTCTAACTCCAAAACTCTCTAACCCTTCACCCCACCTTCAAGTTTCGGCCTCCCTTACACACACAAGATCCGAGATCTAGGTCCAACTAGTTGTTTCCGCCAACTAGTTGTGAGGTTGATCTAAGAACGACTAGTACTTAGTTTCTTGTGTTGTTTGATCCGGTCACGGGACCTACAGTTATTTATTTATTTATTTTTTGTGTGGGTCAAATTTTGAATTGCCAATTACCAAAGGTTTAGAACCCTCATATTGACTGTGCCAAACTTTCAAGGTTGGGTATATAAATCTAATTATCTATTCAATTGTTTGAGTTGCTTGTTATTTGCTACGTCATGATTAGAATATTGTTAATTTGTTCTCTACTTCTTAGTTGAACACTTAAACATTATATATTTGAACTTTGTTGAATAGTTAAAATTTATTACTATTAAATTAATAATTCAATTGTCGGTACCAAGTTCGGGGAAAGATGGTTTACGACATTTTTATTATCAAAGGCCCCAACTTTTTAGTTCGATTAAGGCCTCCGAAAACCTTGGGCCGCCACTGAGCATGCTAAATTGCTAACACACATCATATGAGCAAACGTCGAGTAATAATGCTGATTCAACGAGGATATTGATGTCTGCATGTTCCAATGCAACCTCAGTAATCGAACCAATCAATTTATCATCAATATCAACCAGTGACACACCCTCTTCCAAAACATCGAAACACTCCAGTTTCTCGTTCTTATTTGTTTCTACATTTGTTTTATTCCGTGTTCATTTTCTGTAACATCGACATCCATTTCATTTAATAACCGATTCTTCAAAATCACCTTTGTTGCATTCAATTTTTCTCTTGGGCATTTCATCAAGCTCTTGATCGAGTGCACCGTCAAACTAATTGAATATTGAATCCAATGCATTTCTCCTATTTAACTGTTTCTATAACTTGGTAAGTTGTGATTATGACTTATGAGTGTACCGAATCTATCCTTTTGATCATGATTTCCATTTTGTGATGAATCTCAATTAATGTAGGCACAATCTCCTTTTCTAAAAAAAAATATTGGTTTACTTGACTCACATATTTTATAACTAATGTTTTTGAAGCTGTATTTACAATTTTCACTGGTTGTTTCACTTAGACAGATGAAATATCGGATGCATCGTGCATTCCAACCGTTCAATAACGTGGGCTCAATTTTATGTGTTATTGATCACAAAATATTAACTACTTTCGGTAGTCAAATATAGTTCGTTCTTATAAATACTGCGGGGATGATTGTCTCACACATGACAGGTTGATTATGTTCTTCTTGATCAGCAAATTATAAAAATCTTGGGAGCCATTGCTTTTGCTCTTATTCGGCTCGGGAATATTTCAGAGAAAGACCTGCTAAAAGTATGATGGTACAATTTCTCATTTATGTGATAACATGTCAACTGCTAAAAGTCAAATGGGTAAAATCAAAGTTGTTGCTCCGGTTTATTTAAACCACCTCTCCTGTTTCAAAATGATTGTCATGTACGTTTGACTAGAATCAATTAAGAGAGGTGAAAACAAAGGGGCTCAAAACCTGGACTATTTTTAACCCGAACCAAAGGCAATTTTAAAAGCAGATTGCAAATCTTTTGAAAGTTCCACATGTGATGTTTGACCAGAAAAAAAGTCAAACATGACCAGAAACTCATAATTAACAAAAATGCTGTTATTATTAAGTAACAATTCATCCACTTCCCGGTCCAACTTAATGCTCATATCCTTAAGCTTTCTCTTCTCAAAACCGAAAAGTTTACCATTGAGCCCAATGCCCAAAATACCCTTACTATGAAAAAATGTTCAAATTGGATATACCAATTGTTTGGACCTCCAATACAGAATTTTCAGTCCAATACAAGTCAGACAAAGATTGACTTATAACACTAACCACAAAAATCAGCCTTTGATCCTTAATAACTTCCATTAAGACAATTGCTTCAATAGCTTGTTTTTGTGATTGTGTACTAGGTACAGCAAAAATGATCTTAAGCTGCTAACAAGAAAGTAGTACCTGACCGTTGACAAAAAAGTAAATTTTGGCAAAATAGACCTAAATGACGACGACCATAGTAGTTTCCATGCAGTCCCAAATTCCCAGATTACCCATGGCAACCCATATTATTACCAAAATGACCAATCTGTCCTTGTTTTCCCAGTACTTCAGTAACCAAAGGCTCAAAAGTGAAAAGTACAAAAGGCATAAAAGGACCTATTGCCTTCCACCAGGTTTTCGCTGCCAAGACAATTGTAAGTTAAAGTATTTTTAGTTAAATAATTAATAAAGTAAATCACGATCAACGATTCTCAAGGAGCTCATAATATTATATACATTTACACACCTTTAACAACTACCGAGAAAAAAAAACCACTAAAATGACAAGGAAATACTCTTTATCTTTATTTGCTTTAACCTTTTTATTATGTAATGCAGAACCATTTCTCCCCAACCCTGTTGGTAATCAAGAACACTCAATCACGAACTAGTCATCCATATATGCAAGATTATAAATTTATAATCAAGAATAGTGGAATCGTTATGATGAATCTAGCTTGCCAGCGAAAGTCAAAGAGACCATTTTTAGTTATATAATTGATCCGAGAATCTTACAATTTTGTGCTCATGTACAGGCTATGAACTGGTGCATACAACGATATTACGCCAGTTCGCTTTGTGTAACAGAAATTTTCAATAACCGCTAGTACCAGAAGTTTGACGTTTGTCAACTTCTGTGACCAAATAAATGCATAACTCTATCTAATATAAAGTTATTCAATCCTACAACGTATATACATAAACTGAATAATCAGGAGTTATAGTTTATAATTTAACATTTCCCCCTAAACTACACTAAACATGATATTTGCTGACCTGAACACGAGGCATTTGACCCGAGTAAGCTCTTTAATTCCCATGCTTTAGTCTCGGTTTGAGTTACACTTGTTTAATCCCTGGCTGTTTGAATGGATTGTTATGTCTTGTGGAACACCAATAGTCTATTTGATTAGGAATTTCGTCTATCAAGTGTTTTCCTTATAAATTAATGATAATGTGTGATAATATTATACACATTTACACACCATTAACACCCTTCTGGACCAGATCAGTGTAATTGAAATCATTTTGGATAAAATCTTTAATAAAGTAAAGCATGATCAACAATTATAGTGAACTCATAATATGATATACTATATACCTATGCTCAAGAACCAATAGCCGTTTAAAGAATGATTTCGTCTTTATAACCATGCGACTGTGTAACCGGATCCTAGAGTCATGGTGATTGAATTCTCTTTAAGCATATGGAACCTTATATGAAACGAAATTAAATTTTAATAATATATTTTATAATTGTAATCTATATTGTTTATAAAGTCAGCTATAATATTTTAATGTTTAACTTATAAAATGTTTAACATTAGTATTTGTATTTAAACCTTTATTAACAAACAAGTCAATGCAAGCAAGTAGTAAGCATGCGAGTGCTTGAGTTGTTCCTTTTCATATAATTACTTTGAAAACTGAACAGTAATAGAGCTATTTAACAAATATTTGTTTTAAGTGTTATTTAGAATCTTATCTTTTCTAAATTCTTATTCTTGTTCTTATATTTTGGTTGAAAATGCATATAAAGAATCTTATTCTTATCTTCGCCAAATAAGGACATTTACTTTCTCCGCATGTTTTTCCACTCAAGTTATTCGACCATCTCTTCCTTCACTTTTTCCATTAAGTTCATAAACTGTTTCCCCAATCAATAAAAATTCATTTTATCCTATTGATCCTTTAAGCTTACATTCAATGGCATCTACTTCAGCTTCATCAGTTCAAAAGAGCTTCAAGTATGATGTCTTTTTGAGCTTTCGGGGTGAAGACACTCGTAAGGGCTTTGTCGATCATCTCTACCATGCTCTTCAAGGGAAAGGAATTATAATCTACAAAGATGATGAGAAAATCCAGAAAGGGGAAAGGATCAGTGAGCAGCTTGTCAGATCCATTGAAGAGTCCAGATTTCACATAATTGTTTTCTCCAAAAACTATGCATCTTCATCACGGTGCTTAGACGAGCTTGTACAAATTATGGAGTGCCAGCAGACGAAGGAGCAGACCGCTTACCCCATCTTCTATGATGTGGAACCCACAGAAGTCCACCACCAAAGTGGGCGGTTGGGAATGCCTTTGCCAAACATGAAAGGGGCAGTCGGAGCTCTGTTCTACCTCTCGACTGTATTTGTTCTGTTGTAGCCTCTTACTGCAACAAATGTTCATTACTGAACGGATTCATAGCAGATTCAGTAATATCTTTATCTGTGCATCTGTATATGTTTTATTTATGTTAATCGTGAACAATTCATGTTTTAGAGTAGAAGATGTTATCTGATCAATTGTTTAGTGTTTGTGGTTTTAAATCCTGTTAATACTCAGAAGGTTTTGCACTATACGAACACAGGAAAATGAAGATGATGTTTCAAGATGGAGAACTGCTATGAAAGATGCAGCCGGCCTCGTTGGGTGGGAGTTGAAGAATACAGTTGATGGGTAATTCCTTCCTTGCATTTTTATTGTCAAATTCTAACTCTAATCTTAATGGGTATATCACTATATTGATGCTTCACATATGATTTTATGGAGTGGCAGATAGATGATTTTCTTAAGAGGCAAAATATGGGTCGTGTCAAAATGAGCCGTGCCAAACAAATACGTTGGTTAAGAAACAACAAATGATGATAAAATAAGATTAAAATTTCAATAGTAATTACAAAAAGGATCACTAGTTCATATATACTTCTATTATGATGGATCCTAGAGTCATGGTGATTGAATTCTCTTAAAGCATATGGAACCTTATATGAAACGAAATTAAATTTTAATAATATATTTTATAATTGTATTTTATATTGTTTATAAATTCAGCTATTCTATTTTAATGTTTAACATTAGTATTTTTGTATATAAACCTTTATTAACAAACAAGTCAATGCAAGCAAGTAGTAGGCATGCGAGTGCTTGAGTTCTTCCTTTTCATATAATTACTTTGAAAATTGAACAGTAACAGAGCTATTTAACAAATATTTGGTTTAAGTGTTATTTAGAATCTTATCTTTTCTAAATTCTTATTCTTGTTCTTATATTTTGGTTGAAATGCATATAAAGAACCTTTACTTTCTCCACATGTTTTTCCACTCAAGTTAATTATTCGACCTTCTCTTCCATCTCTTTTTCCATTCATTTCATAAACCGTTTCCCCAATCAATAAAGAATTCATTTTATCCTATCAATCCTTTAAGCTTACATTCAATGGCATCTACTTCAGCTTCATCAGTTCAAAAGAGCTTCAAGTATGATGTCTTTTTGAGCTTTGGGGGTGAAGACACTCGTAAGGGCTTTGTCGATCATCTTTGCCATGCTCTTCAAGGGAAAGAAATTATAGCATACAAAGATGATGAAAAAATCCAGAAAGGGGAAAGGATCAGTGAGCAGCTTGTCAGATCCATTGAAGAGTCCAGATTTCACATAATTGTTTTCTCCAAGAACTATGCATCTTCGTCATGGTGCTTAGACGAGCTTGTACAAATTATGGAGTGCCAGCAGACGAAGGAGCAGACTGCTTACCCCATCTTCTATGATGTGGAATCCACCGAAGTCCGCCACCAAAGTGGGGCGGTTGGGAATTCCTTTGCCAAACATGAAAGGGGCAGTCGGAGCTCTGTTCTACCTCTTGACTGTATTTGTTCTGTTGTAGCCTCTTGCTGCAACAAATGTTCATTACTGAACGGATTCATAGCAGATTCAGTAACATCTTTATCTGTGCATCTGTATATGTTTTATTTGTGTTAATCGTGAACAATTCATGTTTTAAAGTAGACGATGTTTTCTGATCAATTGTTTAGTGTTTGTGGTTTTAAATCCTGTTAATACTCAGAAGGTTTTGCACTATACGAACACAGGAAAATGAAGATGATGTTTCAAGATTGAGAACTGCTATGAAAGATACAGCCGGCCTCGTTGGGTGGGAATTGAATAATACAGTTGATGGGTAATTCCTTCTTTGCATTTTTATTGTCAAATTCTAACTCGAATCTTGATGGGTATATCACTATATTGATGCTTCACGTATGATTTTATGGAGTGGCTGATAGATGATTTTCTTAAGAGGCAAAATATGGTCGTGTCAAAATGAGCCCTGTTAAACATATACATTGGTTAAAGACCAACAAATGATGATAAAATAAGATTAAAATTTCAATATTAACAACAAAAAGGATCACTGGTTCATAAATACTTCTATTATGATGGTTAAAGTATATTAAAACTTTAGTTACTTAAGAAATCTCAAGATTGTCATATTTCCTTTCAGGTCCCCCCCCCCCTCCCCCCCCCCCCCTCAAAATTTTGAATAGTGTCCCATCCATTCTCAAAAGTCATGTTAAACAAGATTTTGCTGCCTATTAATAACATTATCTTGTTCATTGTATGTTATATATTTAAAATTAACTGTTCATGTGGGATTTTAAGTAATACGATTGAATCTTCTTGAACACACAGGCATGAAGCAAATTTTATCCAACAAATTGTTAAAGAAATTTCACTAAAGCTACATTTCATTAACTCGAG
Organism: Bidens hawaiensis; assembly: GCF_021521415.1. NCBI lineage: Eukaryota > Viridiplantae > Streptophyta > Magnoliopsida > Asterales > Asteraceae > Bidens > Bidens hawaiensis. The sequence continues at coordinate 590,503 of NW_027491104.1, forward strand.
CATTGATGGGAAGTTAGTAGGCATGGAGACCCGGGTAAAGAGTGTAGTTTCATCTTTAGAAACTGATTCCGATGATGTTCGCATGATAGGGATCAAGGGAATGGGAGGTGGTGGGAAGACCGCCTTGGCAAGAGCTGTTTTCGATCTAATATCTGTTTGGTTTGAAGCTAAAAGCTTTGTTGAGAATGTTAGAGAAGTCTCAAAAGGCTCAATATCTGGTTTGAAGGAATTACAACAACAGGTGCTGTCAGATGTCTTAAATGATCAAAGCATAGTCGTAACAGGCGTTTCTGATGGGAAAAATACGATGAAAAGGATGATGCCGAATAGAAAGGTACTTGTTGTTCTAGATGATGTGGATGATATTGACCAGCTTGAGGCGTTAGCTGGTGAGCTTACGTGGTTTAAGCCAGGAAGTAGAATCATCATCACAACAAGAGATGAACAGGTGTTGATAGCACAACGAGTAAACTTCATTCATGATGTTAATCTGTTATCAGATGAGGAAGCAATTTGCCTCTTTAGTAGGTATGCATTTGGGAGAGAGATTCCATATCAAGGGTATGAAGATATGTCTAGAAAAGTTGTACGCTATGCTGCTGGGCTTCCCATAACAATCAAAGTTTTGGGTTCACGTCTTTGCGGTAGAAGTGATCATATATGGGAAGGTGCCATAGAAAGGCTAAAAACTATCCCTGAAGCTCAAACTTTGAAAAGATTGGAGATAAGCTATAATGGTCTAGAGGACGATCAGAAAGAAATCTTTCTAGATGTTGTTGCATGCTGAAATATAAGAGAAAAGATTATGCAATCAGAATACTTGACGGTTGTGGATATTATGCTGAAATTGGTTTAAGTGTTCTTGTGCAGAAATCTTTGATAACTGTTTCTGATTTTGACCGTACAAGTTTCCATGACCATATAGAAGAAATGGGCTGGAATATAGTACGTCGTTTGCATCCTAACGAGCCTAGCAGACATAGTCGATTATGGATTAAAAAGGAAATTGAAGACATATTGGTTAAGGATTTGGTAAGTTTTAAGTTTATATGAAATGTGAACAACTAGGAAATTTTATTTTCTATGACAAATTTTCACACCCGCATTTTTTTTATTATGTACAGGGCACCAAAGCAACAAGAAGTATAAATCTGGGATATTCCAATCTCCATTCGGATATTATTACGAAAGGTATTAGAAAGATAGAAGAACTTAGACTACTTAATGTGCAATGCAAAGTAACAGAAGTTGATGAAGTTAACAAATACTTACCTGATGCTTTACAATATCTTTGTTGGACTAACTACCCTTTTCAGTCTTTACCTGAAACTTTTCAAGCAAATAACCTTGTTAACCTTGATATGTGTCATAGCAATATAACTGAATTGTGGGAAGGTGGAGAAAGAAAGGTTGAATAATGGTTGATTGGTTGTTCTGTATAATGCATATATGTTATATATTGTCATCACACTGATTCTCATCCTATATTTTTTCTTATGCAGGTTTTTAATAAGCTTAAATACCTTGACCTAAGTTATTCTTCGAAGTTAAGAACCTTTGACCTTAGCATAACTCCACATCTTGAATTGTTAAATCTTACAAGATGTGAAGACCTTGTAGAACTCTGCATGCCAGTTGAGTTTCCGAACCTCAAATCCCTCAACCTAAGTCGGTCTAAGGTAATTAACCTTAACATTGGGCTGACTCCAAATCTTGAGAGATTATATCTTGAAGGATGCTCTCATCTTAAAGAAATTCACGCTCCGGTGGAATGTCTAAAAAAGCTTGTCCACCTTTTCTCAAGTGAATGCTTAAATCTTGTATATTATACTGTTGACAAAAAACATGAATCAGCTTCAATAGATACAGTAGAAATTAATGTAAGTTGTGTAGATGTATACCCACTGCATGCTACAAATGATTTGCTAGGGTTTAGGTTTACATGTATATATGATGAACCTAGATCCTCATGGAGTGGAAATTTAGAGAAACTTTTTCGTTTTGGTCCATGCGCTTGTGAAAACCCAGAGTATTTTCTAGCAACTATATGTGATTTACAACATTTAAGAGAGCTTACACTTGAAAAAAGAATTCATGGGGATATATGGCGGTTAGAAAGTCTAGAGAAGCTATCTTTGTGGTGGCAAAAGTTTCAGCATCTTCCGGATAGCATTTGTCTATTGAAAAATCTGAAATCACTTGAACTTTATTTATGTCTGGCTCTTGAGCAGTTACCTGGGAATATATGCAGATTAGAGTGTTTAGAGGTGTTACGCATAATTGGTTCTGAATCGTTACGAGATATTCCTAGCACAATATGTAAGATGAGATGTTTAAAACATTTAGTGCTCTCCAATTGTAAAAATATTAAGAAATTGCCAGAGGAACTTGGGAGTTTAGAATGTTTGAAAGAGTTATGGATAAAAGGTACCGACATAAGTCTTCTTCCGCAAAGCATTTATCAGTTGAAAGGTCTGCGTATTTGTGGGTCCAGGGAACAACTTGAGTCGTATGGTTTTACATCAGTCATTGATTCTGTTGTGGAAGTCAGTTTAGAATACGCGTACATAGAGCTGTGAATAAGACGTTGACTCAGTTAGTCCAGCGCCTAATATCTTAATCAGGTGAGAACGCTACATCAAAACTCCTCATTATTATTTTTAATCTCTGATCATGTCAAAAACATATATGCAGTAGGTTATACTTACAATCAATTTACAATTAATCATGAATGCTTGTATTTAATAATGGTGTTTGTTTACACTGGTGATTATGAGGCTGAACTGAATCAAATTCTACATAATCATGAATGCTCGATGAAATGCACGTGTGAGAATTTCTTAATATATCTTTTCTGATTTTATTACCTTCTTCATACATTCCCCGTAAAACATTAGTTGTGCCTTCATCATATTTGTTGGGTTAATTGGTTCGTTTACGGTCACAGATTAAAGGGTTAATGGGTCAGCTGTTGTGGGAATAAGAGCAGACCGAGTTTGTTGGATTTAGTAATGGATGTTAGGGTGCACGTTGGGTAAAAGAATCAGTCAGTTACTTGTACTGATTCGTTAGGATCGAAATTAGTAGTTAATTGTTTTATTATCCACTGTTTTTTATTTGTTTAATTAAAATAGTACCCCTTTTTTGCTTTCTTCTCTGCAAGTTATATTCAGTTCAATAGTTTGTGTATTCTGTGTTTCAAAGTGTCATGAACCAACAATATTTACGTGTGGTTGTATGACACTTTCATATGAACGGTAAGATTGTAGGGGCTCTAAATGATTAGCTGCAATAATAAGATAAAAGTTTATTTCTCACAGCTTCAATTTGTCCTCTGAAAGAGACATTTTGTATTTTGTGATGTCAACATCATCCACGCCACATGTATTTTGTCATGCATTTGTTTGTTTTGAATTTTTATTTATTTCTGTGTTAATTCTGAGTTTTTCAAAAAAGAAATAAATAAATAAAAGGCTTTTGAGTCACCAAAATTTGGCAGATTGTTTTGTTCATTTGGCTCAAACTATGTTTTAAAAAGCAGGTTCCAAGGTTCATCTAGTATATTTTGCTTATTAAACTATCATATTATGTAACCCTCTGGTTGTTTGACATAGACTTCCTATGTGATCTCACCGTTCAAAAAAGCTGATTTAACATCAAACTCAAACAGTGTAAAAAGAAAGATACTTTCTGAAATTATCAAATTATGTGGTTCTAGATTGTTGCTGTGATTACCATAATAATGTTACTGCGGTTATTTTGTTGATATTGTTGTGGAGTTTAAAGTCTTATCCCTATTTCACTTTAATTTCCATAACACAAAATACTCTCAACTGTAAGTGTTTATAAGAAGTTTTATGATCATGTTGCTAAGCATCTATACAATGATGTAAAATGTATGCATTGCATATGTATCATGATTCCTGCAGTTGATGTCCCTCTATATAAACCTTTGTTTTCAACCAATGTCTTAGGTCTTTATCCGTGTATTTTGGATAAAAATCTTGTTAGAGCTTTTAAATAGTCAAAATGATGATGAATATTTAACTATCAAAGTCTAGTTAATTTATGTTTATTAGATTTGTATGGTATTTTAGGTTGAATATGTATTTATTAGATTTTTGGTTACTATGATAATGAAATATTTATAAACTTTTAGGAAGGAGCTAAATTTATAAAAAATTATGAAGCAAAACCTGTAGAAACTTGTAACAATGAATTGATGAACAAAAACACAATACATCTAAATGAGTTTAACGGGTTTGGTGAGTTATATTAAACAGGTTAAAACTGGTTGATGGGTTTGGTGAGTAACCATTTCTAAATCGGCCCGTTTTGTCTAGCACCCATTCTGACTGGCACCATTTTCTAAATCGGCCTGTTTAACATAATCACTTGCTGGTTTGGTTAAATTCGTGTTTTTATTCGCAAAACTAAAACAGAGATGTCTGTCAATTGTTTAGTTCAGTTCATTTGGGTCGGTTTTATTTGGCTACGATGCAGAATCGATCATTTACTGATAAAATTCACCACTAAGTAACTGTAAGTAATCCATCATTTACTGATAAAATTCGTATTATTAAATAATACAATGAAAAATACAACATTGGCTAATAGGAAAATGAGTCACATGTCATGTGCAGCGTTAATTCGTGGGGGTTATCTAAATTCGAGTCTCATTATAAAAATAAAAATACAAAATTTACTTACTCTGTCTCTTAAACTTGGATCACGTGTTTACAACATTTATTTATATAACTTAAGTATGTTTTTCACAAACGTATTTCTTAAAAGTATGCGTTTAACCGACACGTTATCAAAGGAATCAATTCTCCACCATCATTAAGTTCCATATATAACTCCATTCACTCAATACCATCAAACATTGTTCCATAATTAAAACATTAACAGGCATACGCCATAACAATAACTTCAAAAACAAAATAAACACAAAAGGAACAACTTGAATCTAATACAGATGTCTGTAAATGGTGATACCATTACCTAACAGAGCCATGAGATCTTTGTTGGAAATCTTGTATTAATAATAATAAGAAATATAAAGAAATAAGAAATAATCGACACGGTAAACCGGGCTTGTGTTTAACACAATTCCCTTAAACAGATTCGCGGTCTGTTACCAGGGTACTCCGGTTCGAAGCAGAAGCGTAGTACTGCCGGACTTGATCACTTGCCCGAAACGAAAACCGTAACAATGTTGTTGTAGAAAAAGGAAGAAGATGAAGTGTGATTTTTCGTTGGTGTGTCTTGACAAAAGATCATCTAAAGGTTCGCGGTCTGTTCCCAGGGTACTCCGGTTCGAAACAGAAGCGTAGTACTGCCGGACTTGATCACTTGCCCGAAACGAAAACCGTTACAATGTTGTTGTAGAAAAAGGAAGAAGATGAAGTGTGATTTTTCGTTGGTGTGTCTTGACAAAAGATCATCTAATGACCATTAGTGCAGAATTGAAACTTAAATAATACGCGGGCTTGGGTTTTGGGCACGCAAGAGTTCGATGGATTTCTAGTCCAGAAACCCAAATTTGCACCCCCCTGCGCGTGCGTAGGACTTGTGGTAAAACATGTTATAAAAAATTCAAATGGGTGTAAGATCACTACCTTATAAACCATTCATTATTTTGTTCCCAAACTCATTATTTTGTTCCCAAACCGATGTGGGACAAACCTTTACCACTTCCACCACTTCCTTCATTCACACACTTAAAACTTCCAACAATCTTCACGTGAGGGTTCGTTGCAAGGTGCTTTGTTAAATTTTGAAGTATCCATTCGGCTTTGTTCAGTTGCCTTGTAACAGAATCCTTAGACATGGCAACAAATCCATTCCAGAGTGTGTTGTCATACACGATGAACCCATTCACCTTCACCAGTTTCATCACTAACTCATGATAGTTAAGATACTTTGGTTTGTCCGCATCAACAAAATAACACAAAGTCGAAGTTTCTTTTGTTGTCATGCTACATAAAGAAGTTGAATTATAAATTAATACATTTTACACTAGTTAACTTCTGCTTATAGATTAATATATTTTGGACTTCAAGAATAATTGTAATATATTTCCCTTTGGTTACCTTAAAAATTGAAAGATTAAAAAACATAAACGAAAAATCTTGTTGTGGTTGTTATTTTTGCGACTTTAATGAAGTTGGTTGCTAATTATGAGACCATAAAGAATGAAGTCAAGAATTTTGTTACCTTTCTGAATGATGACCATCAAGACTTTATAAACAATCAACATGCTATAATCCCCTCCTAATTGATTACCGAAATCTGACGGTAATGTGTGATGCGTAATATCAAACCTCACATTTAAATTGGACAAAACAAGTAGAAAACATTAAATCTCCAATATTTTAAACATGCCCAATATGAAACAAAAAAAGATATTTCCATTACAAATTATTCATCCATTGTTTGAGATCTACATCACAACATGCACGTAGTGAAACAAAATTCCCAAAATATCTATATATTATCTATAAAGCATATTGAAGGGATAAAATAGTAATTAAACCATCTGTGGGGAGACGCCGTTAAATTAAATGTAGTTCATTGACTCTGGCGACTTCCACTGCAATCGTCCCTCTTCGGCGACCTTTCAACTCATCTCAAGCGATATTAACTCAGAGGTGACTTCAATTGCAATCAATATCAGTTTCATCCATTATGGTGCAATAAACGGGCCGATTGAATCTCCATGTTTGAACCCAACCACACGATTTAGGTCACATTAGGTCAGAGCGCCGTTACACATCATGTTTGACGATTTTCTTCTACTACGAACCGTTCATTGCTATAAGTATGTTTCGTCGTTTCAGCCCCCACCCCCAATCGCATCACCAAAGCCAGGTATGTAATCCTTTTCTCCGATTTTAGATTGTCTGCCGATTCTTGTTGCTAAACCCCTAATTGAAAATTGATATCCATATCTCTTTGGTTTCTTGCTCGTATACTCAATTTGGTTTTTGGTAAATCCCTAATTCAAGATACACTGTAAATTTTGAAGCTGTTAATTGGCACTTGAAATGGTTCACAAGTTTGAGTCCAGTTGATAAAAATTGTACACATCATATAACACTTCATATTCCTTGAATTACTTTAACTATCATTGGAATAATATAATAACTTTTTTATGATCCACAAATGGCAAACTTCGTTGGGAGTGAATTTCTTGTCGAGCAGGTAAAAATCATAGCTACTGATGTATATAAGTGTGTATTTGTATCTCACTGTGTGTATGATATATAAAAATTTAAATATGAATTGCTTATGATATTGTGTGACAGGTTGAAACAATGATATCGTGTGACAGATTGAAACAATAAAGAACTTTTCTGAATAGGACTCTCAATTGAGAAGACTATGAAAAGGCCATGTTAAGATTATGTTTCGAATAAAAAACTAACTTTTAAAACATACAATAAAAGGTAATAATGAAATTCCATCAACAATGTGTCACACCTGTTAGCGAGCGAGACCTTAAGGTTAAAGAATATAATTGTTTTTTTTATTGTTATTTATTTTCTATCTTTATCTTTGTGATGTTTTTACTAATTACAGCTTAGCGGTGGTGAAACACAACTAGTTGCATTAGCTTGCACGTTTTTGAAAGCTTCTCCAGTACTTGTAGCAATTTTGAAGTTTAGATAATATTTAACATCAACTTCTTTCAGGTTGTGTGATGAAGCAAAAGTGTTAGCACAACAAATGCAAAGATATTAAGTGTCCTAAGGTCACTTGCTAACTGCAGTGCAATGTCATGAGGCAAGCTCCTTCTCTCAGAATATTAATATTCTCATATTGATATGAGTGTGCACATTTCGGTTCAGTGGGTGCACAAGACCCAAGCCTGAGCACTCGAGATTGGCTCGCTAAAAGCTCAACCCAGTCAAGCTTAAACTAGCCTGAGCCTAAAAATAAGCATGTTTCAGAAACGAGCGCGGGCTTAACTTGTGAAGCTCGAGCTGGTTCGTGAGCCTATTATTTTTTAACTTTTATTATATATATCATATTTATACTTTTATAAAAACCATTTCCTCCCCGCCGCAACACGCAGGCTCAAATACTAGTTAAAGGAAATGTGTCTGATATCGATTTGCTTGGTTTCTCAAACATAAGTAAATATGCTACATTAAATAGCAAGTAAATAAATGGATATATATGTACATAAAAACATCAAAACTAAAAATTCACCAATATGTTTTTTTTGCAAAATAAGCTTTAATTTTCAAACATGTAAAGAACGATTGAGGCAAATAAGTTTCGTTAAAACAAAACTTAAAGCTCTTACATTGATCTATGAATGAGAATGCCATCTTTGGTAGCCGGGTTTGGACAGGGAAGGTGCAGAGAATAAATGTTTATACTTGAAAGGGATGTAGGTCCCATGGACGGATCAAACAACACGAATACTAGTCTACTTGGATCAACCTCCCACTAGATAGCGGAAAAAACTAATGAGGACCGAGATCTCGAATCTTGTTTGGTTATTATTGCCGTGAAAGTTAGAGACGAGAAGAGAGAAAAAGTTTTGAACTTGTGGATTAGATAAGCAAATAGCAAAAGGTTATTGTGTGCATAAGATATACACATTATATATAATGTATGCTCATGCACTTTCTATTAGTTATTACGGCCCAATGGGCTCCAAAATACATGGCATTGGCCCAAACATACAAATAAACACAAACCTAGTAGCTAACATACATGGACATAGCATTACAAACAAATACGAAAGATTAATCACAAAATGAGCCTAACAATGGAGTTTCATTTGTATATATAGAAAGTTTGCGTAACCCTAATCCATAATTTGTTATAACCACCGACGAAAGCCCACATTCATGAAAAGATAATCTATTCGTTAAGGCCCAAAACTTTCAGCCTGAAATTCAAAAAATAAATAAATAAATAAATATGGGAATGATATTGTCTTTTCTTGCTCGTATTTTTTTAACAACTTATCCACCAATTTAATTTAACTATTACAACAATCTATTGGCTTGCATGAAACCGAAAAAACTGAATTTTTGATTCATTTTCGGTTTTGCATGTTAAAAAAATAAAACACAACTGCAGACTATATAGATTAATGTTAAGTAATTTCGTAAGAATTTAACAAGTAGTGTTTAACAAATATTTAAGCCCAAATATATAATAATCAATTAATCATTAATTGGGAAAAACATAAGACCTAAACTCATTATTTTGGCCAATTTTCTTTCGGATATTATGGAGGTGTAGATAGTAATGCTACACTCTAAAAACAATCACAAAAGAAGTGAACGAGAGATTTCTTAGATTCTTCTTAATTATTAATATTTCACTTCGTATCCCGTCAAGATTCGTGCTTTCATCATTTAGAGTAGTGGGGAATAAAGATTTTTTTCCGTATTTGGAGCTTTTCGCTTATGTATAGATTTCTAAACATTTAATTAGACGTCACTTGTGAAAATACATGAGGCTTAGGGTTTT